>NW_022103900.1:9486702-9490738 GCF_000313985.2 Echinops telfairi
AAAAAAAAAAGTCCATGCCCATCCAGTCAACTGACCCTCATCAGGATCTTCTGAATTAGAGGAGAGCTAGGTTCCCAGGCTATCCTCTCTACCGAAACAGTCACATCTTCCTACCCCAGGGGCTTGAACTAGCGGTTTTTCAGTTAGCTGCTCAGTGCTTTCACCACTGCACAACCAGGCCTCCTGAAAATTATGAAGTGCAAATCAATTGTAGGAGCCTTGACGATGTCAGGTGTTAAGGCATTTGGCTGCTAACAAAAATATTGGTGCTTCAAAGCCATCAGTGGCTCCTGGAGAGAAAGATGAGACTGCTCCCATAAAGATTTACAGCCTTAGGAGTCCTGTATAGGATCGCTGTGATTGGAATCGGCTCAGATGGCAGGGGGTATGGGGTTACATAAGTAGGACTTGATGTTAGTGCATCTTTAAAATGAATTGCCCCAAACTATACTGCTAGAACATAGCAAATTCAGGATGAAATTCCAGCCCTGACTCTTACACCATGCTCTTGTTGTGATACAGCTGTGGTCTTGAAAACTCACAGGGACGGTTCCACCCTGTCCTATAGGGTTGCTTTGAGTCTGAATTGGCTCTATGGTATTAGATTTGTTTTGGTTTGGGGTTTGGTCTTAAAGAGAACTGGTGACACTGCGGGTTAAGCACCAGGCTGAAAATTGCAACGTTGGTGGTTCGCCCACCAACCTCTCTGTGGGGAGAAGAAGCTGTGTATGCCCGTAAACAGTTACCATCTCAAGCAGCCTAGGCGGGGTAGATGGGAATAGGATTCAGCTCAATGGCAGTGGAATTGGGTGAGATTGAAACTCTTTTCATGATAAAAGCAAAATACATTGCTAACAACTCAATTCCTATTCAGGGCAACCCATGTGTGGAACAGTGAAGCCACACTTCCCAGGGGCTTCCAGGCTGGGAACTTCTGGAAGCCAATCACCAGGTCTTACTTTTTCTTTTTTTTTTCCTTGAGGCATCTTGAAGTGAATTGGAACTCTCAGTCTTTAGGTTAGGTAGCCAAATGCTTAACTGTTTACGCCAATCACGGACTTGTTCTCATAGTAATGTGGGTTGTTCTGTGTACTTCAGTCTATTTCAAATCACACAACTCTCTGTTGAGGCCAGAGGACAGACTAGAGCTCCCTCAGAGGGGTTTCTAGACTGCAATTTAAAAAATCATTTTATTGCAGGCTCTTACAACTCATAACATTGCATACATCAATTGAGCATATTTGTACATATGTTGCCATCATCTTTTTCTAAACATTTACTTTCTATTTGAGCCCTTGGTATCAGCTCCTCTTTTTCCCCTCCCTCCCCTTTCCCACCCTCCACCCTCGTGACCCCTTGATAATTTATACATTATTATTGATTTCATGTCCTACACTGACCGCTTTAGACTGCACTTCTTTATGGGAACAAATTGCCCGGTGTTTGCTCCCATGGAACCAGTGATGGGTTCAAACTTTCAACCTTGAGCAGCCAGCATTTAACTATTGTGTCACCAGGGGTCCCTCGTAATAACACCAAGATGTGGTTCATCTTTCTTTACTCTTTTGGCATATGCGTGATAGTACAAAAGGAGAGGGGTACATTGGCTCGTGCCTTACCGGGAATTGAGACGATGCTGCCACACTGTAACCGTATTTGTCACAACCACACACCATCATTAAGGGGGGAAGGGCTAGTGGGGAGTAAGAGAGACCAGTCTCACTTAGGTTCATCTTTGATGATGAGGCAGTAATAATGATACATGGAATTTTATTAGTTAATTTCAGCCCTGGAGAACATAGCTATTTAAGACTGCGTAAGTGCTGGGAAGGCTACAAAAGCACGTCCACTATAGACTAAGCACAAACGTGCCACAAGGAAAAGCACCGTGCGGTTATTTGACTTGGGAGCTAAACAAACCACTTATTTTACCCAGAAAAATACTCAGTTGAAAGAATGACTGGCAAACTATGGCTATTCAGACTTTGATACTTGGCAGGTATTTCCTCAAAAAACGAAGAAAAGGAAACGTGTCACTTGAGGCAAAGCAAATGACACATTCATTTCCGATGATAAAATTTGAGCTTTCAAGTGGAAATCTGAAGTTTAGAAAACTTCTATCTACCGCTGGGAGCTTGACATCCTCCCAATACATGATCTTTTCTGGTGAGATCCGTAGTGATATTGGCATATGTGAGTTTTAGATATGAGATCATGAAATTTGTCAAACGGTAAAAGAATTGCATAACATATCAATATTTTCTAAATTATCTATACATAATGGTATAGATCAACATAATGCATGTTTAGAATAGTCACTTAAAGGGCAAACTCAAAGCCCATTGGCATGGTTTCAGATTCCATATTGAAATTAACTTAGATGAATGTCGATGGAACATCAAAGAATATTCACAAATACCTGCTAAAGTAATTAAAATACTTTTAAAATCATTTTATTGGGGGCTTATACAACTCTTATTACAATCCATCCATCCATCCATTGTGTCAAGCACATTTGTACATTTGTTCTCCTCATTCTCAAGACATTTGCTTTCCATTTAAACCCTTGTTATCACCTCCTCGTTGCCCCTCTCCCTCCCCACTTTGCCCTCTCTCATGAACCCTTGATAATTTATAAATTATTATTATTTTGTCATATCTTACACTGTCTGACATCTCCCTCTCTTTACCCACTTTTCTGTTGTCCACCCCCCAGGGAGGAGGTTATATGTAGATCCTTGTAATCAGTTCCCCTTTTTCACCCCACCCTCCCTCCACCCTCCTGGTATCGCCACTCTCACCACTGATCCTAAAAGGATCATCCGCCCTGGGTTCCCTGTGTTTCCGGTTCCTATCTGTACCACTGTACAACCTCTGGTCTAGTTGGATTTGTAAGGTAGAATTAGGATCATGATAGTAGGGGGAGGAAGCATTAAAGAACTAGAGGAAAGATGTATGTTTCATTGTTGCTATACTGTTTTCTTTATATACTTAAATCTAAACAACAGGTCACCACAGATTGACACAAAAGTAAGTATGAGAATCTAGTTATAGTCTCATTCAATTATTTTAGTTGGGAGTTGTATAATTATTTTATTGAAAATGTTTATGTAAACATTCAATAACTTATTATAATTTTAAGTAAATTAGTAAACCTGTTATATATTTTTTAAAATTAATGTGACATATATGAGTAGATCAATTCCTCCATCAGCAAAAGCCTTTTGTATTAATAAATAATTCCTAAGAGGTCAAAAGGAACCATTATACTTGGATTTTTCTACCTGTCCACTCTTTATACCGCTACCAAAATCTGCTAATCAAATTGATTATATTACTCCCCATTCATGCCTTTTATGTTATACGGGACTTTTGGTAATCAGTATCCAGCCTAGCTTTTCAGTATTACCTCTTACTATAACCTGCTGTGCAGACTGGTCTCCATAGTGAACTACTTTCAGTTCTTTTCAAACATGTTATGCTATTCTTTTTGGTGTCTTTAGTCATGAACATAGTGCTTCCTTGCCTAGCATGCCCCTTACACCATGCTGCTCCATGAACTATCTATCCTCTTACTACCCCATCAACCGACTTGCAAGTTCTAGCTCATCTACCGAAAAACCTAGTTCAGGATCACTTCACCAGGGAGCCTCTACTCTTCCCTGTGTGTACCTCGCACAATCAGTGATAGTGTATAATCTCACTGTAATTGTTTACATAAACAATTATGCCTTAAATAGATGATTCCCGAGATCTCTATGGTTTCGTTTTAAGCCATAACCTTTGTGTTGATTAGGAGAGGGACTCGCGGACTTGCACATATTTAGGCTCTTGGGTTTAGACCAAAGAATCAAAGGGAACAATCACTCTGATTTTCCTTTTTTTGGGGGGTGGGGAGGGGGGGGTCCCTTGTAAGGATCCACTGCCCTCAAGTCAATTTCAACTTATATCAACCCTGTAGTCCTACATAAATTCGAAATAGCAAATTTTATGCATCTAAATACAGTGAACCCTCGCCACTTCGCGCTTCGACTTC
>NW_022103900.1:9490877-9499086 GCF_000313985.2 Echinops telfairi
AATGGTGACTAAAGGGTGTTTTTTCATGTCCTCTATGCTCTAACTACGAAAATATTTGATTTACAAATAAGGAATCCTACTTCACGGAATTTAATTTATCATGGTAGGGTCTAGAACCGATTAACCGCGATAAACGAGGGTTCACTGTAAATTACAACGGCTACATTCGTTACTAATATATATTCCACACCAAGGCATTGGTAGGAATTTTTAAAAGACTTTTCTAATATGGACATGAAATTATGTAAGAGCTCGCTATAATAAATTCATAAAGATCAAGAGAGCAGAGTGGGGAGAAAAAGTTAAAATGGAACTTCCAAAGATCTCAGAAAGGTTTCTAAGCAGCAGCGCATCAACCAAGGCTTTGAGGAGCAGTGCTCAGTGTATTCTGCAATGTCTCACCTTCTGCAGACAGTGTACCTACCCCAACACCTCCTGCAAGGAAAAGGCTGCATGGCAAGCACTAGTCTCTCTTCTCTGAATTTAGAAAACACAATATGGGAATATTATAGAGAGTTCTTTAACCCCTTTGACCTAGATTCAAGTTCTTTATTGGAACTATTAATAAGTCAGCCAGAAGTTTGAAATAAATTTATCCTTAAACAAAGTATATTGATTTGATGATGGCACCTGGTTCCAGGTCTTAAAGATCTATAAAATTATCTATTGATCATCTGGTTACTTTTGAAAATGTGGGGACCAAGAGACTAGATCAAATGAAGCATAGCAAGAGTTATTTCTCCATAGTTCGATGTTAGCACAAATATAAATAAATGTTGAAGGACACTGAGGTTTAGGGAGGTTAAGTGACATGGGCAAGCAGTTACAGACTCAATACTAACGCAGGTCTCTGATTCCCATTACTGTATATGTTTTTCATTCCCTTGTCCATTTCAAAAACAAGTTCAAGTAAATGCTCATGTACAAAAATGCTGTCTTCTCCTCTAAGAAGGCAAACATGTCCCATATAATTTCTTTACGACACGTTGGCCATGCTGTTTCCTTTTTTTGGTCATACTTATAGAACCTTAACCTTTAAATTCAAGACAGGTAGTATGAGGAAAGTGGGTTAAATATCTCTGGGCATTTAAAGTTTAGAAATCATGCTGAAACCTTCCCACATTCCAAAGTATGAAAGTTAGGATTCTACCACACCACCTGGAGCTGATCAACGATGTGACCAGCAAAGTGGACATAACATGATGGAAACACTCATTCACCTCTATTGGCATCTGCAGTACAGTTACCCAACACAAAATAAATGGTTGATTTTTTAATTAAATAGAAAAATTTTATACCCTTCCTCTAGTTCCTGAATGCTTTCTCTTCACCACTCCCATGACTCAGTTCTGCCTTACAAATCCAGCTATACCAGAGCACACATGTGTTAGTCTGGGTAGACTAGAGAAACAAATTCATAGACATTCATATGTGTATAGGAAAGAGCTTTATATAAAGAATAATTGTACATTAAGAACACCTCGCAGCCCAGTCCAGATCAAGTCCTTAAGTCCGATATTAGCCCATATGTCCGATATCAATTTATAAATTCCTCTTCAGACTCATGCAACACATGCAATGACACTGAATTCATAGGCTGGTGGGTAGACAATCTTGTGGATCCAGTGATGGTAGAAGCATGTCAGCATTGGTGTGGGGCTCCACGTGGCTCCTCCAGCTCCAGGGCTCCAAGGCTCTGGCTCGCTCAGCTTAGCTCCATGTGGCTTATCAACAGAAATGTTTCACAGGGAGAGTGTGTGTGTGTCCTGCCACCAACGAACTATTTATCTCCTTAGCGCCTCCAAATTAAGTCTGCAACCTCACTGACAGGCTAAATTCCATCCCTTCACTCTTAATAGTCTCAAGTTGACACTCAATTATTTAACTACCACAGACCACCATTTATCACCTTCCCACTTTCACACAACTCATTAGTCATATGTAATTTTCAAACAAACAACAATAAAATCATATCTGTATCTAACAGGTTAAAACTAAAATGCATACAATTAAAATATATGTCACCCTTATTTAAATATAACATTCTATAAGTGAACAAAACAAAAAATATTCTACACTTATGTGAACACCTACACCATAATCCTACGAACACATTCCCCCAGCTATGAAAGTTTGTAAGCCAGCCACTTCATGCCTTTACCAACCCCATTCTGGGTATCCGATTTCTATACTGCCCACTTACATCAACCCAGTGCTCTCAGGAAACTATCATTATTTGATGAGAAGAATCTTCATTCTAGTTGGAACCTTGTGAAGTCCGCATCCATAATCAAAGTCAGATCCGAACAGGCCATCCATAAAGTCAGCAACAATATGCACCAGTTCACAGGCTCAAAAATCTCTTCATCTGGTTGGGTTCTAGTTATCTCAATGTGGGCTGCCTCACTTAGCTTCACCATGGTTTCCATTGCTCACCTTGGGCTAGGTCATGAACTTCAGATCAGTCCACCCACTCTCGTCTTCTAATCTCTCCTCTAATCCCTGTGAACCAGGTCCACGGGTGTCAGTGACCAGACTCAACCCATCTCTTTATTGCTGCATTTCTCCCACTTCCACTCAGCAAGTGACTCCAGGTGCTCACCTAGCAAGCATTTCAGCCTGCCCACAGGGTCCCTTTAACGTTCAGTCCTAGAGAGGCATTTTCTTCATGGTTCCAGAATTTTTCCAGCATCTGACAAAAACCACTATTTCAAAATTCAGAAATCCAGAGTTCCTTTTTTTCTTTAATCTGCCAACAGCCTTATAGGCACGCCTCTTCACCCTTGACTGTCCTGAGCACTCAAGACACTGGCCGCGGCTTAAATTTTCAGAGCCTTTGCAGGTGTTTCCTAAACCCATTTAAAGATTCCAATTTTAATGGCTGAAGGCGAGGTTTACAAACTCTTTATTTTCATAAATCCCAATAATCATTTCTGATTATTTATTTTCATAAATCCCAATAATAAATCATTAATGCAACAATAAGAAGAAATCATTATACACAAAGTAGAATCAGATCCTAAACTCAATTGTTAAAACAGTCAAGTTCAATCCTATCTAATTTATTTTAATCCTTATCTAAACTATTCCATTGATACAAAATATGGCCTTAGGTCTGACTGCATCAAGCCAGGGTGGGGCCTTCTACCAGCCATTTTTTACTGAGTAGCATGGTCTCTTAGAAATCCAAGGGGTGATTTCTATCCCTGAGCTCAAAATATAGAGTAACAATATTAATTTTTGCCATTTCAAATAGGAATAACCAGACAACAACCAAACAAAAGAATCAAAACTATAACTTTCCATATTCTTTCCATAAAATAACCAAGTAAACTCTGCATGGCCATGTCTGACCTCCAACTAGCCAAAGAAGAAAGACTTCCATAAGGCAGGGGTCAAACAATCATCCACTCTCTATCTTTATGATTTGTTTCTCTAGTACCCCACTCCTAGTACCATAGTGCGTTAGTCCAGGAAGACTAGAAAAACAAATCCAGGGAGACTCATATGTGTATAAAAAAGAGCTTTATATAAAGAATAATCGTATATTAACTGAACATCCCAGCCCAGTCCAGGTTGTCTATAATCCGGTATTAGCCCATATGTCTGTTACCAGTCTATAAATTTTTCCTCAGACTCATGCAGCACATGCAATGATGCCAAATGTAGGAAGAAAGATCACAGGCCACTGGGTCGAAAGTCTTGTGGATCCAGTGGTGGTGGCAGCCTCTCAGCGCTGGGTCTCCACGTGGCTCCTCAAGCCCCAGGGCTCTGGCTCCATCAGTGTAGCACATCTGGCTTGTCAGCAGGAAAGCGAAGCAGAGAGAGGGTGTGTTCTCTGTTCTCCAGTGAGCTATTTATCTCCTTCATGCCTCCAAATGAGGTCATCAAGCTGTGACCTGATTCACAGGCTAGACCCCACCCCTTTGCAAGTTGACAGGAGATTATGTAACTACCATAACACACATTGGTACAGATAAGAGATTTTGACACATGGAATTCAGGACAGATAAAGCCCTCAGGAAAAGTAATGGGAGTAGCGATATCATGAGGGTAGGGAGATGGGGAGTGGGGAACAGGGGGTGGTGGTAAAGGAAGTGAAAGGTGGAACCCATCACAAGGTTGGATACATAGGCCATCCCCCAGGGGAATGAATAACAAATGTGGGTAAAGGGAGACAACAGACAGTGTAAGACATGAAATAACAGTAATAATATATAATTGATCAAGGATTCACGAGGGTAGGAGGGTGGGGGAGGGAAGGAAAAATGAAGAGAAGATACCCAGGGCTAAAGTAGCAAGCAAATGTTTTAGAAATGTTGATGGCAACATACATACCCGTGTGCTTAATACAATTGAATAATGGATTGTTGTAAGATTTGTAAGAGCCCACACTAAAATGCTTAATAAAAAATTTTTAAAAGAACAAATTTTATCAAACATCTTGATCTAGACACTACTTCATAGAATAAAAGAAAAGAAAAAGTCATGCCCCAGCACAAAACATTTCTGTAACAGAAAAAATTGAAGGAAACGATTAATTTTTGACAAGCCTACTGTTTATTTTTTTATTTAGAACATACATTAATAGTAGTAACAAATATAGTAAACATGCCAATGATATATTATAAATAATAATCCAATGAAAAGGGACACCTATTAAAAAAAACTTTTATTCATCAGAGCAGGCCAGAGAAATAGTAATTTAGTTTTAAACTCAATAAACATGCAGTTGTTCATATAGTGTTCCTTATGTGTCTAAAACATCCAGAAGCTCTCATTTATAAGCTCAATATAGCCATGCAAATAACTGCCAAGAATTAAAAGGACACTTAGGGATAAACACTGTGGAAGTAGAACAAGTGGGGGGGCAGGGATCAGGGGGAGTGTGGTCATGAAGGACATGCCACTTAGTACTCTGATGTTGGACTCTGAGTGGCTAATCCTTCCACAGCATGAGGTAAGTGATGTACTCACCGTATTTTGTTTTTCTTGTTGTTTCTGTTTTCTATCCTGATTTTTTTTTAAGGGTGATTTTTGGGCACAGCACAAAATAAGAATAACTGTCACCCTTTCACGATTTATGTAACTGATTCCATTGCTTTTGACAGTTCTATTGCATTTCCTGAAGAAAGATGTCCCCTTACTTCCTGGGCAGTGGAGTGGGGGAGCCATAAGCCTACCTTCCCCGCTCCTCTCCCAGCCATGTGAGCGACATGCACACGTGACCCTGTCTGTGCTCTGCACTTCCCAGTCAGTTCCCAGAGTTGTGTATCCAACTGCAGTGACAGCAGGCAGGGAGCTTGTTGAAATGGGAGTGTTGGGAATGGTGAGAATGTTTGAAACCCGATGGGAGACACATGGCTGGAGGAACTGAGGAAAATTAGTTCATAAGGATTGATCATAAAACAATGCCTCGTGGATCCCAGACAATTCTCTAAACGCTCGACATCAATGAACTCACCTCTTTCTTACAGCATGCTTGGGAGACACGTTTGTTTTATCATGATCTCCATTTTGCAGATGGAGATTTGAAGCCACGGGGATGTAAATGTTCTGAGGTCACATAACAGAGGCAGGATTTAGAACAGAAGTGTACCTTGACCATCATGCTCTTTCCCTCCGAACAAGGGAAGACACAGTGAGATGATGCTAGGGACCATGAAAAAGGGGTAGGTCAGCAGGTGCAAGGGAAGACACAGTGAGACGATGCTAGGGACCATGGAAAAGGGGAAGGACAGCAGGCCAGAAAAGAGTGTGTGTTGGGTGGCCCCATGGGGCTCAGAGTAGAACTGGCTTCATGGGGTTTTCAAGGGAGCCTTTCTTTTTCCCCAGACTATTCTGAATGGACTTGTACTTCCAACCTTTGGGCTACCAGCCGACCGCATGACCTGCAGCACGAAGGTGCTTTGCCAGGCCGCGGGATGGAAACGAAAGGGAAACAGTCTGGCATCCTGTGAGCACATGGCATCTTGCGAGAAGTTCTGGAGTCAGAGCCCACTGTTCACTTGTGGTCACACCTTATTTAGAGAACCGATTTTCAATGACGTGACAACAGTGGTTTGGTTCGGTGGCTTTCAGATTTTTATGAGTCTGAGTTAAGCACTATTTTTCCATAGTCACCAGGATTCTTTATTTGGGGGAGTTAGTAAGTGGTGTGGGTGCGTGGGTGGGGGGAGTAGATTAGAAATAATGAGCTGTTAAGCAGTTTCTTTGTCAAATGTTATTGGCATTAACTTTTGACCAGAAGTATAAAGCGAATTCCCAGGTGCAAAAAGGGTTGCATACTGAATGATTACCACAAGGTTGGTGGTTCAAGCCTACTGACAGGGGCCTGAAAGCAAGGCCTGGCCATCAGCTCCTTGGAATTAACTTGATGGCTGCTGGGTTGGTCCTTTTGGTTATATCTTGACTCTAAAACCTCAGAACCGGTTTACAACAAAGCCGCAAAGTTGGCCCATTAAAAATTAGATTGCATGGTGATGTTTCCAAGTACAGATAACGGGGTGGGGAAACTTCAAAATCTTCATGGGAAAAAAATTCCATGATATTTTCCTGCAGTTTTTCCATGAGCCATGGGAAGCCTCATCATAGGTGGTGCAGGACTAGAAGCACGCCTTGATGCTCACTCACTGTTTAAAAAGCCCCAAACCCCACTGCTAGAAGAGGCACCGGAGGGTAGCCTGCTGCCTTTATTCTCTCTCACTGGCTTTCCTATCATGTCGTTTGTCTTTACTGCAGGCAATTCTTATGCAAGAAGCTAAACGTCATTAAATGTGCAGGATGAAAAGATGGCACAGGCTCTGCTGGTACCCCCGGGACCTGACAGCTTCCGCCTTTTTACCAGAGAGTCTCTTGCTGCTATCGAGCAACGTGCTGCAGAAGAGAAAGCCAAGAAACCCAAAAAAGAGCAAGAAACCGATGATGAGAACAAACCAAAGCCAAATAGTGACTTGGAAGCTGGAAAGAACCTTCCGTTTATTTATGGAGACATTCCTCCAGGGATGGTGTCGGAACCGCTGGAGGACCTGGACCCATACTATATCAATAAGAAAGTGAGTGTTTCATACTTCCCCTTGCTCTTTTTTAAAGGATTCATTTAATGAAATTTTCTGGAACTTATACATACTGCACTGTAGTTATTCTCCGATGATAGGCTTCTACCAGAGACTTTATTTCTACTTGTGAAGCACAATGTAATCAGCAGAAGCATTATAAGGAATGATGTAAATGGTTAGCTAAGTGAAGAGACAGGAAGTGATGAATAATTCCAAGCTTTACAGGAATTGAGATGGTTAACATTAAAACCGACAAGAATAAAGCAAAACATCTGCTATTGTTGAAAAAATAACCTTTTAGCGCATGTTAGATCATTGGATCCTAGGGAGGCAAAAAAGAGTCATGGACAGACATTATGTTTCTGGGATTTGAGTTCAACTTTTGGCTCGAGTTTCTTCCACAACCGATCTGTCTTTTGTTGCTGCTGTTATACCTTGTTGAACAGACACACAGCAACCCTCTCCTGCATACAAGTGATGAAAACGCTGGCCAAGCCTGCAACATTCTCACGATTTTATATCTGAGACCATTGTTACAGCCTGTGGATCCATCTTGTTCAAGTCCTCCTCTTTCTCGCCGACACTCTGCCTTATCAAACAGAATGTCTTTCTCCAGAGGCGGATCTCTCCTGATAGTATGGGCACCTGAGGCCAAGTGTCTCCATCCGCTCTTCTAAGGAGTATTCTGGCTCTTTCCTCCAAGACAGAGTTGTTTGTTCTTCTGGCAGCCCATGGTGCTTTCCAAATTCTTTGCCAACACCATGATCCAAATGTATCGATTCTTCTCTGGTCATCGTTATTTATCCCCCTGCTTTCACTCGCCAGGAGGCAATTGAAAATCCTATGACTAGGGTCAGCTGCATCTTAGTTCTCAAAAGGACCTCTTGCGCTCCAACATTTCAGCAGATAACTCAATTTGCTCATGCAGTACGTCATCTGGTTTCTTGTCTGCTGCTTCCACGAGTAGTGATTATGCATCCAATTATAGTAGAATCCTTGACAACTTCAATCTTTTCTCGGCTTATCATGATGTTGTCTATCTGGTTGGTTTTTAATCATTTTATTAGAGGCTCATACAACTATTATCACAATCCATACACACATCAATTGTGTAAAGCGCATTTGTACATTCATTGCCCTCATCATTCTCA
>NW_022103900.1:9500207-9501891 GCF_000313985.2 Echinops telfairi
CATATGTACATGTCTTTATCTAGACCTCTATAAATGCCCTTTTCCTCCCAGCTCTTTCCTCTAGTCTGTCTATCTGGTTTTTAACTGAAAAATAACCCTAACTCCTCGCCATCAAACAGATTATGACTCATATTGATCCTAGAAGGCAAAATGAAACTCCCATGGTGGGTTTCTAAGTCTGTAAATCTTACGGAGGTAGAAAGCCTCACCTTTCTCCTGAGAAGTAGCTGGTGGTTCCAAATAGCTGTGAACCCCTACACCAGACAGTGATAAAGAAGCTGCTAGTGAACATTCTCCTGGAAGATGCAAGGAGCCTGGGGTTGGGTGGGGAGTACAAATGGTTAATGCACTCCTCTGCCAACTGAAAGGTTGTCAATTTGAATTCACCCACAGGTGCCTCTGAATAAAATCTGACCATCGGTTTCCAAATTTTCAATCCACTTCCAAAAATTCAGTTTCACAATGACACATACAAGGCTCTCATCATTGAGAATGGATTCAATGGCAACTCATTGTCTTTAAATAGGAAGGGAAAGCATTGAGAAGCCTGTTCTCCTAGAGCTACTGGGGGAGGAGGACAGGTACCAGGGGGATTGGAATGCAATCTACTGGGGACTTCTGTTATCCTTACTCTATTTGTCTCATTCTGGAACACTGGCATGTTGTCCAACATTACCTTGAAAGAATGGCTTTCATTTTCATCACCCATTTGATTCAAGTCATCAATTTGATCATATTTTCCTAATGCCAACAATAACCACATAATACTGTCATCATTCGTTAATTTTGTATTTTTGTCTTTAAACCAGCTTCGTGGTATTTTATTAAGAGTGAAAAAATAATGGATGATAATCAACTTTGCAATTATCTTGGCATCTACAAATTGTATTTCATATGCACAAGCACAAAAGAGCTCTGTAAAAGATAAGTTAATATCACCATGAGTCGATTGCTTATGAATGAAAATATTATTAAACATTTTTATTAATTGAAGCCTACCTTTAAAAAATGGCTGAAGAAAGTGTCTTCTTTAAGCAACACATGATTTAACATTATGAGATTGGTATTCCTATTTTGTACCATTTCAGTTGATTCTAAGAAGAATCCTCCAGGACAAAGTAGAACTGCCTTATGGGGTCACTTAGGCTGTAAATCTTTACCAGAGCTGGTTACCATCTCTTTTCTCCTACAGAGCTATCAGTAGATTGAACCCTCAATTTTTCAGTTATCACCTAATTGTTTAATTATTGGAGAATCAGAGTTCCTAACTTTATAAAACTGTTGTTGTTGCTGACGGTGTTGTTAGATGCTATTGAGTCGGCTCTGACCCATAGTGATCTTAAGCACAACAAAACAAAACACTGCATGGTCCTGGGCCTCCTCATAATGCCCTTACTAAAACTAGTAAGGGCTATATGAAATGGCACTTAACTGGTTAGTCATGGAACTAGCTCCTATTACTCTTTTCTTTTAATCGTATTCTTAGGGGCTCATACAACTCTTATCACCATCCATGAATACATCAATCGTGTAAAACACATTTGTACATTCATTGCCCTCATCATTCTCAAAACATTTGCTCTCCACTTAAGCCCCTGACATTAGCTCCTCATTTTTTCTCCTCCCTTCCCCTCCCCCCTTCCTAATGAACCCTTGATAATCTATAAATTATTATTTTGTCATA
>NW_022103900.1:9502498-9508071 GCF_000313985.2 Echinops telfairi
CTTGTTTACCTTCAAGCCTTTAAGACCCCAGACGCTATATCTTTTGATAGCCGGGCACCACCTATTACTCTTAAGCAGTGCGTCTCAAACTTGCAGGCATATATACATCGACAAGGATCTTGTGAGAGTGTAGATTCTGATTCCATGGGTCTGTGATGAGGCCTGGGTTCCTTTATTCCTAACTATCCCCTAGGTGACACCAATAGTGCTGGTACATGAGCAGTAAAACTGGGTAGTAAAACTTCAATGTGTTTTGTTGAAAGTCACAAAACATATTTAACTATGTTTGAGTGTTTTTTGTTTTTTAGCTAGTTCTATGAGAAAAGAAATCTTAACTTGTTGCCATTGGGTTGACTCCACTCATGGCGACGCCATGGTTCACAGAGGAAAACTGCTTTATAGGGTTTCTCTGCTGGAGTCTTTATGGAAGTAGGTCCACAAAGGCCTGTTTCCTGGTGATGATGGGTGGATTTCAACCATGAACTTTTACGCTCATTGTCAGGCAGAAACCATATATTCCATGCAGACTTTAGTTTCATGAAAGGTGGTATTTAATACATACTCACCTATTCCAGTAACTTAGTATGATATTGAGGGACAATTTTGAAATGTAATTCCTGAGTTATTTCACACACACACACACACACACACACAATAATAATGGTGAGACAGCCTCTAAGACACAGGGGGAGAATTCTCCTCTGAGAAATCTTGAGTGGTCAAAGTTAGCATTTGCAGAGATATATTCTGAAGCAGGAGCATGATTTACTTCGACAAGGTTAAAAGTGTTTTTACTTAAAGAAAGAAAGTACTTTAAGAAAAGGACTCAACCACCTTGGTGGCATTAAACCCACTGCCACGGAGACAATTTTGACTCTTGGTAACTCTATATAGGGATCGCAACAGAAGGGGGTGGGGGGAGGGGCAGTATTATGTTTAAAGAATGAAAAAATGTTCACTCTGATTTGGGAGATCATTTAGAGCAAAATTCTCTTCCAATGTTATCATTAGAAATTGCTTTTTCAAAAAAACCCTATTCATATTAAAACACACACACATACACACGATTAAACACAACTGAAATCATGTTGAAGTTTTTAATATGTTACTACTGACCTTGACTGACCTTGACTGCATTACATTGTGCTGTGGCTGAAGGTGTACATAGCAAATTCGTTTTCCCATCAATAATCACACACTGTGAGATTGCTTGCAATCCTGCTGCCCTGCCGCCTGCACTGTATCCACCCTCCCCGACTTCTGCTTTCAGTCATGTGCATTCTCTCTTCCTGCCTCCCCATCTTTGGTTGGAGGCAAGTGTTGATCTTTGGGTCTCCAATAGTATCTCGTCTATAGAGATTCTTTGAAGAAGCAGAGTCTTTTTTAGTGTAACTGTGTCTTTTATAGGCCCATCCATTACTTGAGTGAGAGGCAGCCTCTGGAAGTGTCTTGAGTTTGCCGTGAGAAGGTTGTTTTCGGGCCATCAACCACCTTGGGGGTTTCCTCCAGTTTCTTTCAGCCCCATACATTTGGTCACCATCATCTTTTCCTCTTTCTCTTCTAATTTGAACTTCGTTCGACATTTGACCCATTCCAGACCAGCCCACCTAATGTGACCTTGCTCAGCATGTATGGTAGTGGTAGCTTGACACCATCTAATTACGTGTTTTAGTCATGGGCTATTATTGATTGCTTCCTCGAGTGTTTCGTTTTCTTCATTCTCCTTTGTTGCAGGTAGGATCTAGTTGCTTAGATTCAAAAGTGTTGACTGCTAATATTACATAGTCTAATCCTGTGAATTAAAAATGAAACCCCCAAACCTTAGTAACATGATGCTTTCAAAGGCCGCCTTTCCAGTGTCAGTCATCCCCAGTGGAGAATCCTAATGCTAGTTAGGACGAGTTTGCTAAAACCTCATCATAGAGTCCGTCAAATTTATAGCTTGAAGAAAACTAATGCTTGATTCCATGGTCTTAAATACAAAGAGTAATGTGCAGAAAAACGGCTTTTCCTGCCTTTTATACTCACAATACAAATATTCCTACCTATCCAAATAGAGCTTATTATCTGTGAACCTGAATGTATGGAATCTAGCTCTTAGTTAAAGAGTAAAACCTACTATTAAGTAAATGGATATATAAAATACATGTATTAAAGGTAAACCCACATTTAATTAAAGCAAGTATTTATTTGCGTTAATTTAAAAACTGTGGGGGAAATGTAGAAAATATAGATTGCAGGCTCTCCATACTCAATGGCTTATAATAACTTCTAACCTAGTCCTCAGGGGAACAAACCCTAAACGTAAATTGCCACTTGACTATAATTACAAGCAACATGTAAACCAGTACAAATTAATATACTGACTTCCTGGTAAAGGAAAACAGTTAGGGAGTATCCAAAGGCAGTGTGATTTATCTGGAAAGACAGGATGGAGGAGGTGACTTTGATGATTAAGTCCGTTCCCAGAGAGCAAGGAGTCTTAAATCTGACTGCACACTGCAATCATTTGGAGGGTTTTTGTTAATACTCATGTTTGTGCCCATTCATCAGAATTTCAGGTTTCAGGTAGTCTGGGGTGGGAGCCAAGTATTGGCAAGCTAAAAATCTCCCTGGGAGATTCAAATAGGCAGTCTTGCTTAAGAAATGTTGATATAATGGTGGGCCATTCTAAATGGAACCTTATTGTGAGGGGTAGTGGGAGGGAGTTTACATGAGATGGCTTCTCAGGTAGCACCTCACTCTAGGATTCTATGAAGCGTGTTATTTTCAAGGTCACAGAGGGAGAGGTTGACAAGTCATGGATGTGATTGGCAAGTGGATTGAGTTGGCCAAAGCAGCAATGCCCCGATTGGATAAAATTAAAGATAACCCAAGAGATAAGTGGCAGGTAATCACTGATTGCTTGCGGTTTGAGGTGGGGGGACCAGCCCCTCACCACTAATCATGGGTTCAGTAAGCACAATTGTACGGTTGAGATATAAAAATATTATAATAAAGTCATTGAAAGCATGAGATATAGAAGAGATATTGCAATAATGGAGTCAGACACATTTCATGGTAGCATGCTCACCTCAGCCCTGATTGATGGTCCACTGGAGAGAGGGGAAAAGGAAGGAGGGCAAGGGAACAAGGGAACAAGGGAGCGAGGATGGGAGAGGAGAGGAGGAGCTGAGTGAGAGGGAGCGAGAGAGGTTGCTACTGCTAACTCAGGCCTATATACCTTTGGGGGCATGCAAGCCCACTAATTACAGGTAGACAAACGTCACAGGAAGGGGTTGCACGATAGGTTATACAGCAGTGAGAGGGGGTGGTCTAGGGACATACATGCAATAGAAAGAGGAGGGATTGGGGGTATACATGTGAAGATGGGCGGATCCTAGAGTCAGGATGGCAGCTGGATCTCCATAGGAACCATTATCAGTAGGGTGTGAACCCCACCTACAGGAGCTAAGTCTATGACTACAGACCTGTCCATTGTCCTTAACAGCAGGGAGCGGGGCCCACTGCAGTCTAGCAACTGATCAACCTCAGAGAGGATGCCTGTAAGCATCTGACCTCCCCCCACAATTGCTGAAGCATAAACGCTAAATTCACGATTCTAGAGTTCAGGTGGTATGATTTTAGCACAGAATGCCTTAAGAAATGAGGTATTGTTTCTAGCTTGATTTACAATGCAACTGTCCCTTCTCAGTATTATCAGCATTTCTGTAGACTTGGGAAAAGCAGATTATGGTTTCAAAACAGAAGTACTTCCGGAACAATGGGAAGCCATCATAAATATTGGAGTTAAAAAGAATTGATATATTTGAAATATTTATAAATGATTATATTTGGCAATGGATATAGATTAATTTTAAAAGTTACCAAATATGGAGACAGATGGGAATCTTTAAATAGAATTGGAATCTGTAAAGCTGCCTTACAACTTGTTTTAAAAATATATTTTTTAAAGAAAAGAAATGTGTGGGACTCTTAATTTGTATTAGTAAATTGGAAACATAGAGATAGATTAGCTAATAGTAAGTCTTGTCTTTATTTTTAACTACCTGTTAACTTAGTGGGGGAAACACATGTTTATAGTTGTGCTATACAAACTTGTATAAATGAACTATTTGAATCAAATCAATCTTGAATTTTAAACTATTTTGCACACAGTAAAAAATTCTTCATGTATGTAAGCTCTCTGATAAAACACATGCCTAATTTCATAATTTCTATCTCTCATATGTTTTCTTTCAGACTTTTATAGTATTGAATAAAGGGAAGGCAATTTTTCGATTCAGTGCCACTTCTGCCTTGTATATCTTAACTCCACTAAACCCTGTTAGAAAAATTGCTATTAAGATTTTGGTACATTCATATCCTTTTCATGTGGATTGTCTAAATGCTGTTTCTAATTACTGGTTTTGAAAAAAATGCCATTCTTATTTTAAACATGCACAATAGTCTGAAATGAATAGCACCACTGTTGGTTTAATTTGTGCTCATTGGTCTGCTATTTCTAACAAGATTATCAAAGGATGACTATTCTACAGTAAAAATATAATCATGATAGGGATTATATAAATGAAATGAATTTTAGTAGTAGGGACAACAGCATACTTTTATATCATACATACACACATAGCCAGTTATATCACGCATAGCCATTGCTGAAGAAACAGAATCTATGATGTATGTTAACAAATGTTTGTGCTCTAATTGGCTCTGTTTCTCCAGCACCTAGTTTATTCATTAATTCATACAGTTGCTAAATCTTTATTAAGCTCCAACAATGGTCTTCTGTGCCTTGTTTCAAAATATATTAAAAAGTTAATGAATTTAAGAATATAAGGATGGTACTGAAAATGTATTTACACAAGAGATGAACTGGTGTGGGCTACAAGAACATTCTCAGGTAAGCAATGATAAAATAAACAGATGATCTTCTCAGTGAGTGCTCAAGAATGGACATTTTAAAAAGGCACACTCAAAGGCCTAAATCAAAACGGAAAGACTAGATAGAGGAGGAGGTGCTCAATAACCTTCAGGTGCAACTAAATTCTTTCATGCTATGAGTTGGTATTGGAAGGTATTGACAGGTATTTATTTTAAAATAAAATAAATCACATGAAAATAAGGATAAATGTTCCTGAAGTCTGGATTAGGATTCTAAGAGAAATTGTGCCACCCACTTTCAGAAAGGCTTCCCAATTGGTGCTCAACTGTGGGATATTTTGGTATGATATGGACTAGACACAGGTAGACAAGTAGAGGACTTGTTCGATTTCTCCACAGTCTAAACTGGAAATTAGAAGATCAGATTTAACACTAACTCAACAGCAAAAAAGTAGTAATTTCCTTTATGCTTATGTTCACTCAAAACTCACTGCCATCCAGTTGACGCTGACTCATAATGACCCCATAGGACAGGATAGGACTGCCTCTGTGAGTTTCCATGCCTGTAACTCCATCTTTCTCCTGCAGAGAGCTGGTGTTTCCAACAGCTAATCTTGCAGTTAACAGCCCAAGATGTAACAACCACACCACTGAGGCTTCTCTATGCCTACTTACCGTCCCTTAAAGAACTA
>NW_022103900.1:9508306-9569749 GCF_000313985.2 Echinops telfairi
CATGCAAAATAACACCCATTGGCCTCAAATAGAGCTCTTTCTCAATTACAGTGAGTCTTGTGAGGCAACTAAGTAAAATGGAAAGAAACAGAGTGGACCAAGAATATATGGCCAACTTTAAAGTTTCCTATTATGCTTACCATTGTTTTAAAATAAGTAAAACTAATTTCAGTTAATTCATTATAACGAATACTTTTTTTATATTGTAATAACCCTAATAATGTACTAGCATTTATTCCTTAACTGCAATCTACTTTATTCAGCATGCTGATCATGTGCACTATTCTGACCAACTGTGTATTTATGACCTTGAGCAACCCTCCTGACTGGACGAAGAATGTAGAGTAAGTAGGGTGGCTTCTGGGATGCAGAGGCGCTCACTCAAATGCTCGCTAGCAGTCTTCTTCAGACGCTAGTCCGACTTACGGGTCCCACTCTGGGAAGTCAGACTAAACACTTTTGTCTAAGAGAATGCTTTTTCCATAATGTGAAAGAAGATAAGGGACGTTCTTTGGGGAAGCTTTCTGCAATGGAGTATGTTTTCCAAGAGAGTCCATGATACTATCTGTATAAGAAAGCTGGTAAACAAAACCTATTATGTAGCCCACACATTAGGAATCAACCACAACTATGTATGTTGAATAAAAGACAATGTGTATTTGAGTAAATGGATGAAATTATTATTTTATTAGAATACAGAAATTATTATTTTATTAGAATATATATTATTTTATTAGAATAATAATGCAATTATAATTTTATTAGAATTTATTAGAATTTTGCATCTGATAAAAATCTATTTAGGTAGTTATCTCTATATTATTATACTAGGCATGTTGGTTGTATGATTTGTTACATTACTGAAAACACATTTGTTAATTTCAGTTTATTAGATGTTTCAGTTATATTTAAATAAGTTTTCCAGGTGTGTTCTGCGAAGGAAATAAAATCTCCTTTGCAAAACTTTGATGAAAAGAAATGAGCCTTATGGAGAAGAATAATTAAGGGTAAATCACTCAACACTGAAAAAGTTTTATAAACAGATCAAAACAATTACAAACCGCATAAAAAAATACACTGATCCTGTAAAATTCACAGCTAGTCTCTGCGGCAGAAAGGCAGAAAGATCAGCTCCCTTTGAAATTATGACCGAGAAGACGTTCAGGGCAAGGCTATTGGTGCAGGACGTCACTGGAGCTCCATGGCACCAAACACTGGCCACCGGGCTTTTCTGCCTTACATTTGCCTTGCACCCTTCCTGCTTAATGATGAAGGCCCTGGTGGCCTCTGTACAAGAGCATCATAACTGGCTTCAAAGTGGTTCAAATCAACTCCAGTCATATCCACCAAAGTCACATCAGAACAATTTTTAATTTTAAAAATTTGGGTGCAGAGGAATGATGACCGGGAGGGGAAACATTACAAGTTGAAGTCCTGAAAACCAGCACCTTTAGAGTGGCCTCGTCAGCTCTTTCAGAAGCCTGAATCTGGAGAATGGACGTTTGCCAGGACGGTGGAGAGCAACACATATTCACCGCAGAGAGGTCAAGCTGGCATCTTTGAGCTCCACATGGCTTGCCCCACTCAGCCGGTCAAGTGGCTTAATTGCTGCCATTTCACCTGCTGCCTTTGTCTTCTAAGAGGGAGATTATGTTTCCAGCAGGGTGTCAACCCACAAATCCCCGTTCTGACTATTGTGCCCATACACACAGTTTACCAATTCAGGTCCTTTCTAGATTCACTTCATCAGTCAGTGATGAATAGGAAAAACTGGTTTGAAGCTCTGCATCAAAATAAAACATTTTATTCAATATTTCAGACAAGGAGAAAGGTTTTAAGAGCAGTAGTTCTTGAGAACACTAAACCAGACCTTGCTTGAATTAGAAGAAGGCATTCTAATGGTTTTCAGTATTAGTAATATGGTTGTTTATGATTTTTAATTGCTAAGTTTTTTTCTTTACATGTGAGAAAACTTTTCCTGATAGCTTGGTAACATCAGTATGCTGGGTACAAGTGTCTGCCCATACGTATTTCTGAATAACAGCAACATTATTCTTTTATTTGTCAGCCATATGTGAGGTTATGTATATAAACATATGAAGTTATTCATGCCAAGGAATCATGCTATAGTATACAACAGAATATGTTTAGGCTAGAGGCTAAATATGTATAATATAATGACAAGGTGTTTGTTTTTATTGTCAGAATAAAAAAAATCACTAGTGTCCTATAGAAGATAAGATTATCATGACATAAATGATCAGTTTTTATTTCCAATTGTTTTTTTATGTTTTTATGATAATTTATTCTAGGTCACTTTTGTCAGTGATTTGATTGGTTACATAATTTTTAATAGCTTGGAAAAGTACCCTCAAAATTATGACAGAAAATCCAGTTTTCATACTGAGGCAAGGTCTTAATTATGATTTGAAATTTAATGAATAGACATATTTATATAAAGTATGTTCTGTTGGCTTTTTCCAACTGGAATCATAAAAATATTTAAGCATATATAAATATCACTTACTTGTATAACATCATTAAGAGATAAAGGATCCAATTGAATTTGTAAGACTCTCTTTTTTAAAGTAATCATACCAGCTTAGAGATACAGTTGTGATTACCCTCACATGAAAATATTCTTAGCCTTATAAACATTTTCAACTTGACTTTTGCAGTAGGAAAACATTACAAAGGTTTCCTTATCATGTCTAGCCACTTAACAGCAAGGTAGCAGAAACATATAACATGTTAGCTGTTACTGCTAAAAAAAATTCCAAAGGAAAGAAAAATATAAAGAAGTTCTGAGATAAAAACAGAAGTTATTGGTAATACAAGAATAGGCCTGTACAAAGGCATACCCAACAACATGAAATATTGTGAGGGTAGTATTATATAAGGAAAGATACTCTTATAGATAGAATAAGTACAGGGAGAAATTTTTTTTTAAAATCTGAGATGATAAAATCCACAGCAAGATTAGGAGCTGAGTTGGGAAAGAGCCCTGAAAGATCAAGGTCCCCTGAGACCCACTTATGTGTTCAATCTTGTTTGGTAACAGGAACTTTCGCACCCCTACTCTCTGCAGACTCTATCTCAAATGTTAAACTCTAAGATTTCCTTCCCTGGAACTCTCAGTGCTCACCGTATACTTCAAATGCCCCATAAATTCACTTTTCCAAAAACAATAATAAGAGTAGGGACTGTCGTCTTACAGTAACTCTATCAAAGCCAACCAAACTTACTGTCATCAAATCGATCCCAACTCATAGTGACTCAGTAAGATAGGACAGGACTGCCTTGTGGGTTTCCAAGACATTAACCCTTTAGGGAAGCAGACAACTCCATCCTTCTCCCGCAGAGTTGCTGGTGGTTTTGAACTACTGACCTTGTGGTGAACAGCTCAACACATAACTACTATGTCACCAGGGCTCCTCAGTGACTCTATATCCAAAACCAAGCTCATTGCCATCGAGTCAATGCCCACTCATAACGATCTTCTAGAACAGGGTGGGATTGCTCCTGTGAGTTTCAGTGACCGTAACTCTCTACAGAGCAGAAAGCCCTGTCTCTTCCTCAGAGCAGCTAGGGGTTTCTAACCGCTGACCTTGCAGTCAGCGGCCCAGTGCATAACTACTACACCACTAGGGCTCCTCAGTATATCTAGAGATGACTTCAAATGACCTCATCACAGACCACAGGGCACGAGCCATTCCTGTGGTAAGCAGCATATACATACATGATGTCTCTTATGCACTTTCATGGTACCAACTCTCTCCTCAAGTAGAAACAGCGTGGTTGTCATGTTTACTACACCACAATCCCACTTTGCTGGCAAAGTCTACTGAGCTCCTCCTTGTGCAGCGTGGCTAACATCCCATGTCCTGCGGACTGTCTTCAGGCCACACTCTGGATCCCAAGTAGCCTTACGGGACCCATGGACCCTGAGCCCCTCGAAGTCATCTCCATCCCTGTCTCCTTTCTTTATCTCTGAGATCCCCAATATTCTAGCAACTGGGGTCTACCAGTAACATATCCAAATTCAAATGAGAATCAATGGAATACTGGAAAATGCCGGGTGGTAGATTGGGTTATGTATGGGTCTACTAACTGCTAGGTCAGCAGTTCAAAACCACCAGCTGCTTGGCATTCGAAGGACGAGTTTCCCTTAAAGAGTTACAATCACTGAAACCCAAAGGGCCAGTGCTACTCGGTCCGATTGGGTTGCTATGAGTCAGAAATAACTCGATGGCAGCAAGCACAATATACTCATGACACCTAATAGCCCCAAACCCAAAGGTATTATTTATCATAAAAAATAACACGTGCAATGACATGAAATGTAAACCTTGAAAAGGCTATGCTAAATATATGCCTGAAGTAAAAACTTTTTAATACAGATTTTTGTAAGCAAACAAATGAGGTGGTACATGCATAAAATGCATACTACCCTTACTCCTTCATAAGTAATTTGCTAGGAGGTTAGAAAAGAAATGAATTTTAATAAGAGAGGATCAAATCTTTGTGGCTTGCTGAAGTACTCTGAAGACTAAATTTAAATTGTAATTTTGAAAAGAACCCAATATTGGGGGAAAAACAACAAAACACTCTCAACTATTTCTGGAAGAAGCAGAACTAGAAATGATTCAGGGGTCCTCAAACTTTTTAAACAGGGGCCAGTTCACTGTCCCTCAGACCCATTGGAGAGCTGGACTATAGTTTAAAAAAAAACTATGAACAAATTCCTATGCATACTGCACATATCTTATTTTGAAGTAAACAAAATGGGGCAGAAACACCCAGCAGCCTGGATAAATATCCTCGGCGGGCCTCATGAGGCCCGCGGGCCACAGTTTGAGGACCCCTGATTGTCAACCCTTGAGGAAAAGAAAGTTAGCAATGTACTATATCAACATCAGACAGAAAAAAGTCTTCCACCGTCTTGGAGAGAGAAGTGTGAATTTTAGCAAGGTTAAATGATGGGTCCCATTGCACAGAATTTGTTAGTAACTACTGCAATGTAACGTTCAGGGATTCTGTTTTATTCACGAATTTTGACAATTGTAGAGTTACACATAGAGAATGCTCACAAACTCACTGCCATCAGGTTGACGCCGACTAACAGTGACCCTACAGGACGGGGAGAGGTGCTCCGGTGAGCGTCTGAGGCTGTCGGGGCTAATGGGAGCAGAAGGCTCCCCTGCTCCCTTAGAGCAGTATAAAATCCTAGAGAACGAAAATAGTTCTTGTGATTATATGTAGAAATAGGACTAGACAAACAGGTCTATCTTTCTGACTTTATTAACTATGTGTGAATCTTAAAAAGAAAACTAAGAAGTGGATTTTCTAGACAAAACATGTAACATATTCCTGAGAATAAAACTAATCATTGACAAAGTAGAAGTATTTCATTTCAATAAATGCATCCAAAAAAATCTCTCAAGCTTTGCTGTCGCAAGTAGTCACTAGTCTAAGTGGTTGAAATAAAAAAAGTTTAATAAATTGGTTCACTTAAAGTATAGCATTAAGATTAACTTCTTACTTTCATTACGGTCTTTGAGAACTTTTAAAACTACATATACGTCTTGCATTCTATTTCTATCAGCCATCCTTGATACAAAGGGCTGAGGCTTGATGATATTCTTAAAATACAAGATAAAATGTAATAGTTTTAAAAATCTAGATTACTTTGTTTTCATCATCAAACTAAGTTATCAGTTTAATTTAACCATTTACTCAGGTTTGTAAAATGAATTAAACTAGAAGATTATGTGGTGAATGCAAGTACAGAGCCAGATTGTAGTGAACTGAAAAATTGCAAAAGGATAGGCTTGTCTGTATTTGTAAATGACTCTAATAATTCAAATATGATTAGTAACTTTTGCTTGAACACTTTTCCTAGGTATACGTTCACTGGAATCTATACCTTTGAGTCGCTTATAAAAATCTTGGCAAGAGGGTTTTGTCTGGAAAACTTTACCTTCCTTCGCGATCCATGGAACTGGCTGGATTTCAGTGTCATCGTGATGGCGTGAGTGGTTTGAAAATGGGAGGGCTACTCCCCGGGGGAAACGGTTCTGATGAGCACACTTGAACTGTGGAGTTTTTGTGTTAGCTCATAAACTACACGCCTCATAAACTTTGAGACTACAAATAAGAATACCTATTGCAAGGTAAACACATCTGGGAAATAAACGATTCCTGGAATTACTATCTCCTCATCAAAATGAAGTTATTCATTGACTATAATTTAATAGCTTCCAACTGTACTATTATTGGTTTTACAAACAAACCTGTTCCTATGAGTGGAAATTACAGCAACAAAATGTAAGTCCATCAGAACATCTGTGTGCAGCCTGCGCAGCCCCCTGGCGTCTATTTTAATCTGTTTGTTAAACTCCTGGTCCCCGATATGCCAAACCAGCATTCATTCTTTATGTAGCACCAACCTTGCCAGAACTATCAGAACTCTGACTTAATCCTGCAGGTCTGTAACAGAATGTGTAAACCTAGGCAATGTTTCTGCTCTTTGAACTTTCAGAGTCTCGGGGGCTCTGAAAACTTTTTGTGTAATTCCAGGTAAGAAGTATCGGGTGTAAGTTGGTAGACCCCTTATATCTCCAATTTTTCTTTTGTGTTCTTGTGTTTGTGTCCGGATTCCCCCGACTACAGATATGTGACAGAGTTTGTAGACCTGGGCAATGTCTCCGCATTAAGAACATTCAGAGTTCTCCGAGCACTGAAAACCATCTCCGTCATTCCAGGTGAGAGCGAGGCAACACATTGAGATTGAGTTTAAATGCCATCATCTGGAAGGATCGTTGGGGCACCGTGGGTTAAGCATGGGCCTGCTAGCCAAAGGCTGGCAGTTTGAGCCCCTTGACAGGAGAAAGATAAAGCAATCTGCTTCGCTCGGGATTGACAGCCTGAGACAGCCCAGGGAGCAATTCCACTCTCTCCTGTACATCACTGTGAGTCAGATTCAACTTGGCAATAGGCGTCTTACAATTTGGGATTGTAAGAAAATTGAGGCTTAAGTCACACTTATATCATCAGATCTATTGCTTAGTATTCTAGTTAGTCAAACTCCAAAACACAAAGGGATATTTCAATGCCAGTTGAGTTCCTAAAAATTTAGACATGACAAACTTATTTATAAATCAGCCATTGAGTTTGAGACAATTTCATGTCACATTCATAAAAATACTAGTTTTGCTCTTTTGGGTGGGTTTGCTTTCTGTTTTGCATTTCTGATCTAGTTTTTTTTTCTTTTTTGCATTGAGAAAATGATTTATTATGAGGGCTTTGCGAATTCATTTGGATTCTATAACTCACTGTAAATCTATTTTGAAAATGGATCGCCTCTAAAGGCGGGCAATTATTATTGAAAAACATGCAAGTGGCATGGAATTTTTATTATCTAAAATGTATACACGGCTGTGTATCAGCCAATATAAAAAAATAAGTTGGTGGGAAATGTCCTAATAAAATACAAAATAAGAAGTGAAAAATAACTAACTTTTTCACATTTTGTGGTAGTACATAAAAGCAACCCCCCCAAAAAAAAATCCTGCCTAGACATTTAAACATTCATATTGACTCTCCAGGAAGCATGATGTTCGTAAATAAAACCTATTCTTCATCCATTTTTCCAAGCTATGAGCCTGCCCATAAAACTGATGTCTAAATAGTCTGAGCAATCTTTGGGGGGAGGAGGAGAGGAAAAGGAATGTGTTTTGTAAAAGTGTATTGTGTTTATGGCAGACTTTCGAAGATGACCTTTCATTCTGTACTCAGGCTTAAAGACCATCGTGGGGGCCCTGATCCAGTCCGTGAAGAAGCTCTCTGACGTCATGATCCTGACTGTGTTCTGTCTGAGTGTCTTTGCTCTAATTGGACTACAGCTGTTCATGGGCAACCTGAGGAATAAGTGCTTGCAGTGGCCCCCAAGCGATTCTGCTTTTGAAACCAACATCACGGCCTACTTTAATGGCACAAGGGATTCAAATGGGACATCTGTTAATCTAACCGAGAGAAAATTTAACTGGAAGGATTACATTGATGACGACAGTAAGATGCATTGCTATGTTTTGTTAACCTTTATGTTGCTAAACACGTTCTCACTATAGATAGCTGTGACTACTGGCTTAAGGCTATCGTTGTAAATGCCTTTCATTGATGACTTTTTAAATAAATGAGACAGGGAAACACACTTATCCTATTGTGCCTAGAATTGATAGGAAATGAAATCCTTTCTTTTCTTTCTATTAATAGGTCACTTTTACGTTTTGGATGGCCAAAAAGACCCTTTACTCTGTGGGAATGGTTCAGATGCAGGGTAAGGAAACGACTTTGTTGTTTATATATATATAACCATTTGCAAAAAGGTAGGTAGTGAAAAATGAACAAACGTAGTCTTACATCTGTGTTAGATCCCTAACAGATATCTAACAAGGAAAGTCCCTTCTTTGGCTTGTTGGGCTGAATTGAAATTATCCCTTTGACATTCCTCCGGAATTTCACAGGTATGACATTCCTAAAATATCCCTCCAAAGAGTTACGGTCCACATCTGTCTCTTGTGGAAACACATGCGCTTGGGAAATGCAGGGCAGGAGCACAGACGGTCCCATTCTGATTGAGATGACTTTGCGTTGACTTCTGTTGTGGTTGGAAAGGATCTAGGATAGAGCATGCTCGCCAAGATGCAAGAACTAAGGGGAAACTGCTTTGGAGTTTTCTGTACATTTTTTACTCTATTACTTCCCAAAAACCCACAAAAATATTATTGGGAATATACACAGAGAGTATACACAGAAATATACACAGAGAATATACACAGAAAACATACACCACTTCAACTGTTTGTATGTATACAACTCCATGACATTATTTATATTAAGTTGTGGAAAAATTCTTGTTCTATTTTCTGAGTTGCTCCTTTCCCATAAAAATTCACTGCCCCCTAAATTTCCTATCTCATCTTTCAAGTTGCTAAAGTCAATTTGATTTCACACAGATATATGTTAAAAGAACACAATACTCAAGCAGATTTTCTTTATTAGCTAAGTTAAATTATGGTTTGGGTTTAAGAAGTATTCTGGGTTGGTGTATTTAAAATTTTCCCCTGAATTAGATGAAGGTGCATAGAGCAGATCATCAATTTTACCCTCAACTATTCATACGCATTTTGTTTCCACTCATACATTGCAGGAGCCTCAATGGACCCTCACTTATCCAACTTCCTCCTTATGTTTCTTGTTTCTGTCACTCCTTTTTAGCTTCTAAACTTTGTCATTCAGCAAATGCTGTCCTTTTGATCTTAAATCGTTTATTGTTCTAATGTGGAGCTGAGTTCAGTTCTAGACCTGAGGGTGCCTCGGGGGTTCCACCAGTCTCTCTCAGACTAGTAAGCTTCATCTCTCTTTATGATTTGGAGTTCAGTGTGTTTCCACACTCTATCTTGCTCCTTCTACGGCAGTGGTTCTCAACCTTCCTAGTGCTGCGACACTTTAATACAGTTCCATATGTTGTGGTGATCCCCCCCCCCAACTGTAAAATTATCTGTGTTGCTACTTCATAACTCTCATTTTGCTACTGTTATGAATCAGGCGACCCTTGTGAAAGGGTCGTTTGACCCCTGTGTTAGTCTGGGTACTTTAAACTCATATGTATAAGACAGAGTTTTATATAAAGAGTAAGTGCACATCAAGAAAACATCCCAACCCAGTGCTGCCCAAGCCCATAAGTCCAACATTAACCCATATGTCCGACACCAATCTACAAAGTCCTCCTCCATCTCACAAAACACACACTATGATGCCAACTGTAGGAGGAAAGCCAAATCGGTGAGCGTGTAAGCATCTCAGCACTGGCAGGGGTCTCCACACGGCTGCTCCAGCACCCAGGGCTGCATCGGGGTAGGTCCATGTGGCTTCTGCTCAGGGATGTCTTGCAGGAAGTGAGCCTTGGAAGCAAAAGCAGTTAACTGGCTAAGGCAGCTGCACCCTGGTCCAACCATCAAAAAGCAAGAGGCCCAAGAACTCAAAAGGCAAGACTCACTGAGCCATTTATCTCTCTGCCCTTCAATTAATCCCACATGTGTTTATTGGCCAGGTTGGCACAATAAACTTTAACTATCTCAACCGCCAAAGGGGTTGCGACCCACAGATTGAGAACTGCTGTTCTACTGTGATCCTTGACACATCAGGGGTAGTACTGGTCTCGTGGCTGTGGAGACAGATGTTTCTGTGAACCATGAGTCTACTGCACTAATTGTTTCTACATATCTTTTGATTTTTATCACCCCTCTTTCTTCTGGATTGGGAGAAAATAATAAATACTTGCACCTTAGATGGCTACTTATGAGCTTTCAAAACCTCAGATCCTACTCCCCAAATTAGGATGTGGAACACTGTTTTCATGAACCATGTTATGCTAATGGAGCTTGGAATCCTCTGAGACCATGATTCTAAACTCCCAGGCCCAGCGGCTCAGTCCTTCCAGGTGATGGATTATTCCTAAGCTTTCATAACTTTGCCCCCCGGATGCTCCACCACATCCATGCGTGTATTGTAAATACACAGATACAAATATCCTCTGGAAAAGCTCTCGGTATGTCTCCATGACTATATGCCCACTCTTCCTCCCACACTTGTTCAGCTCTCACGTCTATCCAAATATCTACTGGCACCGTTTTCGCCAAAAGCAATCCAAAGGGAACTTTTGCTTTTATGAAAACAAACAAAGGTTCACAGCAAGCTATTGGTCCGTTTTCGCTCTGCAGCCATCGTAAGAGGCAGCACTCACCGTGAATGGTGAGAGTATGCTGCTGAGCTCAGTCTCCAGGAAGTATGCTAAGCATGGTGGCATCGAGCCCCAAGAGCTGTTAGTGCTATTTTAGATTTTATGGGCTATTTACTAGGATTTAATAAGTTATTTGGGGGGGAGGGATGCCCACAAATTTTTGCCATACAAATTAATAGTAATTGCTTCTTTACTTTATACCATTTTAACGTACACAAGGTTTCTGGGAAGGCTCTACCTTTGGGTAGTGGTGGATTAGAACGTGCTGTAAGAAGAGGAAACAAACCCACAACCATAGTTATTTCCAAGGGACACAACAGCAAACTGAAAACGCTCCCAAGGATCAAAACTGGGACCATTTGAGCAATAAAATAAATAATCTTTGGATCATAATCCAAAGTGTAGAATAAATATGCCCAAATGCACATTGTCATAAATAAAATGATTGAATATAAATACATCAATTAATAAATAAGGAATAGACTAATTTCTTGTGCAAAAAAGAATAAAAATTCAACTAATTTATACAGATACTCTATCATTAGGTAATGAATCTTATCACCCAATCCCTTAAATGTGGCCCACTGTTGATGACTTTCTCTCCAAGAGGACAGTCCGAACAAGGAGAGGAGGTTAGAAGAGGAATTGTGCAATGGAGAAACCTGACAGGATTTCAAACCAAGTGATCAAGGTTACCATCCACAGAGATGAGTCACATTGATAGTCTACGATGTAGTGAAAATGACACTTTACCTCCTCCTACAAACCCATAGCCCTAACCGATCATGAGAAAAATAATAGATAAATTCTTAGGGGAAGGATTTCTACAAAATACATGAACAGTACTTTTCACAACTGCCAAGGCCATAGACAATAAAGAACATCTAAGAAATGGCCGCAACCGAAAAGAGCCTACAGAGACAGGGAACTACAATGTGGCGTCCTAGGTGGTACATAAAACAGTACTAGGACTCACTGAGGAAATCTAAATAAAGGATGGGTCTTAGTTTTTCATTGGTGTCTCTGGGTGGGGCAAGCAGTGAATGTGCCAAGCTACGAAGTGGGAAGTGAGCCGTTCAAGTCCACAAAGAGGCATTTTGGCACAAAAGGCTGGCTCTCCGTCTGAAACCGCAGTCACTGAAACCTTGTGGAGCCAGGTCTGCTCAGGCACATATGGCATTCCCATGAGTCATAAATGACTCAGCAACAATGGTTTGTTTGCTTTTTTCAGTTAATAATGTATCAATATTGATATAGGGTCCCTGTGAGTCAGAATAGACTAAATGATATTTAAACTAATTAAACAATATATGATTGTAAGGTAATGATAAGAGACAGTCGACATGGGGCATATGAGAACACGGTACTATCTTCCTAATTTTTCCATAAATCTAAAACTATTCTCAAACATTTTCTTCAAACAATCCTCCAGAAATAGCTAATATAGTCACTGACTCCATGGTGTCCTGTCCTTTGTCTGTTTTCTGACTTTTAAGTTTTAATCATTAATATGGGCTACTTTGTAAAAATTGAGTTATAGAGGGTGTTAAAGGGTTAGAACCTCTCTTCCATTCTAGATGTCTATAAACCTGACACTTTGCAACCATTGTTTTCTACTGGTTTTCCTCATGAACCTCCTCTGATAGCAGTTCCACTCTACGCAGTCACCTAAAGTGTTCTGGAAACGAAGGCAGAGAATGCCCTGGTGAGCTGCAGCTCCGAGTTTTGACGATTCCTACAAATCAGTATCGACTGAAATGGCAATGCTCACATTACCTCTCTCTCTGAATTGTAGCCAGTGTCCAGAAGGATACGTCTGCGTGAAAGCTGGCAGAAACCCTAACTACGGCTACACGAGCTTTGACACCTTTAGCTGGGCTTTCTTGTCTCTGTTCCGCCTCATGACTCAAGACTACTGGGAAAACCTTTACCAGTTGGTAAGGCCCAAATTCATGATCATATGTGAAATTATATATATGGATATTTATTGATAACTTGCAGGTATGCTTCTAGGAGTCCTGGTGGAGAGTGGTTACATGTTGGGCTGCTAATTGCAAGGTCAGCAGTTCAAAACCACCAGCCACTGCAAGGGAGATAGATCTCATAAAAAACTACTGTGGCAGAAATCCACAGGGACAGTTCTAGCCTGTCCTGTAGGGTTGCTTTGAGTCCGAACAGACTTAATGGCAGTGGGTTTGAGTTTCATTTGATGGGGAGGCTTCTAGCACTTTGAGCGATAGAGGAGGGTCCGCGGAGTGTTCCTAAGATTCCAGTTGCAAATTCAGTCAATAAATATGCAAATATGAAGCTTCATATATGAAAGGTATTCTGCTAAGGACGGTGACAGACTCAAAAATGTTCATGGCGGGGAGGAGTCTATTGACTGGTTGTGGCACTAAGAGCAACTTGTCAAAAACTCTAGAAGACCAGAGCAATTATGTCAATATTATTCAATTAAATCGATAGTCAACAGGGGCCAGAGAAGGGGGGCAGGAAATTCATCTCGAGATGAGGCAGAGAGTAGGCTGTCATGGGAATGAGACTCCATGGAAAGAAACAGAAGACAGACATAGGATTCTCACTCGCAGTAGGATGTTGCAACACAGACCCTAAGGTACACAATTTAATGGGGCTCAATGTAGATCCAATATATACTAACTTGTATACATGTGTTTTATATCCAATGACAATGTAGTCATGCCTCAGATAATGAAATTATTGTTATACATTTGAACACAAAAGGAAAAAAATCTTTGTCAGCAGTATCCATAAAAAGCATTGGTCATCTCATTAGGGTAAGCAGATCTTTATTTGGGAGGCATTATATGAAAATAGTGATTGCATTTCCCCTTTTTTCCTTCCTAGACATTACGTGCTGCTGGGAAAACATACATGATATTTTTTGTCCTGGTCATCTTCTTGGGCTCTTTTTATCTGGTAAACTTGATCCTGGCCGTGGTGGCCATGGCCTATGAAGAACAGAATCAGGCCACGTTGGAAGAGGCAGAGCAGAAAGAGGCTGAATTTCAGCAGATGCTTGAACAGCTTAAGAAGCAACAGGAAGAAGCTCAGGTACCAACTCCATGATGACAAGCCACGCTTCACTTCTTATTTCTATTATTATTCCAATTTCTCAACAAGCATTTGTTACCGAAGAAGTTAAATGTAAGCAGGCTTTCCACTTGATGCAAAAGTATTGCCATTGAAAAGACAAAGATAGTATAACCTAAAATCATTTTTGAAACTGATGTGAAAGGAATTTTTAAGAAATTATATAAAATAAAATAACCATGGCTGTTGAATTGATTTGAACTCATAGCAACAGAATGGAACTGCCCCATCACAGGGCAGGGTTTTCAACTCAGTACTCTCATGGAATCAATGGCTGGGTCTTTTTGCCTGAGAGGTGGATGGTGGGTCCAAATCACCAGCCTTTCCACTAGCAGCCTGGAATTTACTGCCACTCCGCCAGCGTTCCTCCTAAGGAAAGTAGCTGGGGGTAAAAAAACCTACATTTTGGGATACAGTTGACTACACAGTTCACACCAGTCACCTAGTTGAAGCTGAGAGATGAGTCTGATCTTATATTTAATCTGGAAAAAGAAATATAACATTTTCAATGATTAGTGTCCCATCTCTAATGACATCTATGACTTCATTAGGTAGTTACTTGATCTCAAATGCTAATGATAAAGCGTCCTGTATGCCTATTCTGAACCTGTTTGGGGGGGATTTCTGTAGGCCAAAATGTGTCTGCTACCTCGCCCCTTAGACATCAGCAAGGCAAAGGATAGAAACAGAGTATTTGATTTAAAAAACAAACAAACAAATACATAAAGGTGAAAAGAATTGAGAGACAGTAACAATGTGATTCATGCCAGTGAAAGTTATTATTTCTCCAACTTCACCAGCATTAGCTATAATCAGTGTTTTCATTTTAGACATTCCAATAAATTTGCATTTTAGTAATGGCTAATGGTGCTGAAAAAGGAGCCCTGACAGTACGGGATGTCACTGCTCACTGAACTGTAAAGACGCACAGAGACTCCACAAGAGTGGCAGACAACCCTGAGAGCCGCACACAGGTCAACACCACCCGGAATCCAGTACAATGAAAACAGTGCTAAAAATGACGCAAAAATAGAGGAGGAGCAAAGACAATCATAAACCCACAAAAAAATAAATAAAATTCTGCTTTCAATCAAACCCATCTGACATCAGCCACAATCTCCCTTGTTCTACATCCTCTTCAGGCTCCAGCTTGAATCTCCGGCAACTCTCAGTTGCTGTGCTGCAGCAACCATTCTAGAATGATCTTCGGTAACATTGGGCTTGCCTGTGATGTGCATGATGTCGTTTGATACCTTCCCCATGCTGTTGGGATGCCTTTCCTTGGACTGAGGACACAGATAGATCTCTGCCAAATTTTGACATCGATGACTGAGTGCATCCAACCTTGTATCTTACCAGTTGTTATTCAATCAGTCCTAGAGCCTATTTTTTGCTAATGCCTTCAGTAAAGCTTGGACTCATTCCTTTAGGACCTTGAATCTTGATCGAATGCTACTGACTTTGAAATGGGTGAATAGCAACCAAGTCATCTTGGTACAGTGACTCCGTGTCTGCCTTCTCTCTCCCTCTGAAGCTTTATGCCTATTCAACGATTTACCTATAGACGCCTTCCCTGTTGAAATATTAGACTAGATTTCCCCCCTCAAGTTCTATCAGCTTGAGATACGCTGAACATGGTTTTCCCTTTTGGTTTTCTTACTCCAGGTTTTTGCCCTTTACATTAAAATGCTTTCTTTGCCTTCTTGAGCTTTCTTCTGAAAATTTCTGTTCAGCTCTTACTTCATCTTTTCTTCCATTCACTTTGTCTACTGTGCTTTAAGAAATCATGTTTATAAATTGCAGATAACTGTATTTCAAGATTTGGGCTATCTTATCAAAATTTAAATAGCTGAAAACACTGCTCAGACAGACAATCCAGAAGTAAGAGTGATATTCTGAAACATAACTTGAGGGGAAAATATAGCATAAATCAAGAATATTTTCTTAAATTTATAATGAAAATATACTATATGAGTATTTATTAAGAGCTTAAAAAAACAATTATCCACATTATAATTATCTCAGCAAAAATACTACACCAATTCTTTTCATTTAATAAAAGTCAGTTATAGGATGCCAGTGACTAAATCATCAAGATTTTATTCACTTTTAATTTCCTATATTCAATGATTAATTTTGTTTGTGAAAAGTATCTTAACCTAGTAGGAGCCTTGGTAACATAGTGTTGGGCTGCTAGCTCCCATACAAATTTACCATCTATAAAACCCACGGGTCAGTTCTATTCTGTCCCATAGAGTCACTATGAGTCCGAATACACAAGATGATAGTGAACTTGATTTGAGTCTTGGACGGCATAGAACCTAACAAATTTTAGTTCCTATGGACAACACAGTTAGCAATGACCATTTAGTCCAATATTAAAGCAGATAGAGAGTGTTGGGGGCAGACAAAGAAACTTAAATCTACCTAACAGGCCTTTATTCTCCACTGCAATCAAAGTCTTGCTAAGCTGTCTATTCAAAAACTTCCTGATGTCGAACATCATTTTTATTCTTATGTAGCATCTGTTGAGTTACCTCTTTGTGCTAGTCATTGTTTGGCCATGGGGGGGAAAAGCATAAACTAAACACAATAGAAGTTGTTAAGGACTAGACTGCTAACTGAAACGTCCTGGATTCCAAGCCCGCATTCACAAGCATGAGACCCTCAGAAATCCTTGCCTTGGAAAACAGGGCAGTTCTTCTCCGCATTATAGGGCCACAATGAATCTGAATCAAACTGGCAGGTGGTCTCAGTTCTACGAACTCACAAATCAAATGCAGTTTAAACAGAGAAAACAACCCCCTACAATGAAATAAGTGTTTTGTTGCAGAGATTTCTTAAATGTACAATACCACCACGTTTCGAATAGTCTGGGCTGTTTTAAAAAACTCAGGCTAGGCTTTGTGACAGAATTAGTGTTATTTAATGTACTCAGTATAATCAGAGATAGAATTGAAACAGGTATAATTAATGTAGTTTTGAATGAGACTTTATGTTTAAAATGAACTTCTGTTAAAAATGAATGATCACCACAAGCACATGTTTACATTTTTAATAGCACATACAGATTCATAGAAGAATTTCTGTAATCACACAAAAGTGTTTTGATAAGAAGAAAACATCCCCTGTGCTCACTAAGCCCATATGTGATATTTTTCAAAGTGAAGTGAGCCGAGTCGGCTGTGGCAGTGACGCGGTCATCCGGGGTAAGCAGGATATTGGCAGTGTCATAGGGCTGCATTAAACAGGCGCTCAGACATGGAAGACGGCAGGAAACATCTGCCTTTCAGGGAGTTGGCAGATCTCTGAAAAAGGAACCAGTGACAGATTTGAATAGATGAGTGACATAGAAAATCTGTTGTATCAGAGGTTACCTTTGTGGCCTTAGAAATCTGTTTTCATTTTCTCTGAACTGTTACCCAGAATAGGTAGGGAGAGCCTGTTTTATGCAAAACAAATTCAGGAAGTTATTTAAATGAACATGTGTTTCAGGGTTCTGGCCAGGGAGGATTAGCACAACTTCCTTAGTGGCTAGTGCTGCTGCTGTTAGGCGTCCTCACGTCTGCTCTGACTCACGTGACCCTTTGTCCAACACAACGAAACATCGCCCAACCCTGCCCCATCCGCACCACCATGCCGGTGTTTCCGCCCATGGTTGCAGCCATTGTGTCAGTCCATCTTGTCCAGGGTCTCCCTCTTTTTCACGGCCCCTCTACTTTTTATTTTTGAGTACTAAAAGTCAACAAATGATTAAAATTGTGTGTTGTGTATTTGTAGCTAGACAAAGTGGAAAGGTGAATTGAGGCTTTTATTTGGATAAAAGGGAATATATGTATACTTATTATTTTAATAAATTCATTTACTTGTAGTAAGTGCATTCTTTTAATCAATGCATGTGCACCAACTATGTGCTGATTATGATGTAACCATATGTGATTTGGTCACTTTATTTTACATACATAGAATCACATTTTCTCTGCTGTCATCATAGATGATAGGAGAAGTGATCCTAGTGATCAATAATTCAATAGAATTATAATTCAATAGAAACCAAGGTATTTGACAATACATACATTCTATACACACCCAAATTCTGAAATTGTGTTTCATTGTTATATCGAATCCTGGAAATGGATTTCACACATAAACAAATTTGTACATTGTAAATGCTCTTTAGGAGTGAGTTGACAAATCTCTAAATATCAAACTAGCATTTCAAGTACTTCAGACATGTTATGGGGAGTTACCCGTCCTTGGAGAAAAATACCATCTGGGTAAAGCAGAGCACCAGCGAAAAAGAGGAAGCCCCTCAGTCAAATATACTGACACAATGGCTACCATCATGACCTTCAACTTTGTCATCATTGTGAGAATGGTGCAGGGCCAGGCAGTGTGATAGGCCATCATATAGACGGTCACTATTTAAGTCAGAACAAACTCGCTGGCACCTAACAATCTTATTAGTCCAAGACATAAATGTGCTACAATATTTAATACTATACTGCACTTCACTCAAACCATGTTAATCCTAGAGAATCCAAAGCATAGCACCTTTAGTTGACCTTTTTTTTTTTTAGTTTTTGTTGAGTTGGAACTAGTTGAGAGAGTTTACTTAGCAAGAAGAAGGAAACAAATGACAATTTTTGTCAAAATATTACGAATGGGCTTTATTTCACTCTTTCCAAAAACATTGTACTGTTAAAAAAATGCTTACACATATATTTTTTGAGATCTTAACATGTCAAGGCTAAGCATTCCCCCCCATTTGCTTCCACATCTAAAACAATTGACACTGTCTTGATACATTTTTATTTAACAAACATCTATTGAGTCCTTTCAATGTCAAGTGTTACACTAGGCACTAAGCACACAAGCAGTGACAAAAAAAAACGGTCTAGTTTGCGATCTAGTGAAAGTGGAGAACAGAACACAATGCTTTATAAATTAGAATTGTTTTTATTTAATAATGACATCTGCATAAATCTTAACTAAGAGTCTCATAAGCTGATCATTTCTTTTGCTGTGGTTATGTTTAGAAACAGGCATATACTTAACGAGGCTACTGCTGTGATATGGTTTGTAATGTATTAGGAACATCTACAGTCATGCTTAGATCATTTCCAGCCTGAAACTACTATTCACATAAGACCTAGATGTGCTTGTTTCGTCAATAGACATAGAAATTGAAAATACTTAGGATACTTTAAATGTGTGGAAAGAAAACATTTAGCGTTCCTATAGGCTTTTGAATGATTGCTTAAGGTGCTTATTCATTGATGGTTGAATAGCTTTGTATTGATAATCATAGACAATTATAAACACATAAAAATGTAAAAATAAAGGTGCTATATTATAAATTCTCTAAAGTTAATATGACTCCTGGAATATTAACTATAGTACTAAATGTAGTTCAAATAACGGAGAAGGGTAAATCAGCCAATACATTCCCACTACATCTATTAAGGAATAAAATAGACACACATGAATGTTTTGAGTTCAGAAAAAATTATAAAAGAAGCAGTCTTTGCCCGAGGTGTAGATAGGGGAAAAATACCACTCCATTATTGACAATACCATTCAAGAGCAGTAAGACTGTGGATGCAACTGGAACAGGAAATCAGACCAGTTATTCTCTTAATTTTACAGGGATGACATTCTATCTTCCCATTCCCCATGCCTAGCAACCGCCACTAAGATAACATTTGCTTTTAAACTGTAGAAGAGATTTCAGAGAGGCCAGGTCCTCCCTAAGACTAATATCAACAGAGTTTAAAAAAAAAAAAAAGGTGGGGGGTGATGTTCAAAGCCAGGCTTTTCATGATCCACTGCGTACGCTGGAATATTCTTTTATATTATTTTCAGACTGGAAAGCTCACAGCCATCGAGTTGATGGTAGAACTGCCCCATGAGTTTCTAAGGCCATAATGGTTGATGGGAGTATAAAGGCCAGTCTTTCTCACATTTTAAGACTCTCTCACAGCCATTATCAATGTTGACTCATAGCGGCCCCGGTGGGTTCCCAAGACTGGAGTAAAAAGCCTCATCTTCCTCCTTTGGAGCTGCTGGTAGTTTTGAACAGTCGGCCATGCGGATCGCAGCCCAATGCTTCACCATGACCCTCTCCGGGCTCCATATTTGAAGACAAAGGACCATTAATTAAGTTAACTCCATGGACTAAGACACACCACCAATCGTGGAGACGTTGCAGGAGCAGGCAGCATTTTGTTCTGATCGACGTAAGGTTACCATGAGTTGGAGTGGTCTCACCAGCAACTAATCACAATCATTACGTCATATCTTCTTGTGGTACAGCATAATGAATTGATCAGAAAACATCAATTTTAAACATAAGGGTGTTAACGGACATTTGTAGCGTTGTTGACTGTTTTCAAAGTTATCTATTCTAAACAGAGCTTGGCTTTTTTTCACAACAGGCCGTTGCAGCAGCATCGGCTGCTTCGAGAGACTTCAGTGGGATAGGCGGATTAGGAGAGCTCTTAGAGAGTTCTTCAGAAGCATCTAAGTTAAGCTCCAAAAGTGCTAAGGAGTGGAGGAACCGAAGGAAGAAAAGAAGGCAGCGGGAGCACGTTGATGGAAGTAACAGGGGAGAGGGAGGTCGGTTTCCCAAATCAGAATCTGAAGACAGCGTCAAACGAAGCAGCTTCCTTTTCTCCATGGACGGAAACCGACTGAGTGGTGAAAAGAAATTCTGTTCCCCTCATCAGGTAAGGCTTTCTCCTCATTGCTGTTTTTGGTTGGTGGTGTTTCTTTTGCTTTGGTAATTGCTTTGCTATATTTTGGGTATAGTTTGGCCACACCTAATGTAAGTAAAAGGAAACAAAATTTGATCCTTTAAATTCTTAGACTACATTGTCTTTAAAGAAAGTTCCATTGAAGCAAAACCAATTACATTCAGATTTTTAAAAATTATTTTGAGGCCTGTTTCATAAGCTGTATCATTATTATTAACTTTGTATCCTGAGTCATTGCTCTTCGGTGAGACTGCTGCCCAATCTCTTGTTTATCTTTTCCATCTTATGACCTCCGATGAACTTATCCTTTTTGTTTATGAGTTTCTGCCTCTTCCACTTACAGTTGCAGTGATACTGTATGCATGAAGTTTTCAAACAAATGTCTCTTTGAGATTTGCCTTTATCGCTTGACACGAGAACGGTCGTATCAGGAGCCTCCCGTATACTGGTAGGGTGTCATCCGATGATACATTCAAGTGACATTATCTCAGTGCTCTAGAAGCAAATGCAATTGAAGGGAGTCTGCTTTCCCTCCGAGTTCATGCTAGCGACTCGATTCTTCAAGATATTGTCATCTCTAATAGGAAAGGATAGTGTCACCTCTTTCGTGTTAAATAGAAGAGTCTTATAGGCTCCATAAAGTAAAGCTATTGTATTTTCAATTGCCTTATCTGCATACTAAAGTTGGACAAGAAGAACTGATACCTTTTGAATTATGGTGTACAAGAAGAGGACTGTCAGGATAAGAAACAATTCTGTCTTGGAAGAAGTACAGCCAGAATCCGCCTTCAAAGTGAAGATGATGGGACTTGGTCTCTCATCCTTTGGATATCTTAGCAGGAGGCAGCAGTCCCTGAAAAGGCCCATTGTGGGTGGTAAAATAGAGGGCCAGCAAAAAGAGGACGACCCTCAACAAGACAGACTGACGCGTGGTTGCAACATGGGGCTCAGATATGAGAACACTTGCGACGGTGGCATGGGCCCTGATGGTGCTTCCTTCTGTTGTCGATCAGGTGGCTTTGTGTGAAAACCAACACCATGGCACTGAGTGACAACAACATATGTAAAAAGTTATTAAAAATCTGTGATATGTATAGCTCTGGATATGAACACTCTATTTGATTCCATTAGAATTCCTTAGGAATAATTGACTCTTCATTATAATATTAATCTGAGCTCTAAGTCAATGGCTCTCAACCTGTGGGTCATGACCCCTTTAGGAGTCAAACGATCCAGTTCATAACAGTAGCAAAATGACAGTTATGAAGTAGCAACGAAAATCATTTTATGGTTGGGGGTCACCACCACATGAGGAACTGTATGAAAGGGTCGCGGCATTAGGAAGGTTGAGAACCACTGCTCTAAGTAATGTTTTGAGGTGCACACCACATAAATACCTTACACACACAAAAAAACACGGAAAGCAACTAACATGTATAATACTCTTTTTAGAAGTATAGAAACCAAAAAAAATAGTAGCCAGAAGTGATAAGCTAAAAAGTCAGTACAGTATTTAGCTTTTGTTGGGGAGAAAAGGGGATATTCAACTATTTTTAGATGTTTATATTATAATTTACATTGACCTACAACTAAAACTTTTAAATGAAAAAACAGAAATAGTATCTATATTACTAATCAAACCCTTGAATTCTCATGTTAGATAACATAGACATCTATACACAGAGTTAAATGATAAAAACTTTACTGCACTCTATTTTAATATTCAATTCAAATACCACTACCTTCCATAATAAAATATCTTGAATAAAATGTGATATTTACTAAGTAAACTATATTTAGGGTTAACTTGAGGCACTGTAAGACAACTCAGTTTCTCAGACCAGATTTCTTTTTCTGGCGTAAACGTATTCCCTTGATAATTTTGCATTATTCATAAAATTAGAAGTCATTAGGAGTACTTGCCACTACAGCACAATGACTGATTTCAGGAAAACTTGTGTTCTTATCTGAGCTCTAAATTAGTTTGGTCCCCTGGGTTGAGTCACTCGTATTTTATAAGGCTGCTGTGGACTGGGGTGTTACTGTTGTGAGTAGGTGCCATTCAGTAAGTTCTGACCCCTATTGGCTCAGCCTGCACCACCACCCACCCCGTTTTTGCTGTGTTTGAGCCCATCCAGGATTTGCATTAATCCTCCTCATTAAGCATCTGCTTCTTTTACATCGGCCCTCTACCTTACCAACCACTAGGTGCGTCTCCAGAAATCAGTGCCTCCTAAAAGCATGCCCAAGTGACAGAGATGAAGTCTTGCAATTCCGCCGTACTTCTTTCCAAGGAGAATTCTTCCAAGACAGGTTTGTTTGTTCTCAGGGCAGTCGTGATTTATTTCATGTCTGTTCCCAATACTGTAACTCACAGACATCAATCCTTCTTTCAGTCTTCCTTATTTGTTCCCCAGCTTCTCAATGCACGTGATGAGTTGACTGAAGACACCATGGCTTGGGTTGGGTACACCTTAGTCTTCAAAGTGACCACTTTGCCATTTAACATATTATAAAGCTTTTTTACAGCAGAGTTGCCCTCTGCAGTGCATCGTTTGATTTATTGACTATGTCTCCTTCATGGCTTCCATCATTTCTCTGGTCATCATGATGTGACTTATTGGTCTCCTTGTAAGGATTTTTGATTCATTATGTTGAGGTATAAATCATACGGAAGGTGGTAGCCTTTGTCTTTATCAGTAAATGTTTCAAGTTTCCCTTGCTTTCTGCAAGAAATAGGGTAAGAACACTTAGAGTCCTTGGGGGTAATAAAGTGATATACAAAGGGGCTTCAAAGAGTTCATGGGAAAGTCCCCCTTTCTTTTCATTTATCCTTGAACCTTTTGAACCCCTCTCATATAGAACACCTCAATTGTTGAGTTCTAGCAGTGTCATGGTTAAGCACTGGGCTGCTAACTGAAAGGTCAGTGGTTCGAACCCACCAGCTGCACTCTGGGAAGATGAGTCAGTCTCGAGAACCTTGGGAACCACTTAGGGCAGTTTTCCTCTACTGGACTTCACGGCAGTGAGGGTGGTTTGGTTTGGGCTTTACAACAGTTAGGTTCTTGCTAAGTTACGGTGGACAAATGCATCTCCAAAGAAGGAAACGGAAAAGCTTCTTTTGAGTACTTCTGACTCGTTATAAATATATACACATACGCAGCACTAGTTCCATGCTTTGAAAATAATTATTTGATCATTGCACTGAAAAATTGGTGAATTAGCTCAATCAGTTCATCAACTAGTCATTGATCACATACTGTATGTCAGGGATATCCCGGTATGACGAAAGGCCTCAAAACAAAAAAGCAACAGCTCTCTGACTGCATGGAACTTATAGTCCAAAGAAGGAAGGGGACAGAAATAAACAAAATAACAAAGTGATCGGCTGCCGGAATGGGGCCATCGCCCAGTCCCAGGGCTGCTGAGTTGATTCGGACCCACAGCAACCCTAGAAGATAGAGTAGAACTCCCTCCCAGGGTTTTCCAGGCTACACATTTTTAAAAATCATTTTATTGGGGGCTCGTACAACTCTTATCACAATCCATACATACATCCATTGTCTCAAGTACATTTGTACATATGTTGCCATCATCATTTTCAAAGCATTTTCTTTCTACTTGAACCCTTGGTATCAGCTCCTCATTTTCCCCCTTCCCACCCCCTTCCCTCCCTCATGAACCCTTGATAATTTACAAATTATTATTTTTTCATGTCTTGGCCTGTCTGATGTCTCCCTCCCCCACCTTGTCTATTGGTCATCCCCTTGGAAGGTGGTTATAGGTAGGTCATTGTGATCGGTCCCCCCTTTCTCCTCCCACCTTCCCCTTCCCCTCCTGGTATGCCAAGGAGTTTATCTGGCCATATTCCCTGTGTTTCCAGCTCTTATCTGTAGATTTTTATAGACCAGGCTGTCACATCTCTGTTCCAAGGAGCAGCTAGTGGGATTGAAATACCAAACATTCCGTGAGCTGATTAGTGCTTTGACCACTGCGCCACCAGAGCTCCTGATAAGCACCCACCCCCCAGAACAAAATAGAATCCACTGCCATTGAATTGATCCTAGCTCACCGCTCCAAAAGTTTTCTGGAATGGGAGTAAACATCCTCATCTTTCTCCCAGAGAGTGGCTTTCGCTCACCGCCATCGAATCGATCTCAACTCATAGTGACCTTACGCTTACTGCCATCGAGTCAAGGCTGACTCATGGTCAACCCCTGTGGGTTTCGGAGGCTGCAATTGTTTACAGCAGTAGAAAGTCCAGTCTTCCATCGAATCGATCTCAACTCATAGTGACCTTACGCTCACTGCCATCGAGTCAAGGCTGACTCATGGTCAACCCCTGTGGGTTTCGGAGGCTGCAATTGTTTACAGCAGTAGAAAGTCCAGTCTTTCTCCTGAGGAGCTGCTGGTGGTTTCCAATGACCAACCGTGTGGATTGCAGCCCAATTTGTAACCACTCTAGCACCAGCGCGCCCTGTAATGACCTGAGGGCAGAGCCCAAACTGCCCCTGTGGGTTTCCAAGACGCTAACATTTTACAGGATTGGAGATCCTCATCTCTCTCCTGTGGAGCAGTTGGTGGTTTCAAACTGTTAACCTTGAAGTTAGCAGCCCAATGTATAACGAGGCCTTCTTGCAGAGGTGGGTTTGAAATCCAACCTAAAGGTTAGCAAGGCCCACGCCTTTTTCACAGACCCACCAGGGCTTCCAACCAGGGAAAGATGGCTAAAAGTGCTCATCTGAGGTGGAATTTTAAATAGATGCTGTGAGAAGACCGCCTGATAAAATGGGCAGTTGAACAACCTGTAGGGGAGGGAAAGGAAGCAGGTATATCAGGCTGTGGAAGAACGACTGCAAAGGCCCGGATGCAGTCATGTGCCTGGGAGGCCCACGGAGCAGCTGGGAGGCCTGGCTGGTTGGAGCTAAGTGAGCCACAGAAAGACGGCAGTTGAGAGAAGTTAGTTGACAACATAAACGCAGACGAAAAAGAGAGACACTAACCTGGAGACGTGATAGATCAAGAAATGGAGGCTTTAGGTATATCAAATGGTTAAATGCATGCTGCTAAATGAAAGCGTGGAGAGTCAATCTACCCGGAAGCACCTGGGAACAATGGACTTCCTAAAGAAAAACTGTGAAACACCCACTGGAGCGCAGTTCTCCGCTGACCCACATGCGAGTCACCATGAACGGAAGTTGCTTATGTGCAAATAGTTTTAGATTTCAAGTAGAGAAGTAGATCAACTATCCATAGCTGGATACTATTCCAATAGTAAATGCAATAGCACGTTAAAGATGAAATATACATTTCCAAGTAAAGACAGGAAGAGAGCATGAGCCCCACTCAGAAAATGAAAGGTTCCATAAGCGATTTACAAGTCCTGGTTTTCCGAGGACAGAAAGTCCTCTTGCTGGCAGGTAAGAGAATCAGTGGGGGTTGTGTAGCCAAAAAGAGTAAGACAGACAGGGTTCACTGTAAACAATCATACGTCTTCTGAAAATGTCAGAGCAGAGAGGGCCAAGAAGACAAAACAAAACAAAATGTGTGCCCTGCCTTCTAACATAATTTTGAAATGTTACTTTACTTTTTAATGGAACATGCATTTTCAGAACACAAAATGTAAACATGTTTAAAGGTGTAAAATGGAAAGTGAGTCTCTGTTTTATTCTATTCCTAAAGATTTTCTCTATGTCAAGTGGACATCCTAAGTCAATTCCATTTTTCCCAGAGCATCTTAACTATAGTCAAGTGTAGTTGCTGACTTCTTGATGGCGTTTTTAAGGGGCCTGCGTTTACCTTGACATTCTGACTGCCTCCCAGAAGTTCCACACACCATCTGCAATTGTGACTTCTCCTCACCCACAAAGTCCACTTCTTCTGCGCAACATTGTGCTTACAGACCTAATTCCTTCTCTTTTTCCCTCGTTACTGAAAATGAAGAGAGCCCATACTCCTATTTTTTAAAATAACTTTATTGGGAGCTCGTACAACTCTTATCACAATCCATACATACATCCATTGTGTCAAGCACATTTGTATATAAGTTGCCATCATCATTTTCAAAGCATTTTCTTTCTACTTGAGCTCTTGGTATCAGCTCCTCATTTTTATCCCCTCCCTTCCTCCCTCATGAACCCATGATAATATATAAATTACTATTTTTTTTCATGTCTTACACTGTCCGATGTTTCCCTTTATCCCTTGTGTATTGTCCATCCCCCTGGGAGGGGTTATAGGTAGGTCATTGTGATTAGTTCCCCTTTTCTCTCCCCACCTTCCCCTTCCCCTCTAGTATGGCTACTCTCAATATTGGTCCGGAGGAGTTTATCTGTCCTGGATTTCCTGTATTTCCAGCTCTTATCTGTACCAGTGTGCATGCTCTGGTCTAGCCGGATTTGTAAGATAGAATTAGGGTCATGATAGTGGGGGTGAGGAAGCATTAAAGAACCAGACGAAAGCTGTATGTTTCATCGGTGCTATACTGCACCTTGATGCCCATACTCATATTTATATTCTTGGTCCAAGGTAAAAAATAAACAAGCAAACCTAGAGTTTATGTTTGGGCCTGTCTGTGGCAGCACGAGATAGCCTCCAGATCCTGAGGTCCTCAAGGCGCGTTGTCCCTGGAGACAGGGTTGCCGCAGCTGTGGGTATTCCCTCCACTCTGCTACATCTTCTAGCGTGTTATTTTTGGTTTATTTTCTCTGAATACTATTTTTGTTATCTTCTTTTTCTGTCTCTGTTGCCTTGAAAGCTGTGCTCACACCCATTATTATAGTTTCCAAAGAGTGAATAGAACTTTCAAATAAACTCAAAGATCTGGCACGCCTTTGAACACACTCCAGCATGGAAACACGCCAATGAAAGGCATGTACCAGACACTTTCTGGGAGCATATGCATACTTCCAACTGACCTTACGTAGACAGAGTGTCAGGTTCCAGAGACAGTGTTAGAGTACAGGTATGCTAAGATGGTTACATTGACCAGTTTTAGGGATTGAGGTATGACCAAGTTATTCTTTCTCTAGCTGTATGCACACATTCAAGTCATCATAAACTTGTGTGAAAATTCAGATTCCAGAGACCGACTACTTACTTCAACATCAAGAACCCCACTGCCATCAAGTAGATGCCCCCAACTTACTAAATTCCAACTCCTAAAATCAGAGACCTAGAAAATAGACTCACAATGACCCATTTGCACACAAGAGTTTCAAAACACCAGCTCTGGATATGTTAGCAATGTTATAGTGCTAATTTAAATGGAATTTGAGATGTTCAATGGAATTTTTATTAGTGGGGAGGGGTGAATTAATGTATTCACACAGTTTACTCTCGATCACAGTAGTGATTAGAAAAGCAGTCAAACTACTATCAGACATTGGGGAGTGGAATGTAACAGTGACACAGCTTCCAGTTGAGCAAGCTAGACACGCATGACAGCATAGACTTTGTGAAGAATATGCTCAGTCCAACGAAAGAGTACATTTCTTAATGAGTAATCTGTCTGGAAAATCACTGAGACCGAGGACAGCGAAGATTAGTCTGGTGCTTTGCCGCCTGGGAAAAGGAAGCCAACGAAAATCAGCCTGGAGGTTATTAGGCAAGGGATTGGAAACTAAAGGAGACAGAGTCTACCTTGCATTTTTATTTTCTATTAAGACTTTTTTAATAGTTTTATACTGAAACAGAGAAAGAGAAGGTTGGCTGCTGATTCTGACTCTCTCTCTCTCTCTCTGTGTGTAATGCTGGCTATGAAGAGAGGTAGGAGAAAGGAGAATCGTCATGTTTACAGGAAGGGAGTAAACAAGGGTTCTGAAGACCTATTAGACTATCACCAAGACTAGAAGAAGTGCAGGGAAATTTGGTGCTGCCAGTTTAAAATCCACTCAAAAAGTCAAAGAAGGACCTGCATGTGAATCCCCCTTCTCATACCTAGAAATAACATAGGCACATATTTAAGAATAAAGATTTTAGAAACCTGTGGCTCATTCTGGTATAATTAAAAAGAGATAAGCACTTTGGTTAAGTCCTGTTTATATGTGTTGATTTTTTAAACTAATGTCCACTTTTAAGTATGACTAATAATCTATATAGCAATTTAGGAATCATTTCTTCATATTTGCTATGGTATATATTCTCTCAAAAAAAAGTGAGCCATTGGTAGTCATTTGAGAAACTGTGAGAAAACTTGGAAGATTGGCTCCTAGGGAAGCATCCTGAATATTATTCCCTTGTGGATCTAGACAGAACAATCCAGAAGAGTTAAACCCATTCCTTTTGAAATCCCGAAGAAGGAGAGAGCAAAGAGCCAATGGTGTGTTCGAAACAATCGTTCTGTGGAGGCAGATTATTGGGGGCTGATATTTTCCGTTTGAGCCCACAGTCTCCCTGGAGTCGTAACTCATTCTCCAATCTGCATGCCGCTCACACCACTGCTTCTCCTTGTGCCACCAGCAGCAGCAGCCTCAGGGAGAGTCTTTTCCCACCTGGGTCACTTGTCAGGTCCTCCCCTGAGACAGGGCCCAACAAGCTTCCCCCTCTCACTCTGATTAAATGCATTGGCTACACGCCTAGTAAACTACACATTTGAATCGCTAAACAGGAAAGAAAAAAACGCAGCTTTCTTTAAAGTTCAATGTGAGTAAGGTCTTGGATGGAAAACCTCAAAACGTGTGCTCTCTACCACTGTGGTTACTTATGTTTAAGAAGTCTATTCTAATCCCTAGGCAAGTAGATTGTGCGACCTGAAGGCTTGCATTCACAGATTGTGCGATCTGAAGACTTGCATTCACTCACTGGCGTTCCTCCCGGTCCTCTCCCCCTTCCCTCTCCAGTCTCTGCTGAGCATCCGGGGCTCCCTGTTTTCCCCAAGGCGCAACAGCAAAACAAGCATTTTCAGCTTCAGAGGGCGAGCGAAGGACGTTGGTTCTGAAAACGACTTTGCTGACGACGAGCACAGCACCTTTGAAGACAGCGAGAGCAGGAGAGACTCGCTGTTCGTGCCGCACAGACATGGAGAGCGACGCCACAGTAACGTTAGTCAGGCCAGTATGTCATCCAGGATGGTGCCAGGGCTTCCAGCGAGTGGGAAGATGCACAGCACTGTGGATTGCAATGGTGTGGTTTCCTTGGTGGGTGGACCCCCCGCCCTAACTTCACCTACTGGACAACTTCCCCCAGAGGTGATAATAGATAAATTAGCTACTACTGACAGCGTACATCAATTTGAAATGTGCAATGCCTGGGCAGTTTAGCCTGTTTTCCCAAAAGAAACTCTTTAAAAATAATGTATGGTCAGTTGGGTGGAATTCAATGGAATCTTTATAATGACTTGAATTATATAAAAAAAAAATCTTTAAATTTCATGTGCAATAAGTCAAAAGGACTCCATATTTAGAGTCTGAGATGAAACACACATCTGAACACGCAGCAGACAAGACTCTGAACATTTTGATACCTAAATCTTTATTAAAGGGATGTTCACCCAGACTTGTATAATTATCCATAATGTGTATAATTTCATATATGTTAAAATTGTATAATCACCCCTAAAAAATTAAAATGGGCATTTTTCCTACAACTGTCTATTACGGTACTATTTTAAAATAGCTTAACATAAATGTGATTTTTTTATAGGATGACAAATAGAAATAATGAGATCTCAGGAAAGCACACACATTTCATTGTACATCTGTGTTTGTGCATGGAAAATAATTGGCCTTTATGCCAGTATTGTCAATAATAGTCAAAGAAGAAAACCTCAGCTTTGGACCTATTTAATAATTTGTTGTTGTTGTTCTTTGAGGGGCGAATTACTCTGATAATAGTAATCACTAGCATAAGCTGTACAAATCATTTGTGTCTGAATGGCATAAAATAATACCTGACTTCAGCAGACTCATGAAATAACCCTGGAAAGTGATCACAAATTAATGGGAAAAATTTTGTAGCACAATTTCCCTAAACAATTGCATCTAACAGGTGAATCCTTGTTTAAAGGTATCACTTGTGGTTGTGGTTATTTTTAAAGCATATACTAACAAATTAAAATCATTATTTTAATATTACTTGAAAATTACTACCTGGCAACTTGCATGGAGCATGATTTTCCAAAGAGATGCTGTGTGGCCTTGCGTTATTCGTCAAAGGGGTGGTTTGAGCCATAAGTATTTGGTTTGCAGGGCACCACGACTGAAACGGACTTGAGAAAGAGAAGGCTAAGTTCTTATCAAATTTCAATGGAGATGCTGGAGGATTCCTCTGGAAGGCAAAGAGCCATGAGCATCGCTAGCATCTTGACCAACACAATGGAGGGTAAGTATCAGGCCATGGAATAGCCCACGTACTATGATTATTTCCCTAAAGTGAGGTTTGGGGAACTTTTCATCTTATCCTAAAATTACTCCAGTCAATTATTCAGGGCAAAAATATTTCACAGGGATGTGGGACAATCATACAATGGAGACACAAGATCAGAACTATATATCAGACCTATGTATATATGAAATACATTATTGCTACTTTGACTAAGAAACGTTGGCCTTAAATCTTCTTAACTGAGTTCATGGTTGTTTATAGAGCCATGTTCCATTGTTGTTAGTTGTCATCAAGTTGACTCCAATGCACGAAGACCCCAAGTGTGCAGAGGAACTGCTTCATAGATGTTCAAGGTTGTGACCTTTCATAAACAGGAAGCTAGACGGACCAACCATTTGTGCTACCAGGGACTCCTGATGTTATATCACTGAGAATTTTATTCTTATGTTACATTCCCCTTCAGCAATTAAATACATCCTTTTTTATAAACTGTTGTATCGGACAATCATTCAAATAGCACATGATTCAATAGTTCAATCATATCAAAAAAGGTTGTACAATCATTCTTTTATAAGTGAAAGCACAAGACATAGAGATGGTGACAGGATTGAAGGGGTGGTATCGTTAAGTCTGGCAAGTTAAAACCTTGCCAGATTTTCCCCACTCTCATGGGGAATCTAAAAAAGAGATCTCCTCGTCCACATGACACACACATACAGAGCAAACAATACTTTTCTCGAAAGGATAGCTGACACAAATGTTCATGGCTTTTGACACACAGACGGGGCTATTGCTCCTTGTTCATTCACTAAACAGAGTACTCAGTCTTAAAAGTCTGTGAGTGACTATGTCAGGTACAACTATTGGTTTCTCCATTTCTCGAGCAAAGAAGAGTGAAAAAGTCAAACACTCAAGAAAACAATTAGTTCAAAAGACTAATGGACCCTTTCAAGCTCAGCTTCTGCTCCCCTGAAACCAGAAGAATGAGATGCTGCTCAGTTATTACTATGGACCGCTCTGACGGTGATCACAATAGCAGGTTCTGTATAGAATGAGAGAAAAAGGTGGAATAAAAGTCAAAATCATAAGAACACCAGATTTAATGGAGACTGGTGGAACCCCTGGTCATATGGCCTTTAGACACCCTTCAATGAACTGTTACTGACAGGATACACCAATTTGAAATAGGCAAAGCATAGGTGGCGTGGAATGGAACTCACTCCATAGCTCTACTTTCAGTCAAACAACAGGCCCCTACACTAACACCGGGAAGGGAGCCGTAGTCCATGGTCATTAGTCACGATCAAGTTGATTGCAACTCATGACGACTCCTTAGAACAGTGATACAGAGAAGATCAAAAGGGGAGTACTTGCCCAACAGCAAACTCAGAAGGCAGGGAGGAACAGGAAAGAAGGACAAATGGAAGTGGGGAATACAAGAAGGAAGTGGGGAGAGTATTGTTCCATTGTGCAGATTGCAATCAATGTCATGAAACAAAATGTGTTTAAAACAACTGAATGGACAACTAATTTCCTCTGTAATCTTTCATCCAAACCATAATACAAAGTTAAAAACAAGCAAGAAACTCCCGCCCTCAAAAAAAACCAAACCACCTATATCCTTTGAAATTTGAAAGGATACTACCTTTTTACTATAATTTTATCAAGTTTTATAAAGCCAGTGTTCTTCAGGAAAGACATATTCCATGTGGTCTTTGTCCTGTGGGTGTACTGAATATCTGAGCACTCACATAATGATTATTTTATAACTGGATTTATCCACCCAAATTACTAGTAACTTTTATACATCCTAGGCTAAAGTTCTAAAATATATATGTAAATATGAATCATAGATGTTGATCTGGGTCTGAAGCAGTACTGAAAGTATTGAGTGCAAGAGAGCTGGAGATGTGGAGACAATTAGAGCACAGAAGGGTCATACATATTAATAAAGATCACAGCTGTAAGTAATATTTTACTTACATGGTATTTTCAGAAGAAATAATAATTGTGTAATACATTTAATGTTCCTATAAGGTTTATTAAAAATTCTATTTTGCTAGTAAAGATAGAGCAACTTAATTAATCATTGCCTACTTAACTATTTGGGAACAAAACGCTTATATTTTGTATTTCATCAAAAGAGAAAGTCCTTCTACAGGACATTTTTCATGAACATTTTGTGAAAATATTTAACAATATTGTCTTCTCAAATGTGTCAACCTTACGAGTATAATATCTATACTCTAGTAAAAGAATCAGTTTGATCAAAGAATAATGTTAGCACAGTAATTCATATTTATTGGTTTCTAATATATTCTTCTGTTTTATACCACCAGAACTCGAAGAGTCTAGACAAAAATGTCCACCGTGCTGGTACAGATTTGCCAATATGTTCTTGATCTGGGATTGCTGTGAGGCGTGGTTAAAAGTGAAGCATCTTATGAATTTAATTGTGATGGATCCATTTGTGGACTTGGCCATCACCATCTGCATCGTCTTAAACACGCTCTTCATGGCCATGGAGCACTACCCCATGACGGAGCAGTTCAGCAGGGTGCTAACTGTCGGAAACCTGGTAAGCTTATGGAATTTTTAATTATTTTGGCAAGAAGTGGAGGATATATATCTAACTAAATAAATCTAAATAAGCTACATTGAAGAAACATGATGCAATCTTTCTTCACAGGATGATATAGCTGTAAGACTATCACAGAAATCTCATAAATCAATCTCAAATTTGGTTAGCATTAGTGCTGGTTTTGTATCAGTGCTGGTTGATCATGGTGTCTTACCAGTTTATAAACTTGTAAAAATCTTTACCTACCTTTAGATTTTCAGAGAAATCAGAAGAACAGCTTTAGTTCCATAACTCTGAAGTTTTAGTGTACACAGCCACCGAAGAAATCATGCCTAAGCAAGGGAAAATTCAATGAATCATTTTGGTGCAAAAGAGCACAGTTGTTGCAAATGTAATTACCTGAAAAAACAGTTTTGTGACATTCATGTAAGGGAAGAAATAGTTGGTAAAATGCACTTGTATTTTGGTTCAAATCACTTAGACATGAGTAGACTCTCGTATGCGCAAGTGCGTGCATACGTGTCCACTGGCAGTTTCCTCTGCATTGAGAGGAAGTCACAGGAAAGAAAGGGGTCTCTGGTTATGGCAATGGATGACAGACAAATGCTGAACTCAAGCTAGCATGAGTTAAAGTTGACTCGTGGAATCTGGTAAAGATAAACTACCAATAATACATAAGGCAAAATTGCACTTGGACTTGCAGGACAACTTTAACCAAAGATTGGGAAGTCACCCAAACCTACACTGCTTCTTTTTTTTCCAAAATTAGGAAGCATGCTCACTGGCTTTCCATCTTATGCTGTCTGCACTGGCAAATGGACTTCCAGATGTCTCAGCTCCAGTTCAGACTCTCATGAAAGAACTTGTTTGACGGAGCTTGGGTCAGATGCTTAACTCTAGATTAATGATTTGTTGCATAATTTAGGATTGTATGGACTTGGCAGATAATTACATAAAGTCTCACAATCTTAATAAGTCTCTCCTTGTTGGCATCATTTGACTTAGTTGGACATTCATTGGTTTTTTTCCCCATCTTTGACAATAATGATATTGATCTTTCTTCTGATTTGTTTATCTTTTAAGCCACTCCTTCTGTCTCCTGGTTTAGACTTCTCTCCTTTAAGCCTATGTTTTTCACTTAATGTTCTTATGTTTTCGATAGCTCTTGAAATGATCTACTCTAGTGAGATCAATGTTCCAGCCTATATCTCCAACTTTTACCGATCATTGCCTCAAGGATTTCTTTGGACACTGCACCACTGAAAGACGACATTTCACCCCAGTTGATTTAAACGTCTATTAATCCCACTTCAGTCTTGTCTAACTGGCAGTAGTGGCATTCCAGATTCCAAACACAGAGATTTTATTACCCTTTTGACTTTCTTTTGCTTTATTTCTTATGTACAACTCAATACAAAGCCCTATTGTCTCTCCTTTCAAGGTGTCTCCTTTTTAAATACAATAGCTACTATGAAAATAATCATCTCCTAATACTCTGCACCGAGTATGTTTTCACCTCACTAGAGTATTTATTATCTGTAATTACGATTCAACGGTTAAGTTTTCAAGACTCCACATCGGAGCCCACCCTTCTTTACCAGCTGTTGCCCGCTGTTTGCAGATTAGCTAGCTGTGGTTTTGTCAGAATCCTTTAAATGTTTGCATACAGGAAACATTCCTTCCTTCAAGCTTCTCTGCATTCAGATCTAGAGTGTTCTGTCTCAACTCACCTGATCTGTCTGATTCATATCCTCAAGGGTTAGCTCAAGCCCCATCTCCTCCAGCCTTACACCAACCCCACGTTGAAATTCTTATCTTACCTTCTAGTGCATGTGAGTCAAATATAGCTAAGTATCAAACATTTGCTTGCTGCATCTTATTTTTGGTTTTCAATCTATCACAACTTACTTGCCGGCCAATTTTCTTTCATAGCGCCTACAGGTTCTTTCCACGTCCACCACAATCTGTTTACTTCCTGCTTAAAATGACTGCTTCTGTTAGAAGGTTGTAGTGCAAGAACACAGGTGTTGGAATTAAGGGAACTCGACTTTGACCTCAGTTGCTAGACCCAACCGACACTCTGGTCTCTGCATGAGTCTCATAAACAATCGGAATCATTATTATCCATCTCCTGGCTTTGTTCTGAAAGTCAAATGAGGTAAAGCGAAAACACCTAGAACTGTGCCGAGAATCTGACGCGCTCAATAAACACTTTCCTTCCTCTCTATGGGCTATTAACCTGTCGAACTTTCTTTGAAATATTAATGGAAAATGTTTCCGCTCTGGTTCTTTTATTTTTTTCCAGGATACTGGATAATTAGGGATGTTAAACAAGTGAAGGAAAAACATTGGAACCTTGCCAGAGTAAAGAAGGAAATTGAGGCTTCATCGAATTCCGATGTTGAGGATGTTGAGTAGGGAAGCACAGGCTGAGAGACTCTGGGGGATCAACTAGAAAATCACTGGAATAAAGCACCAAATCTGGACCCAAGGCCAAGGGCTCCTGCTAAAGATCTATGTGATTCTCACCATCACTTGTTTTCGATTCTCAGGGCTGTTTTCTCACGAGAACAATAAGTACACCAGACTAAGTGACTGTTCATGCTTCTTGAGGTATTAAAGTTCTATGGTTGTGTGAGTAATGACAAAGTAAGTAAGAGAAGCTAGTGTGGAGGAAGACTGAAGAATGGTACAGTGTTTGTGATAGAACCAGTGGGAAGTTCCAGTGAGTGATGGGACCATAAGATGGACTACGTAGGTGACAGCAAACAGATTCAAGTTTTCAATTCATATCCACAAAAATAGGAGATCATGCGAACTGTCTTTGTTAACTAAAAAACCTGATTCTTATTAATCTTGATATTTATAAACTATTCCAGAGTTTACAAAGTAATATCCCATATAATATCTTATTTGATACCCAGGACAACCTTTGAAGTAAATATGTATATGTGGCATAATAGTTGTACATTGGACTTCTAATTGCAAGTTCAGCAGTTCCAAACCACCAGAAGTTCTGCTTGAGAATGATGAGGCTCTCTACTCCCAGAAAGACTCAGTCTTTAAAACCCACAGAGATAGTTCCGCTCTGTCCTATAGGGTCACTGTGTGAGTTGGAATTGACTCGAGAGTATATATATACATATATATATATATACACACAAAATTTGGTATTATACACCTGAGTGGTGTATAATAAGAAAGCGGTGTATGATTTGTTTATTAAAATAATATAAATTTAGGATCTATGCTCAGAAGGTTACTTATTGTCTTATTGATTAGAACTTAAAAATGTTAGTTCACTTGATACCAAAGGATGTCACATAAAATAATTGTGGATATTTCCATCTTAGCACAGTTTCGATTTTTTTTGTATCATGTTTTAGCAGCATACAAAAATTTTATCACTTTCCTATATTATCAAGAGGCCTCACATCTCCTTTGAGTTTCTCCAGTTTTTAGGAATTTTTTGTTTGTTTGTTGGCTTTTTTTAGGAGAGGGGTGTTATTATAAAAATCCATGTAACTACCTTAAGGATTCTGTGAGCAAGAAATTTTGCATCAAGCATAGTAGGCTAGACAAAATCTTCATCTAATCACTTCAAGTTACTTTTTAACTCTTCCTTCAGGGAATATGGAGCTTTTTAGTTTCTCAATTAGTAATTTTTCTGATTATAATTCTGTGTAATCATTGATTAAGGGGCATTGTGTGTCCTTATTCTATACCTGAACAGATCCTAGAACATGGGACCTGTCCTAACAATCTTAAACATAAAGGAGTACACGTAATTATCAAAATAACTTTTAATTCAAAGGTATTGTATGAATATTAATGTTAAATTTAAGGAAAGAGAGGTGGTGATCTGCTGATAAGGGAAAATATTCTTATTTATTGAAAGAAAAGCAGTCAAGAGAAAAATTCTAGACTCCATTTGCAAGTCTTTTTACACCAGTGAAGGAATATTATTTTATCATCTAACTGTGCTTTTTGTCATCTAACTAACTGTCCTTTTCTAAAAATCTTAAAAATTCCCTCTCATTCCCAAAGAAATTCATTTTAGAGAAGCTCTGTGTGATAATTAATTGTTATACAATTCCCAAATAAAATATTTGTAACTTGAAAATCCAAGAAAATTAGATGGGGAATTGATCATCTCAGTAAACCTCCTCACATAATGCATGAACAAGATGAACAGGACAAATGTTAAATGATTTCTCACCTATTTTCTTGTAATATACTTCAACATCCTTCCAAAAATGCATGATTCAAGATAAAAGAATTAAAGATACTTGTTCCAAAGGCATGGGAATAATTTTTTTAAAAACAAGAGGAAATTACAAATAATAGGGCAGAATTTAATCAGATTCTCTAGGAAGCAAGGAAACATCATTCTGGGGGGGAAACAAAGACCCCAAAAACGAAACTCCTTGCGATGGAGTCAATTCTGACTAATAGCGCCCCCAAAGGGCAGAAGAGAACTGCCCTGTGCGATAGATACATTGTCATCCTGAGCAATGAATTTTACTAGTTATTAAATATCAACATGTGAAACAGCTTAGGAACTTCTCACCGAACTCATTCCTTAGTAAATTGATTCTTCACTAAAAATTGAACAACCTACATGTAATCTTGAGTGGTATGTTTTAATTACTATTAAATACGTGGTGGAGCTCTAGGTTATACATTGGGCTGCTAATTATGAAGGCCAGCAGTTTGAAGCTGCTCCTCAGGAGAAAGGTGTGCTTTCTCCTTTCTCCTGAAGGTCCCAGAAATCCAGAGACCAGTCTCCTCTGTCTTACAGAGTCCCTCTGATAACCGAGTCACTGTTATGGATGCAATAACAGTGAGTTTGGTTTTTGAGATAATTGATATTATATACTCCATGCCTCTCACAATGCCTAGCATTTAGGAGATGCTCAGTAAATCCAGCAGAACAATCGATTAAAAATTTAGGAATACACATCCACTTAAAATAGTTCTCTGAAAAGGAACTTGCATTGACTTGTCACTAATTTTGCAATGTAAAGTCTAGATCGTTTTATTCATGCCTGTGTAATGTTCTTCCTCGCAAATGTTTCCAGTGTCAACTGTATTTCAGTGCTTTGAAGCCCTGACCTGTGCTTTGCTTCAGGTCTTCACGGGGATCTTCACAGCGGAAATGGTCCTCAAGGTCATTGCCATGCATCCGTACTACTACTTCCAAGAGGGCTGGAATATCTTTGATGGAATTATTGTCAGCTTAAGTTTAATGGAGCTGGGCCTGTCAAATGTGGACGGATTGTCGGTCCTGCGATCCTTCCGACTGGTAGCTGCATAGACTGTCTTGTCTTGTTTTGGTTTCACTGTTATATTTTGGAACTGAATCAATGTGTATTTTTTGCTGTTTATTTTAAGTTATGTAAATGATTCTTTATAATACAGATAAAACATTTCATGCACTTCAAAATAGTAGCTGTGTAAGGCTCACTAAAAAGCAGCTAAGTGCTTCCAAAACTAATTTTTAAATTCACGGTTGGTGTTTTTTTGTGGGGTTTTGTATTGTATTTTTTAGATCTAAAGCCTGGCAAGAGATGAAAATAAATATCTCAGACTCCAATTAATATTCACTTTCTATTAATCCTATCAGTGGTCATGACTTTCAAACTACAAATATATGGGAAAATATGTGACACCATCAGCATAATAAATAATAATATTATAAGTGTTTTTAAAACTATGGCAAACACATTTATTGGCAGTTTGATTTTAATTGTATATTTTCAAATTAAAGGAAAACGTTTCTCACTTAACTCACTGATAGCCATTCGATTCTGACTCTCAGGGACCCTAGAGGAAAGGGTCAACTGCCCCTTGGGCTTTCAGGTCTGTAAGTCTCAACCAGAGTGCAAAGCCTCATCATTCTCCTGCAGGGTGGTTGGTGGTTTGGAACTACTGACCTGGAGCTCAGCCGCCCCACACAAAACCACGATACCACCAAGGCTCCTCTAGAGTTCAATAAATTAGCTTGCTTCATAGTGGCGCTTTAAAAACATACAACTCATAAATTTTAAGATTACTCTTGTGATTCCCTGGGCTGAGAATAACATTATAAATGTCTCAGATAAATATTCTAATTTTTCCTTGGATATGCCTGTTGATGTTGTGAAAGTGTTTTATCGCTTTTGAAATGCTATATATTTTTTTTGCATTTTAATTATATGATATGATTTTCAAGTCCTATTATTAGCTCTCATTTTCCAGGGTTTGAATTGAGTTAGTAGCTTTCGAGGTTTTGTATCCCTCCAAAGTGGGTTTCCAATTTGGTATATTAATAAGATGATATCTAACTCCCATAGTTACTTCGGGCTCGCTGCTAATGGTGTCTTTCCTTTTGATTACAGCTGCGAGTTTTCAAGCTGGCAAAATCCTGGCCCACACTGAACATGCTGATAAAGATCATTGGTAACTCAGTGGGGGCTCTGGGTAACCTCACCTTGGTCTTGGCCATCATCGTCTTCATTTTTGCCGTGGTCGGCATGCAGCTCTTTGGGAAGAGCTACAAAGAATGTGTCTGCAAGATCTCCAGCGACTGTGAGCTCCCACGCTGGCACATGACTGACTTCTTCCACTCCTTCCTGATCGTGTTCCGAGTGCTGTGTGGGGAGTGGATAGAGACCATGTGGGACTGTATGGAGGTCGCCGGCCAACCCATGTGCCTTACTGTCTTCATGATGGTCATGGTCATCGGGAACCTAGTGGTACGTATGTTTTATAAGAATGCTCAGAAAGAAGAACAGTTCAGGATCAGAGTAGTAGGATGATGGCCTGAGGCAATAGATATATCTCTGATCTGTTTCTGTTTTGCATTTGAATCACCAACCCTGTAGTTAGCAGTCCAATGTTTCCTGTTGCCATGAGAAGACCTTGTCTAGTTAAAAAGGCCTAGAACAGATTCCAAAGCCACGCCTTGCTCTCTGATCACGGGCAAGTTACTTAATGTCTCAGAGTCAGGATCCCCTCTATGAAACTAGAATAATACAGCTTGAATTTTCAGATTTACAGGAGAATTAAATTAAGTGATATCTATTAAATCTTAAGGGACATGAATGTCAGGATTTTTCCCTTGATTTTCTTCAAATAAAAAGTATTTTTACCATCAAGGTTAACTTTCTCTTATTATTTTGATAAGATGATGATGACCAATAAATTTAAAATATAATTGCCTATGAAATATTGAAATCATTCTTTGTATGTTGTAGTTCATATTTCTTGCTTATTCATAAAAGCAAAAATTGCATTTTAACAAAATTTTAAGATAATTTTCCATGAAATATAGCATTACATTTTAGCTTTGTGTTGTACAATTCAAATCTCTTGAAAGGGGTTACTCTAATTTCTCCTAAACTTACTTTATTAAAAGAAAATTAATTATTTTAACTTGAGTTAGTCAGATGGAGACAGTGACCAGATGAACCAGATGTAAAATGTTTGTTTTTAGCTGTAATTTAAACGCATCAATGTGAACACACAATTTATGCTTTCATGCTTATATTGATGTATTTCAATACTTGAATGCCTCCATCATGGTGGGTAAGCATTTCTTTATGTTGCATACTTTCACTGGAGGGATAATTTTCAAGGGAGATTATTCTACATAAGGTAAATGAGGGTGTGACCTATGGACCTTTTGTTTCCTAGAGCAGTAAATCAAGCCATTGTAGATTCTGGATGGAATCTGATCTGGAAATAAACCAAATCCTTGCATTACCTGTGCCCTTGTAATTTGTAATATAATGTGAAATTTGATAGGGACATTTCAAGCTAAAAATTTTCCTTTAAATTAATTTAACTTTTACAACAGATATTTAAAAAAATAGTATTCCTGCTTTAGTTCATCAGAAAATTGGTCAATTTTTCTCTATGTATTCCAATGATACACTGAATTTAATGAATTCCTCATATTCCCTCCATAAGAACAGCAAAGGAAAATAATTTGCATTGTATGGCTCTAGTCTAATTGCTGTAGCAACTTGAGATTTTCTCTATCTGTCTAGCTATTGGAATACATACATTCAAAGTATGTTTGATGAGAAACCAGTTAAAACTTATATAAATTGCTGTTGAAAATTGCTGACTTTTAAAAAAGATTGAGTCAATTGGACTAATAGAATTTGTTGGTGTCATGTATATTTTGGCTTATATTAGTAGGCTAAATAAATATGTTCAATTTTTACAAACAAAGCGATACATTCCTACACAAACTGGTATGATGAAGTTAAGTGATTAAAATGGAAATACCACTTTTTACTCAATTGACAAAAACAATGCAAACGAATTTTGTCTTTTCATTGGCAAGCTTTACTGAATAAACATAGTTTAAATAATTTTAGAGCCTCTGGTTTCTGGCTGTCCTCAACAGGGGACAAAGGTGTTTGTTTTACTCTTTTGCCCTGGAGGCAGTAAAAGGTATCAGGTCCTTTCAATCATATGTGGCTTACATGTATCTGAAATACAGTAAGCTCTTATGAAGCACTTACTGAATTAACTGTAGTCAACATCTTCAAACTTCATATTCACCTACCCATTTTCCTTTTTTTTAACTTTTAGGTCCTGAACCTCTTTCTGGCCTTATTGTTGAGTTCATTTAGTTCTGACAACCTTGCTGCCACGGATGATGATAATGAAATGAACAATCTCCAGATTGCCATAGGGAGGATGCAAAGGGGCATAGATTACGTGAAAAATAAGATACGAGAATGCTTCCAAAGAGCCTGTTTTGGGAAGCCAAAAGTTATAGAAATGCACGAAGGCAACAAAATCGACAGTTGTATGTCCAATAATACTGGAATTGAAATAAGCAAAGAGCTGAATTACCTTAAAGATGGAAATGGAACAACTAGTGGTGTAGGTACTGGAAGTAGCGTTGAAAAATATGTAATCGATGAAAACGACTATATGTCGTTCATCAACAACCCCAGCCTCACTGTGACAGTCCCCATTGCTGTCGGAGAGTCTGACTTTGAGAACCTGAACACCGAAGAGTTCAGCAGTGAGTCAGAGCTGGAAGAAAGTAAAGAGGTAAGAGTGACGTGACAGCGTTGTGTTTCCCAGAGTAACCATGCAATACAATTCTTGAACAGTCTCTATCTGTACATATGCACTATTATCATATAAATAATTCATCCTGAAATTAATAGATATGGTAATTTTAGACAAACCATGAGCTATTACTTTCTGGAGGATCGAGTTTTATAAATATCAATTTCCCATCTCAAAGTAATCAATCTGAACAATTAGAATATTTGTTCTTGATAATTTAAAAGTCTGATTTTAAAATGTTTTCACAAAAGAGGGGCTAGTGGGAGAGCTGGGGAAGGAGGGAAGAAAGAGGAGCTGATACTAATGTTCAAATAGAAAGTAAATGTTTAGAAAATGATGAGGGCAACATATGTACAGATACACTTGATATAATTGATGTACGCATTGTTATAAGAGCTGTAAGAGACCCCAATACAATTATCTTTAAAGGGGGGGGATCTGATTACTTAAGAGATTCTACTCTGCATTGCATTAGGCCCTGAAGAAAATCAGGATAACATGTTTTATTGATTAAAATGAATGCATCACCTCTGGATTGCATTAATCTGGATAGGTTTTAATGAGATTTTTAAGTGAAAGTTTTATGCAATTCTATTCATCTCTGAATGTTTTATTCACAACGATCAAGGTGTATTCCTTTATGATAGTGCTATCCATATTTTTAAAGTACAAGTAGCCCTTATTTGATGATGCCCCCTCAAATGACAAGCAAATCCACAAGTCGTTTAAATTAACTCCAAAAGACAGAGAAGTGCTAGAAAAAAAACTTTTCTTTAGGATTACAATTAGACGGTAGGCTAAAAGGCTGTTGTTACTGTCATATTAATAGTGGTTATAGAAGACAGATATGAAAAGACAATATTTATACTCTCTGAGTGTAATGCCCAGGATGCCATAATAGTCTCAGTAGCTCACTGGTATTACCTTTACAACTCTATTGTGGAAAACAGGATTAGAATTGTTCACTGATCATTCTTTATGGACTTCTTGTAAACCATTAGGATGTTAAGTGCCACACAGATGGAGTCAATAAAAACATTCTAGCTTGAGAATGTAATATTGACATCATAGAAATTAGGTCAGTGATGCTATTTCGTAAGCATATTTTAGACCCAGCTTTCCTAATAAGCAGATCAGCATTTACCCTGTAATTATTATAAATAAGTAACTGACAATGCTAGAATCAATAATTTCCAGATCTTGTCTGGCATCTCACGGTTGAAATAGAATCATAAGTGTGAGAACACTTTGAAAATGGTCAAAGAGGGTAGAAAATAAGATAGGAATATTTTCCCTCTTATTTCTACTCCAAGGCAACTTAATGAGGTCATTTTAGTTTTCTAAATCTGTAGACTAAGAATTCTATTCTAATTTTGCTTTCCAACACTGCAAACATGTATTGAAGAAAATCTTTAATGGCCAGGCATCTACTGAACAGTTTTGATAAACTTCAAGCTCTGCTGGACATGCAGGGGTCAATTACTTCCATCGGGTCAATTCTGATTTATAGTCACCCTACAGGACAGATTAGAATGGCCCCTCTGGGTTTCCATGACTATAACTTTTAGTAAAAAAGATTTATCCTTATTTCATGGAGTGGCTGATGTAGCAGCCCAATGTGTAACTAAAGATTAGGAAGAGTTAAAGTGACCTATACAGCATAACCCCCTTTTATAGAAATCGCAGCATTTTTTCAAAAGCTAATCCCAACTCATAGAATTATTGAAGCCCTATTAAGAAGCTTAACCCTGCAGGAATTAATAAAAGGTCTAGGTGTTCAGAATACAAGAGATTAATAGATTTCTTCTTAAGAGATAAAATGGAGTTCCACATTTGAGTCAAATATAGATGAACAGAAAGCGAAAAGCAGAAACCTGCTCAATCAAAGTCACAGCTGGGAGGGAGTTGAGTATCCCGTGAGGCAGTGGTGCCATTCACAAGAATGAAGTACCGGTGAGGGGTCTGGTTTAGGAAGGTAAAGTCTGAGAAGTAAGCCACAAAGATTCGAATTGGTTGTGTCCTCTACTACACAATTGGTTGTGTCCTCTACAGCTAACATGTATCCTCTGTTCTGAAGCAAGGCAATGGGAAAGTCATGTTTGGGGGAAATGTATTTAATATAAACGAGTAAAACAGTTTAGACTGAGAGATAAGAGAGACTATTTGGGGGAACGTGATAACAATCATTTGCTAGCAGTACAGTGGTGAAAGCCGAGCTGGAGTAAAACTAATGGGAACTGAGACCAAGTGGAAACTGGGCAAATCTTGTAAAGACTCTAGGAAAATGGTTTCCCAGACTTACATGGGAAGAGGAGGGGCTTAGGTGGAATATTCTGAATTAGGCGTGACAGTATAGGGAACTAGAGCCTGGGTGAGAGGTGAAGATCTAAAAACAGATTCAAAACTATGGGTTTCATAGGCAACCACTGCCTTAAAATAGAGGCACTCACCAAAAACAGAAGTATAAAGAGTAACACACACACACACACACACACACCTTGGGTTCAAGGAGAGTTAGGAAAGCCAAAAAGATAGAAACACTTTTGTTCAGTTAATTCACTCAGTATCATAGATTTTGGTCACATCAAATCTATGGGAAGTAAACATCTTAATTTCCTTCTATCAAATGCTTGATTCCCAGAATCCTTCAAACACTACTTAATGTGCGCAGATACTTCAAATGGCTGCTTAGAAAGATACTGCCCAATTGTTGTATCCAGGACTGAAGAAAACAAATCTGAAGTAATGAAAATCCAATGTCTCCCTTATCAACTACTGGAAAACATTTTATTTTCTGAATAAAAAGACCTTATAAGATAATGTTATTAGAACCATTCTATCCTCATTCAATCAAATTTTGAGTACATAAAATCCTTTTATAGGATGTAATGAAATTGTTAAATGTATAGATATTTTGGTAGACCTATTTATAAAAAATGAATACACATATATGTATTTGCTAAATCTAGGGGGAAATATCAAAGTATCATATATATAATAATCAACTTCAATAATCAATTCTATGTAAATGATTTCATAAAATAAGTATCAAACCCCCTGACATAAAAACAACCATCATTATATACACTCACCCACAAGATAAGAAGACATAGCTGTTAAAAATCAAAGTAAAAATCAGTATGTTCCAATATTATAGAGTGGATTTAATTTCTAGCTAAACACGGTTTTTACTTGACATTTAACTTTCGGAGAACTGTTGGCAGTAAACACTGGTCACGTTTTAGGCATACACTTACTTTGCTCATGTCATTAGTTTTAACAGCTATCAAACTCTTAGTTCAGGCTTCAGCTGCTTGACAAACAGTAAAGAACATTAAGCGCTGATTTCTATTGTAGGCTGCTCTTCTCTGTGCTGATAAATGGAGCCTTCAAACAGAGTAAACCCTCCAGAAACATTCCTCATTGATATTTTTTAAATGGCAACAAATTTTTGCTTTAAGATAGGTAGTAAATTAGTCCCTGATTTAAATGGTGCTTGAAAACTATGGCTACACTAATCCTTCCATTCAGTTTTTATAATAGAGTTTAGCTAATTCATAGTGCAACAGGGGAGAAATGCTCAGGATTTTATAGAGATTGAAAACACGAATTTCTCTATTATATTCTCGACCTCTACCGTATCAGACCAATGTGGAAACATACAAAACTCTGCATGAGAAAAGATGTAGGAGAATTCAAAGAATGGATTTCAGAGTGATGATTTTATTTTTTTAATCTTTGTACAACGTCAAATTGTTCAAATCATATGACAAGCTATAAAGTAGAATTTTGCTTATTTTTGTCATTTTAAGGTTTACATAACTATGGTTACTTGAATTTTAAATTTAACTGGATGTAATCATTTCATTCCTAAAAGAGTGTTGGTTTAATTAATATCTGTGTTTGTAAGCGAAGGATATAGAATAAATGTTTTTAAAAATCATATTTGAAGTTGAGTTCCAAAGCAAAATCTAGCAAGATCGAACTATGACCTTCACTGCTTGCCGTTCTTACTTCTCACAGGAGTAAAATCAAGCCGGAGCCACCAAGGATGCAGCTCTGGTGGTTTTAACCAGCCAGAGACTCGCGCCACCACTTTCACCCAGCTTACCCAAGCAAGTTGTACATGTACAATCACTTTCTAAATGAGTATTGACTGGCCTGCATGCTTCTCAGCTCTGTTCCTTGCCCTGCCAGTGCTAGATGTGCCCCGCTGCTCTCTGCTGAATCACGTGACACATCCAGGCATGGTCAGGCGAGACCAGGGCCCCAACACCTTAGCTGATGCTGCTATTGAGTTTTCTAGTTTAATATATAATATTTTTAAAAAATAGTAATTGCATGCTCAATAGATTTATATCTATTTTTAACATGATAGTAATGTTGATAGTTCAATACAGTCAAGGACTTAAGAGTGAACATGCATTTTTAAAAAATTATTATTTCATTGCTTTTTTTCCCCCTTTCAAAATAAGACCACAACTTTTTTGTTGATTCAGCCCTTATAACCAAATGACAAGCCTACTTTTTTTTTTCTAATAGTGCTGCCATTTTCAGAATATTATATTCAGATCCATGAATATAATTTTCCACCCATCCAAATCACATACTCTTGATGGAAATATTTGCTTTAGCGTTTGGGGGAAGAGGTTGTATAAAAGGGAGTAGGGTAATTGTGCAGTTTTGAGATATGAAGGGCCATAGTCTGCAAGATATGAATCACCACATATCTTGGATTTTCATGGAGTTTGGGAAAGTTGTAAAGCATCAGATGTCTGCGAAACCATACGTGTTCATTGTAAAGTAACTACAAAAGAAAAGCTTCATTACATACAGTGCGAAAAGCCCATTGCATTTTGCTGACTGGCCCAGTGTCGCTCTTTTTGATTTAGAATTTCCCTGATCCGCGGCAATTTCCCCCTTCAATATTCTGCCCCTCCACCGAGCAAGGAGAGCATGAATGTGTAAAATATATATTTAATTATTAGAAATTACCTTCAGTTTTATGAGGAGTAAACGTACCAGCCAACATAAGTGGCTATTTTGTGGACCAACACAACTATTAGCTTATTCTCTTGACTCAAATTTCCATTGATTTCATTTCTTACTGGAATTTCAGCCACAGCGTGGGCTCTGGGAAGGAATGTACAAACCCAACGTGAAAAAACTGTACAAATCTTAGTCGTTTTCAAGACTTAATTATAAAAATAAAGGGATGCCGAAATACAGTCTGAAGATGTCTGGAGGCTAATACATACCGACTCTCTTCCTTCTGCGGCAACATTGAGCTTGAGCTGTAGGATGCGCCAGGTCCAGGATAACATTATGAATGAGAAATCACTTTCACTGCTGAATCTTGTGACACAAAATAAGATACAAAATACAGTTCCTGGTGATTTAAATAGCTTTTCCTTAGCACTGTGCTTACAGCCACTTTATAGGAGATGCGTCACTTTCTTCACAAAATGAATAGAAATAAATGGTACCGGCAAATTCACCATTCTAACAGAATTAGCTTTTTGAAAATAGAAAAAAAAAACAACAAATTATGGAAACTCTGAAAATCAATGCCTACCTGAGATCCCAAGCATATGCCCTTTAGGGCAGGGGGCTGTGTTCTGTTTTCAGAATTGAGATCAATTGGAGAATGAGTCTGGCTTTCATTTTCCTTTAAGCCGCTGTGGGTGTCTTCCAGTTGTTCTCTGTGAACGTGAGGCCACTCTTGGAGAGGAGTAGAGGAGTGTGTGAACCTTTCCTGAACTTTAGAACCCGGTCGTACTTCTGCCGAGTCCTTGTGCAGACCCAAACCCACGCCTCGCTCGGAAGGAACTGTTTCCTTCTTCCCAAGATCAACTGTCTTCTTTTGTTTTCTTGCTGCATTTGTGTCCTGCCCTTCAGCTACGGCATAGTTCTTTTCAGTTTCCCCATCGTGTCCTTAATAAAGCTATTTCAAGATAAAAGGAGCACCAGGGGTGCTGGACATTTAAAATGTGTGGAAGTCAAACCACATGGAGTTGGTTTCTGTGATTAACCTTTTGGTAAGATGTCCAAAATGGAAAAAAGAGAGAGCGCGCCCTTGTTATTGGACCAACAGCCAAATAGCCTCATTCTGTGTCCGTCTGTTCTTCAAATGAAACATGTAAGTCAAGATGCGGACATGCAAATCCAAAAGATCAGACTAAGGCCCTGATAGTAATGTTTGACCAAAGATTTTCATCTTCTAATTGCAAGACACAATCCTGCTTTGAGAGAAACGGCTAGATTTTAAAGGCAATCTGTAATGGCTGAATCTTTTATTTTGCCTCTTGACTCTTCTGGCAGTTTGTGAGAGTCAAACACGTAAAATAGTTGGTTGAAAACAAATGAAATTTGAGCGCATTTCAGTGGAAGTAGGCCAGTTGTGAACATTCTCTTCCATCTCAGAAAGTTAAAATTCATTCTTTAATTGGATATGAATCAAGAGTCACTTGAAGCACGAGGAGTTCTCTGTGATGAGGGAGAAATGGTTGTCTTGGGGGAACTCCTGGCTGCTTTGGGTGCTGATTCTCTCTCTCTCTCTCTTTGTTGTATGTTGAAATAACTCATTCCTCTGAGTGGTATTTATGGCTAACCTTCTTTAGAACTTCATATTCAGGCACCATGTCTTTGAACACATGGTCTTGGATCAGCGTGCTGCTTCCACAGCATTGCGCCGGGCTTCTGCTACATACGGCCAGGCATGTTTGCTGTGACTGAATTAGGCCCGGAGAATGTTGCATCTTAAAAACTGCTTTTCAGCGTGCATCTGTAGAGCATACGCCATCATCCCTCTGTAGACGCTTTAGTTTCTACAAGGGATGGAAGAATCTGACTCTTAAGTTCTATAAATACTGTAAGGATAGAGGAAAAATAGTACAAGAAAGACAGCTTGAACTTGTACTATGTGGCTTTATGTGGAAGTTTACTATTGGAATGCCTATATGCCCAATTATTTTTTTCCTACTTCAGATCAAATATTAACTTTAGATATTTAGTATAGTTGTCAAGTTCTGTAATATGGTAAATTTCTTTCCAGGTTTCTTTTTTGTTTTATACCCTTGTAGTATCACAGCTATGGCAATGTAAAGAAAGTAAGTTATTCTTTGTTTCTATCATCAGACACTTGCTTTTACATCATTTACATATTTGTCAATAAATTTAGAAATCATTTGGTATCATCACAAGCTACCATCTATGAGAGTATGAATGCCAAAGTGCAGGACTTCACTAGAAAATATTTAGATTCTTTAGAAGGAATTATATCAATGTATAAAATTTAAAATGTTTGACTAGTTTTCTAGAGTGTAAATTTGTGACAGACCTGCATCAGTAACATTCTTCATGCATTCAGTGGCTAAAGCCGAGCAGCCCAAATTTCATAATTGGTAAATCAGAATAATTTAATATCAACATAAGTCTGGTTTTAATTTACAAATGTAGATGGTTATCTGTTTATATAAGATCTTAATAATTTCACAGAATCAGTCATATACATTTCTTTAACAAAATGTGGTAGTGGGATTTAAAAAGAGCAGAGTCATGTTTCAGAATAAAAAGGTTAAACATAAATAAGATTGATTCTCTAATGAAAAGAAAGCCGACTTTATGGGAAGATTCAGAGAGAAGGGAGCCTCCCTGACAACATCTTTCCCTTTAAGGAACGCTGGTCTGCCAATTATCTGTTAAAGACGCATCCCTGAGTCACCTCCCTGAGGCTTGTCAACACTCTCCCTGTACTATGCTCTCCAAAGATTCCTTGAGACCTCTCCAGAGTATAGGCTTTTAAAATGTATGTTCGCCTCCTTTAAGAACAGAATACAAGCAAAATATTTGTTCCCTTATGTGTGCTTTCAAATGACATCATGTCCCTGGTAAGACCAGACAGACAGAAGCGAACTGACTGTTGTCCCTTCTTTCTTTGAGATAAATGAATGTATTCCCTCTTTAGTCATTGAGCAAATTGAACTTATTTATATCTAAAATAGTCAGTCAAATTCATAAATGCTTACAACATAAAGTCAGTACCAATAACAAAAATATACCCTGAAAACTAAAGATCCATACTTAGCAATCTATTTGATTGCAATTCATATGTTAGTGGCAAGTATTATGTGAGTGGTGAAGGGTTTGCTTTGAATAAATATTTATATTAAATAAAAATCACCTGTACAACATATGACAGGCATTCATAATGTGAGAAATTAAAGAGCTCACAATTATATCAATAAGTGGTGAAATGGGAAGTAACAAGTGAGTACATTTTAAATGAAAATGTTTTTCTAATGAAAAAGAATATGTGGAGATTGAGATACCCTTATCACTTTACTTACTAAATGGCTGCCAAAATTTAGAGAAACATTTAGGGATTATTTGAGTCACTGAAATATTAAATAATTTCTGTTTAATAAAAATGTATTTTCCATTATTATTTTTTTGTAATGGTCACAATTATATTATACAATGGAGAAATTAAAGTATCCCAACGCTATAGTTCTCTCTGCAAAAATATATATAAAGTATGCACTGATTCATTCATTTATTTAAAATTCATAAAATGAACAAAACTAGCACCAATCCTGTGTTTGGTTATGTATGGAATCCATTATTTTTAATTTCATTCATCCACAAAAGTTTTCATGCTCCCTCTTCTATGTATGTATATGTATACATATGTGTATATGTATATGTGCACATATATGTGAATACATGTGTGCATTTGTACATCAGTGGTATGTAAATGTAAGCATGGAGACAACCCATTACCATCAAGTAGATCCTGACTCTTAGTAGCCTTACAGAACAGAGTGGAACCATATGGTCTCCCAGGTTATAATCTTTACAGAAGCAAACTGCCACATCTTTCTCCCACAGAAAGGCTGGTGAGTTCGAACTGCCAGCCTTTTGGTTAGCAACCAAGGCCTCAACTACTACATGAACCAGCCAGACTGACCAATCCCACTGTTGGCTCATAGAAACCCTACATGGGTTTCCTAGACTTAAAGATCTGTACAGGAGCAAACCACCTCATTTTTTCCTGTGGAGATGGTGTATTTGAAGTACCTATGTGTGTGTGTATGGGGAGGGGGAGAGGAGGGTACACGAGGAAGATTCAAAAGCTCATGGAAAAATGCCATTACCTTTTAGCTCCCTTTTTGAAGTCCCTTATTTTTTGTGTGTGTATGTGTGTGTTTAAGACTATGTAGTTACATACTATCAACTAGACACACTGTAAAATTTATCAGGGAAGCAAGGTGGAGAAATTGGTCAAGAAAGAAAGGTTTCATGAAGGAGGTGGACTGTGATTCAGGCTGGGAAGTTACTGACCTTGGATTAAGCAAGAAGAAGAAAGAGAAAGGAAAAAGAAAAACCAAAAAGAGATCTTCTGGTACCTAAACACCAAATAGCAGTGTGTTTTACTCATACTGATTTGTGCAGTGGACATGATAGCGCCACTCCTCACAAGTCACAGTATCCAGTGCAGAAAACACGAGTGAACTCGGAAGAGAAGAATCATTGCTGAGCCCAATCATACAGTATGTTCTTGGTTCTACCAGAAGCTACCACGTTATATCCCACAGTAGCTTCCCTTGGTCTTTCTTAAAATAATAAAGGTATTCTGGCTGTAAAAAGAGGGAAAACCCAAGAGAAGAAAAATGTGTAGCTGTCCTACTTCTCCAAGGACTAAAGGAATTTAATGGTAGAACCCTGACTACCATCAACCAAAACGCATGGGCTTAGTTCTCTGTCTAGCATACTCAAGAACAAGAGGGGCTGATTACAGATTTATATTGTGACATAAATGAATCTTCCTCATATATTTAGTTGGACATGGTTAATGTCACCCTAAAGGTCACAACGTAGAAGGGATCATCTTGATGCTATTTGGTTCACATTCTAAAATATTAAGTGATATTTCGTTATGATGTCAGTAAATCAGGGATTTTGAGCCAGTTTCAACCCTCCCCCCCACCCCCACCCCCAATGTACTTGGGTTTAGGAAGTCATTTAGACATTTCTGAATAATATACTCTTTCAGAATATGAAGGCAGAGTCACACTGCCGCTCAGTTACTGAAATCAGTGGGGTCTTTAAGACCACTAACATGTCCATGCCCAAAAGCTTGACATCACTTAGGTTGTGCTATGTGTCATGTGTTTGCATCGGCTTTCATAAAGCATTGCACATTCATGTCTTCCCAGGTGCTCTCAGAGCTCTTATTAGATACTTATCCTTGTACCATTAAAGTGGCTCTTTCCAGCCATGTGGCGTGTCACCATGATTTATTTAAAGGAAAAATCCACAGCCTGAGAACATATTGAATTCAAAATGTGTTCCTAAGGAACATCTCTACAGATTCCAGACAATGCCATTTATGAAGAAATTTCCATTTCACTTAGAGTTCTTTGTCAAGTATCAAGTTCATTTCGGGGGTTTAAAAAAAGAAAGAAAGAAAGGAGATCCATCATTTTGCTGCTAGTAAAGTAAGAGAATTATGTAAGCGAGAGAAAAATATAACTCAAAGTTAAAAAATAATGACTGTGACCGATGGCAACGTGCTGCTCTTCCTTTCTGAAATTACAGAAACATGGACAATACTTAGAAACAGCTGGTCATGCTCTTTGCCCTCTAAAAATTTCCATCTGAAGAGGTGGAAATTATGATTTGATCTGATGTCTTTTAATTAATATAATCAGTAGTAGATGTCAGCATATCAAATTTTTATCAAACTCAGTTTTGTCTAGGTACCAATTTATAACAACATTATGGTATGGCATTCATGTACAAAGAGAGGTCATCAAACAACTAAATTAGCATAATCCATCCTTTCTAAATTACCTACACTGAATACTGTCCAACCTTAATATTATAAATTGTCTGTATAAATCAGGTCAACAGTTATATTATTTTAAATAGTGGGACTTTAATTGTGGTAAACTATTAGCACATAATTGTCAGTGATGTGAATCATGTCAAATGCTGCCATGACCATCTTTCCACACTATGACAGAGCTGTCCAAATTAGCTTCAAAATAAAAGAGCGAGAAATCACATCGTAGCAATGGGATTTTGTTTCTAGAAACTCAATGCAACCAGTTCGTCTGAAGGAAGCACAGTAGATGTGGCTCCGCCCCGCGAAGGTGAACAAGCAGAAACTGAGCCCGAGGAAGATCTCAAACCGGAAGCGTGTTTTACAGAAGGTAAACAAACTGATCAGATTCGATGCAATGCCCCTCAGTCCTTAAACAGACTGTACAGACTTCCTTTAAAATAAGTGGTAAAGTTATGCTGATCTTTGTTTCCCTCTTTGTCTGCCTGTATTTCCATATTATACTACATCAGTTGCTGTGCCTGGACACTTTAGCAAATGTTAAGTCTTTTTCCCCCCCCACTTCCCACAATGTGGGGATCTGAACAGTCTGAGACAAATGGAGATTGCCATGTTATCACTTTTATATCTTCTGACCTTATTGGCAATGAAGTGCTTTAATTTATAGATGTTACAATAATTCAAACTTGACCCTTACAGTTTCAAATGTGGTTTGTCTGTTCTATGTCCAGAGCTGTTTGGGGAAATAGGTGGTTTTAGAGCCTTGCCAGGGAGACCTGTAGTTGCTCTCACAGTGACCAGTACAACGTCTTGCACATCCATCAGTACAGATTTGCTGATTTGATGTGAATGATTTAATATAATGAGTCATAGTTCAAAGAGAGCAGAAGAGTGGATGGAAGTTATAAATAATATGAAAGCTAAGAGGAGGAGCACAGAGGAATAAGGTACTGACTGATGAGATGAGTCATAGGTGTTACGAAGGAAAGCAGGGAGACTGGAAATAAATCAGCTGGGGGGCATTGACAGTGGCTGATACCTGGGAAGAGAAGGAGATTTTTTGTATGTGAGGAAAAGGGAATAAAACTCCAGATGCCCATAAAAATGTGAAGAATACATAGTTTGGGCCCAAATCTAAGTGATACATCTGGAACCTGATTCCATCAGTAACCAGGAGAAAAATACAGATACAATCTTGAAGAATAAATCCATTTAACCCCAAAATATGCTGGCTAAAGTAAACCCGTGCCCACTAGGTGGCTGGCTGAACATACAAGTCTAGGAATAATTCGTTCTGTGAGCAGGGAGACTGAGGAGCATAGGCAATGAGTAGCAAGTTGTCCTATAAAATGTTCAACCTAAGAAGGAAAGATTGTTTTGCCCACTAATATTAAAATATATTTCCCTACTTTTTTATATTAATATTTTAGGATGCATTAAAAAGTTTCCATTTTGTCAAGTAAATATAGAAGAAGGCAAAGGGAAAATATGGTGGAATCTTCGGAAAACGTGCTACAGCATTGTGGAACACAACTGGTTTGAAACCTTCATTGTCTTCATGATCCTCCTCAGCAGTGGGGCACTGGTAAGTGACATGCATGTTGGTGGTTTTTGTTGGGCACCCCCCAGCTCTGACCAATAGTGACCCTGTGCCCAAGAGAATGAAGCACCGCTGGGTCCTGCACTATTCTCACAAAGTGAGGCCATGGTTGCAGCCATGGTGTCCATCCATCTTGTCGAGGGCCTCCCTCTCTTTCACAGCCCCTGCACTTTCCCCAGCATGATGTCCTTCTCCAGGGACCAGTCTCTCCTGACAACATGTCCAAAGTGTGTAAGAGGAAGTCTCACCATCCTTCCCTCTTAGGGGCACTCTAGCTGTACTTTTTCCAAGACAATCTTGTTTGTCCTTTTGGAAGTCTATGGTCCTTTCCATCTTCTTTGCCAGCACTACAATTCAAATGTATTGATTCTTTTGTGTGTGTGTGTGTGTGTGTGTGTGTGTTTTCCCCAGGGTTTTTGCTACTCATTATATTCTTTTTTTTTGTTGTTGTTATTATTAATCATTTTGTTGGGGGCTCTTACAAATATTGTAACAATCTGTATTTCAATTAGAGCAAGCATGATTGTACAAACATGTAAATATATATATAAAGATAGGTGTACTTGTCTATGTATGTATATATATGTGATACAACAGGAAGCAGGTGGATTTGGGACTTCTACTGAAATATTACCCACGTATAAGAACGGTTTGTTCTAATAATGCACCACGGTATGATATCCACCTTCCCAACACAATCACTGAAGCCTGAAGACAAATGGGTGCATAAACAAATGTGATGAAGAAAGCTGATGGTGCCCGGCTATGAAATGATATAGCATCTGGGGTCTTAAAGGCTTGAAGTTAAAAAAGCAGTCATCTAGCAGGGAACCAACTAAGCCCACAATGAAGAAGTACACCAACCTGTGTCATCGTGAGGTGTCAAGGGGCAGAGGGATCAAAAACCATCAAATTGATGGAAAGAAGGGTGGACAAAGTGGAGACACAAAGCCCACCTGTAAGATAATTGGACAGTCCCTACAGAAGAGCCACATGAAAGGGATGATAAATCTAGGAAGCAGGATAGCACTGATGAAACATATAACTATCCTCTAGTGTTTTTAATATTTCCTCCCCTTACTATTATGGTCTTTGTTTTACCACATTAACCTTGTTAGACCTACATATGTTCATTTGTATTTTTAAGAACGACGGATACATGGAAGCCAAGAGAGACAACCCTTTAGAAACAGTAATAGGATTAATGATTCCCTGAGGGGACAAGCAAAGGTGGGGGTGGGGAAGGGGGAAAGGGGGAGCTGACAGCAATGATGACTGTACAATTCTACTCAAGGGGAATGAATAACAGAATTGCAAGTGAACAGATATATGGGATGATGTAAGATACGACAAATAATAATAATAATATATAATATAACAATAAGGGTTCCTGGGGGGCAGGGATAAAGGGGAGCTGATATCAAAGAGTTCAAGAAGAAAGAGAACGTATTGAAATTGATAGTGGCAGCAAATGCATCGATTCTTGCTGTCTTCCTTACTCAATGTCTGACTTTCACTTGTTTGTGAGACGATGGTAAATACCGTGGCTTGGGTCAGGCACACCTTCATCTTCAAAGTAACATCCTTGCTTTTCAGTACTCTAAAGAGATCTTATGCAGCTTCACTGCTGCTTCCATGAGTATGGATTGTGGATCCAAGTAGGACCACATCCTTGACAACCTCGACTTTTGTCTCTGTATCATGATGTTACCTGTTGGTCCAGTTTTGAGGATTTTGGACGTTGGAAAGAATCTTATTCTAGTGAAGTAGATTACCACCCAACAATACCAGAAGAATTTAAGAATATAAAGGAAAAGTACATGCATGCCTTGTGAAGCTTGGCAGCCAAGAGTTTAGGCAGAGTTCCGTACTGGCGAATGCGGCCAATGAAATGGCCAGAGGGTACTTTCATCTGGTGTTCAGCTAGCAGGTGTTTCCTTCACCGAGGCGACCATTTGCACATTCTCTATCTACGGCTCCTTCCTTGTCAAAGACCACCCAGTTTCCCTCAGTCAATCCTATCAACAAAATTTATGAAATCAAAATGTGCTTTCTTTTCTTCCCAGCTAATCAACTTATTTTATCAAAAAATCCAGACCATTCATAAAATCATAGACCTTACTCTTGGAATAGACCAATATTATCCCTCATTAGTAGAATCTCTGATCATCCTCTGAGTTCATAATTCCCTAAAACATGTGTTTGGAGCAGTAATTGAGATACAGACTTTGGAGGGAAAGACAGACGGAAAAAAATATGCTTAAATATCATGTTATAGAGTTATACCAATTTGTAAAGCGAATAAAAAACACTGACATTTTCATGCCAATATTTTGCCACTGTTTTCATCATTTTTATACATTTTGTGGTGTTTATCAAAATTTGATTGCTATTACCCAGTATTCGTTAAATTACTGCTTTGTGCTCTGTAAACAATTGTATCAGAGGCTTGGGGTAGGCACACAGTTAATTAAAATAAAAAAGTATTTTTGATCGACAGGCTTTTGAAGATATATACATTGAACAGCGAAAGACTATCAAAACCATGCTGGAATATGCAGACAAGGTCTTCACTTATATATTCATTCTGGAAATGCTTCTCAAGTGGGTAGCCTATGGATTTCAAACATATTTCACTAATGCCTGGTGCTGGCTGGATTTCTTGATTGTTGACGTAAGTATTCTGAATAATTTTTATGAAAATATCCTTCAAAGAGACACAATTGGCATTACACCCATTTTTAGCATTAAAGCCTTGATTTCTGAGAGCATAGCTGCAATAATGCTGACAACAATTAAGTAATTTGTTGTTGTTGTTTTAATTCAACTGCCAAAAGTGCAACAACGGGGGCTAATCCATAGGAGGAATGTGTGGAGAAGGCTAAGAGAAAATAAATGGAGACAGATTTTCTCTAGACAACAAGCAGAGCATTCTTTCATTTTCCCACAGAGGAAGGAACAGCTAAATAATTTGCTCATTGGCAGATCTGAGCACTAAGCTTATTAACAGTTTCTGTTTTCTAGAAGGTAAAATCAAGCCAGATTTAGGGTCAAGAATTATGATAGTGGCACTTTAGTCTACTACCAGCTTGTATGTGACTAACTTGAATTAAATCAGCACATTTACTGCAGCCCTTCAGCCACATGCCCATAGAGGCAATACGATATATGCAGGCACTTAAGTCAAGAGGTAGATAGGCAAGAGCTAATCAGAGAGCTGCCGTGCAGAGAATTCGGAACATGAGTCCAGTTTTGAGTCTAACTCCCCTGGGGTGAGAAATCATAGAACCATTACCAATCAAGGGTCCTATCTAACTCGAAGCTTCTTCTTTTAATTCTATGAAATAAAAAGACTCTGGCATGAAATGACAAGCATCTTGTTTTCTGGAGTCTGTGATACTCCTGCACAGACTCTGCAGCCTGCCAGCAAAACACCGTGCTCGAAGCACAGTCTCTGGCCCTTTCCTCGCGATCACAAACCACTTTGTTTTTAGCTCCTAGCACTTGCCAATATGGATCAATGATTACTGGGTGTGTGTGTTCATTCTTTTCCTCCTCTTTGACAAATCTGGGACTATCTCAATCCCATTCCTCCTCCTACCTCACACACACACCCATATATCTATAACCCAAAATGTGTTTATCCCTTTAAATTGATGGGAAATCTTCCAAGTTGCTTTTAATAAGATACGAATGACTTTATTATCCATGGCTGGTCTTTCGTGAACAATAGAGATAAATCTCAAAACTGTTCTAAAAAGTTACCCCTACAGGGAAGTTAAAAATACCCTTACATTCTATAGCTGGGAAGTACCTAAAAGAATAGCTAGATTCAATTTTAAGCATTCGGAAATTCTTCATATACCCTAAGTGCATAATAACAAGTAAATGGGAGAGAGTAGTCTTTCAATCTCACCCCTCAGTATATTTATTATTAAGTAGTACAATGACTTAGTAATACAGAAATCCCAGAGAAGATTGTCCTCACTCCTGCCCTCCATATAGTTATGGTCAACTTTATCAAAGAGTGCAGAGAGGGCAAATAATAAAACTATAAAGGAAGTATGACTGGATCCAGTAAGATAAAGGTCATTTGGTTTCATGGATGAAGCTGGTTCAAGGGATAAAATTCTAATTGGCCTGGCAATGGAAGGAACAGTAGATGCAAATCTAGAGGCAGTAAGGATGATAATTCAAGTTGGATTTATGCACTGTTACTCATGTCTGTCTGTCATATTATTGCACTAGATAGGCTACTTGTTCTGATGGAATATTATCATTAGTTTCTTCTTATCTAAAGGTCAAAATATAATATCTTCAAATGGAAAACCGTATAAATCCAATTCTTGGCTATTTAATGAAATAAAATATATAACTTATTGGAATTTTTGAGAATTATTACAATTTAATAGAATTTGCATACATACAACCTTGGGGAAATTCATCTAGGCATCTATACAACATCAACTGTGACTCAATATTATTCTAAGGTGCTAATGTGCCCAAAACCCACAACAGTAGAACATTCAACTCTTAGGAGCTACTTTTCTGCCTACTAGTGATTTCTGTTTTACAGATTTCACAGGCTGCTCAGATGGCTTGATCTTTCCCGTTTTGAATATCACTTCCTACTTACTGATAAAAGCTGAATACAACCCGACCTGATCCTAAACTATATTTCAAGTTGTCAGCACTTTTAGAACCTAGGGATTTCTGCCTTCATGCTTGACATTATTCGTGGAATATTGGCATCCTCAATAATGAAGCTAGAATTCTTTGTTCGCAGCAGTACCGAAATTTAATGTCCAACACATCATAAGCACTCATTGTGAGAACAGAAAGGGAAGTTAAAAAATACTGCTATGAGATTCCAGTTCATACATCAAAAAAAAAAAAATGCTTTTCTCAACTGAAATTTAAATTCCACAGCACTGGTAAAACTATTGATACTATCAATAGAATTATCTTATGCCCCATGTTCTCCAATAAATGTTCTCCAATAAAATGATGCTGCAGTCTCTAAAATGAACCTGGGACATATATAAACCATGGATATATGATAGGACTTTAGGCTCATACTTAATCATAGCCCTAATTTAAGAACAATAAGTTCTTAAGACATGCCCTACTCTATACTTGCCCTCATGGAAAGATCACTGAAGATACAGGTGCTATAGCAAAGCGTGGTGAAGAAAAAAATCAGATGGTGCCCAGCTATCAGAAAGAATAGCACTGGATCTTAAAGGATCATCTCAACACAAGTAGCCATGTAAGTGAGGGGTTGACAAAGTTCACACAGAAGAAGCACACATACCTGCATGATCCAAAGGTTATAAATAATAAAATCCAAATCCATAGGAGGAAACCATAACAGAGCTCAAATTCTGAACACCCAATTTGCAAAAGGGTACAGATGATAGTTGAAATCCAAAATCCATTAGCACTTCCCCCATGAAGGTGAAGTCTCTGATCGCCATCCACAGCTGGGAATAGCCTTGCTCTCAGACAGAAAGCATTGGGAAGTCAGGATGTTTGGTTCCATTAGTAAACCTGCAACACCTCATCATTTGATTTTCCTTTTGGCCCCTTTTGCCTTTTTACAGTTTTTAATATTTTCTGCTTTCTTTTTGATTAAAGGTTTTCTCTGTTCTATTTCGGTCATTGCTGTTGGGTTTTGTCTGTTTCTGGATTTTATTTTATATGTTTTTCTGTCCATGAAATCCAGGATAGAGTCAGTAATTAGTTTAATAATTACAGAAGGTGAAGCGGCTGGGGGAATGAGGGACTATCAACAATAACTACAAGAATGAAGGAAATATCCTAAAAGGGATTGCGGTGGTGATTGCACAGCTCTTCTTAATATGATTGACCTATTGAATGGAATTATATGTGAATTATATGTCAATAATTTTTTTAAATTTAAAAACCTTGAATGCCATTGAATCCATTGCAACTGATAGCAGTCCTAGAGTAGAGAGTAGAACTTCCCCTGTGGACTTCTGAGATTGTCAGAGAAGGCTGTGAAGTCGAAAGCGACATCTTTCGCCCACAGAACAGCTGATAGTTTTGCACTGTTGACTTCCTACTAGCCACCCAACCTATAGCCCACCACTCCACCAGAGGTCCCTACAAAGCCTGGTTCAACCTCTCTATGGTTGGTGGATGGCCAAAGACAAGTTTTTAGACTCATTAGGGTACCTACACCAAAAGGATACTTTTGTGTCCTGGCGGGGGGTGGGGGGTGGGGGGAGTGATTTTGAGGCCAGGGCTAACATAAACATTTTAAAAATCATTTTATTAGGGGCTCATACAACTCTTATCACAATCCATACATACAACAATTGT
>NW_022103900.1:9570974-9597836 GCF_000313985.2 Echinops telfairi
AAAATTTTAGATCAATCAAGGATTTTAAGAATGCACAAGAAGGCCTCAAAGATGAGCCAAGAGAGAGAGAAGACAATCAAGCTGGGCAAATGAAAGTGTGGCTGAAACACAGAGACTCGTGGAAGAAGACCTTAGGTTCACAACCAGTGCAACAGCTACTGAAGTAGGGGTCTCACGTGGTTCAGTATTTTCAAGTCATTTTCCATTTTTAAGCTTGATGGGTGCCAAAAATGTTGCATCTGAGATTTCTACTAGACTTTTCAGTAAGACTAACGCTAAGGAAAGTGATTCCAGGAACAAATCATAATCAGGGATGAGTCCTGGGTCTACCCACATGGTCAATGTGATCCGGAGAACAAGGCCTGGCCAAACCTGGAGCTTCCGAAGAAATCTGGCCACTAGGACTCAATGCAGAGAACTTATGTCACAGAACTGTAGCCACTATTTTGTGGAATTCCAACAATTTAATATGATACTTTTTTTGAAAGACATGGAGAGATTATAGGGGCTTATTATTTAAACGTTTTCAGAAAAATTAAAATGGCATGGGTGAGAAAAAGGCGGAGGGACTTTTTCCCATTCTGATGATACACCTGCACGTTTTTCACAGTCATGAGGAGCTGTGCTACGAGAATTTCCTTGGAAAACTTTATTCCAGCTGATAGCTCCCTGCAGACATCTCTTTGATCCTAAAACTCAAAGAACGTTGAGAAGAAGCATGACTTGAAGCCCTGGAGGGGCCAAAACTTCCATTTGGAGGGCACTTTAATGGCCGAGCTCAGAAATCTTCAGGGAATGGTTTGAGGTGTGGTGCCCACCTTCTGAAGTACAGAGATGTGGATGGAGGGGATCTTGACAAAATATAGCTTCACATTTTGATATGCCTTTATTTAATGAGCATTTTTATGATTTTGAAACAATCTGCTTTTATTTCTTCTCGTAGGTCATCGCGATCAATCGTGCATGCACTGCCATGGGTACTAAAGGGTGTTAAATTATAACCAGTGTTACATAGAGCTCAGGTCAGGTAGAGCACTCTGGGTAAAATCTAATTTTAAAGCCAGATTTTTTAGTTCAACCCAGATTTTTTTAGTTCAACCCTCTTATTAATTGTATACTTTTTCCCCTCCATTTTATTTTGCCAGTGAAAAGGAGAAAGTAATAACATCTACTTCTTAGGAACTTTACATAGGAGACATTGAGGAGATAGTCTAACACAGAGTAAATGCTCAATCAATGATATTAGACTGAAGCAAACTCAAGATACATAAAAATTCCCCTGCCCCACCCTACCCCTGCCAAAGGATGTGATACCTAACAACTGACTATATCACAAAGTAAAGGTCTCCACTCACCAGGACCAAGATGGTATGTAGCTAAAGAAAGCAGAATCACTTCTAACCAGTGACTCTAAGCACAGCTCCATGGAAATGCTGACCTGAGCCCAAATCATCAATTACTGGTGGATTATGTATAGGTTGAAATAAACCTCACATGGGCAAATATCTAAAATTTGCATTTTAAGTGCAAGGCTTCAAAAATATTTATTAATAAATGGAAAAGACTCAGGGCAAGGAAAGCAATAGCTTAAGGCCAGGCTGGTAAAGCAAGCTACGTCTACTATGTGGAAGAGGATGGCTGCCGAGACAGGGTCATTTGACCAGCTCAAAAGAATAGATAGCCCATTGTATGCCTTTGATCAACAGTTTCTTGATGGTAATGATTGTGTTTCCCTTTATAGGTTTCTTTGGTTAGCTTAGTTGCCAATGCTCTTGGTTACTCAGAACTTGGTGCCATCAAATCCCTCCGGACACTCCGAGCTTTAAGACCTCTAAGAGCCTTATCCCGATTTGAAGGCATGAGGGTAAGATGAATAAAAGCACTTGGGTGATTGATGTTTAAAAAATACATCTATGTTTTTAAATTACATAATTTAAAAGCTGGGAGGAGCTATACACATCTGATTATTCTTTCATAGAGTTAGAAACTTTCATAGCAGGAATCATCAAGATCCTCACCTAGTGTCCAGAAATAAACGGATACTTATTTAAAGAGGTCCTACAAAACTGTGTCATGGCTGAGCCAGAACTAGCTTCCTTGCATCTTTCGATCAGTGTCCAAGGATGTCTCCACATCCTCTAAACGCATGTTTTCCATTGAGTCTCAGGGAGCTTTCTCTTCCCCAGAGTTCCGGTTTGCCTGTTTTGCTGTTAACAAAAATTAGACTTCTGCTCCATAGTTTTCCCGGTTGACTGAGACCCTACTCAGAATGATCAATGGCAGTCAGAGTCAAGCACCATGCCAGTTGTTGGTCACAGACTAGAGGAGATTGGGCCTCCCTTATTACTCTTGGCTCTTGGCAAGAAGAGACCCATAGTTAGGTGTTTAATGACTACCTAACAGCACTTAACACTCTAGCCACTACTCACTGCATTAGGATGCAGATCAAATATGTGTGAACTGTTATTCCAATTGACAGAGTTGCCCCATGGGACTATAGTCCTAAGATTGCAAAGCCCCAAATATCAACCTAGGAAGATGGACATGATCCATAGTTATATCTTCAATGAGCATATGTGCCTTCAACCATATATACTTGTATTTACATGAAAATGTAGCCATTTTGGTTCTTACCTATGTATATTCCTACATCTGTTGTACACCAATTTACCTGTACCAACCCATATGTGCTCACACACTCATTGTCACTTTTGGGGTGCTGTGTTCGCTACATCTAAATGCAGTGTTGCTTTTGCCATCACCGAAAACCACACGTGTCTGTGGTCTAAAACACATTTCCCCTCCCCCGGGGAACTGGCCTTGAACACTTGTCTTTAGATGTTTGGCGTGTTTCCCTATGTGCAACACTTCTTGAATTAATATCAGTAATACACATAACCACTATATAAGAAGATAGCCTTAAATTGTAGCCTCAGACAAACCTATACAGTCTAGGTCAAATAGAGGGTTAGGATAATTGCCTCGGCACGCGCTGAGGTCTGCTTTGCCTCGCTAACTGTCTTTACACTGAGCATTCCGAATGAGTTTCACTTTTTCCATCGGGTTGGTTCTGTCCTCAACAGCACTCATCCTTAGCGTATATTTTACGTGTCTAAATAAAACACACACTTCTATAGCTGCAAGCCCACTTGTCAAGCCCCTCAAAATGCTAGTTACCACGAAGACCAGCTTTGTTTATTCCAGCTCGCACGTGCGTATGGTTATTGAATTCCTTCTAGGTCAAAAGGCCTTTATGGTAGGAGGTGGTTTGTTTGGGCGATAGTGCACTGCAGCCTTCATTTCAAATTTCACTTATCAAAGCAAAGAAAGCCACTTTTAGCCTTCCTAGGAGCATTGTAAGAACCTACTTTCTTTCACACTTTAATTTAATTTCCATTACTGCTCACTAAAGAGTGACAAAGCCAGGTAAAACCCATAAATGCCTTGTACAACTTCAAGTGCTTTTCACACCAACCTTTTAAAATTACTTACATTACTCAAGCTTTCTGGTTGCATTGTTTTCTATTTATAATGCTCTCTTGTGAGGAGACAGACAGTGTAAAGAAATGAAATATTTCCACATTTGTTCAGATCTGAAAAGGTTCTCCATTGTGCCAAGTCAAAGGAGTTATTTGGCAGAATTTTAAAATCCTTCTGGAAAAAATATGCTAAATGGCATGTGTACTTGGAAAATAAAATAGCTCATGGATATTATCTGAGGCAAATTTAAGTTGGAACCAAATGGCAAGTGTGATATATGGGACTTCATAATTTTTTTTAAGATAATGGAGCACAGGGAATGTTTAGAACTTGGATTTCAAGTTTGACCTGTCAATTTAAAATTCTTTGTATCAATTTCTAAATGTTACCATATTTTAACATAATAATTTGATTTAATACCATTCCTAAACAAAGTAGTCTGATATTCTAGATTAAAGTAAGGAAGAAAAGGTAGTTTCCACTTCTGAGAGATTTCAAAACACATCTTGATCTTTCTGAACCTCACAAAATAGAAAGTGACTGAATTTTCTCTTCACGAAATAAGTCAACCTGGGTTGGGTAAAGTATTATATGATTGTATGCCCCCAAAATGAATTTTAAGTTATAGTGTATTAATAAAGAAACATAGTCAATACTTCTGTGTCAAAGAAAAATTTAACTTCATTACCTAATTTAATATACTCTTTTACTTGAATTAGTTTTTTATTTTTTATTTGGATTTGTACATTTCTGATCTTAGTCCACATAGACATAAAAAGTTCATCTGAAGATACACTTTAATCCGTTCTTACACTTAATTTTTATACATTTTAATACTTCATTTTAAAGAATTCGTTTCATCGGTATTTCAAATGATCATTTCTTACAATTCAAATATATTGCTTAATGAGGGTCAGTTCTTCTGTTGATGTCTAACAAGTCCCCCACCCCAGTACACAAACATTTTCTGACTCCATCTTACTCATCAGGTTTTGTTGACTTCTTGTCACACTGTGGCATTTCTTGCTTTCAGTAAACACGTCAGTCCTTTAGTTGTGTCCCTCTGCATTCCCTCATCAAGTGGGAATTAGAAAACATCCAAAGAAATACCGCTTCCACCTAGATTTTATTTCACGTAGTTCAAACCCATTTTAGTACTGAGTAATTAAGTGCAAAGAATCGTTTCCTTCTGACCGACCGGGGTGTAAACTGCCGGATTCTGTTTCCTCCTGAAGGTGGTTGTGAATGCCCTTGTTGGAGCAATTCCATCGATCATGAACGTGCTCTTGGTGTGTCTCATCTTCTGGCTGATCTTCAGCATCATGGGTGTGAATCTGTTTGCTGGCAAGTTCTACCACTGTGTGAACATGACAACGGGCGACGTGTTTGACGCTCGGGAAGTCAACAATCTGAGCGACTGTCAGGCTCTTGGCCAGCAGGCTCGGTGGAAAAATGTGAAGGTGAACTTTGACAACGTTGGCGCCGGTTACCTTGCGTTGCTGCAAGTGGTAAGTGACCACTGTGGGCATTGTGACATTTTCAAACTAGTTCAAGTAAGATCATTTGATTATTTGAATTAGTATTTGAAAGTAGAGAAGTGGTTTATGATAAAAGCTAGGTGCCAGAATTTATTCTGACCCTTAATAACCCCAAGTGTGTCAGAGTAGAACTGCGTTCAATAGGAATTTGCTATTGAACCAGTGGCTGGTATCCAGGATTATAATGTCCAATCTTTCTTCCAAGGTGTCACTAAGTGGACTTGGCTTCTAACCTTTCACGTAACAACTACACTGATTAACCATTTGCACCACACAGTTTTTGACAATTCATATATACTTCAACTTACTTGACTGTAAAGATGTTGCATAGTAATATCAGACTGCATTTACTTGAAATAGTTTACATGTGATTTTATACATCTGCTTTTTTTGCTTGATTCGTTATATTATTGAAACTTACTGACCACTATTATCCTTTTTAGCTATCTGACACCATCATTGTCAAAGTAGCCATTTTACATATTGAAATAATAGTGTAAATATTGTACTGATGAAGGATCCTTTATAATACCGATGTCTAAAGAGCATGACTCTGCTGTATGTGTGGAAGTTTATATCTTAATGACTAGGTTTTAAAATGTGTAATCGTTAATAATTAGAGCCCAATTGAATTTTGTTCACACAAAAACATAATTTTGAATCATAGAGTTCTATGAGCATGAGATATTTGAAACCAAGGTGGGAGTGTCAAGAATCAGTCCTCTACCATAAGGCTTATTAAACTGTAGTGTAGAAAGAATATAATCTCTTTCCAGCAAAACAAAGGAAATGCAGGTCCTTACTAGAAATAAAAATCTAGTGCCCCAACAGAATCTCAAAATAGTACAAAAATATAATCCGCAACACCAAATATTCATCTGGTAAAATGCTGTCTTTTCAGAGGAGGGTTTTATGCTTAATTCAAATGTGTGTTATTTATAGGCCACATTTAAAGGCTGGATGGATATTATGTATGCAGCTGTTGATTCACGAGATGTAAGTATCATTTAAAAATACTTCTGATAGCTACTAGAATTTTCAATTGTGTTCATTTAGCTGAGAGTTCCAGAATTTTCTATTAGAGGAAAATTATTTCTCTTATCTCTGCATATAAAAATAAAAATGATCATTTTCAATCAATACACTTTAATTTTCATGATACTTTGCTAACACATGTCTAATAGATAATACTTAATATTCCATATGGAAGACAGCACAGACAAGACTCTTCAGTGCGGGATGATGTGCAGGAGAACCGTGTTTCTGCCTGTCACTGGAGGGTCTGACAAGCCAGTGGCTATGGTGTGGTTTCCAAGCGTATCATGATATGGGAAAGCAACCAGGTTCGGGGAAGATTTGATTTGAAAGGTGGAAATAAAAAGAATTCCTCAGAATATACTGGTCTATACTCTTAGAAATTTATGTTCTTTTACCAAAACACAGTATTTCCAAACCCAATTATAAAGAGAAAAAAAAAAGACAGATTGCCTCCAAATGTTTTACCTTGTTGATATCATTGTTATATCCTCTAAAGAATATCTAACAGGTCTTACATGTAAGAACAAGAGAAAAACACATTTAAGAACAATCATAAAATGTAAATTGCCATTATACCAGAATGTGGTAGCTAGAGGGAAAAAAAAAAAAAACTTTTTGCAGATTTTCCAAGGCAAAACAAAAGTTCTTGCAATGCTTGTGAGATTATAACACTTTCCTAAATATTCATTGTATTTTGTTTACTATTTTAAAGCATATTTTAACGTTCTTTAGGTTAAGCTTCAGCCTGTCTATGAAGAGAACCTGTACATGTATTTGTACTTTGTCATCTTCATCATCTTTGGGTCATTCTTCACTCTGAATCTCTTCATTGGTGTCATCATTGATAACTTCAACCAACAGAAGAAGAAGATAAGTATTCCTCAACTCTCGGCCTTCTCTACCGGGAGTCTGCCTGTTACACAGCAAATACTGAGCCAGCCCCGGAGAGTCGGGGCAGTCGGACCATGTTCACGTTATTGTGCAGCTGACTGCGCGGTTACTCACCACAGGACATTCCCCTCACTACTCTGGCCCTTCTCCAGGTCCATCCTCTGCATAGATGCGACCGTATTTTTTTCTGATTCATAAATCTGATACATTATTTTGTTACCACTGCTTTGAAACATCCAGTACTTTGTAACTCAGCTTGTGGAGAGAGATTTTCAAGCACCACCTGGACTCTCTGTTCGGGCTTACCCTGCTCCCACATATCACTTTCTCCGTACGGGAGTATACTTCCCCATTCACAAGCACACTCCACCCACCGAACTAGGCCCCCACCCCACGGTCACCTGCTATGTACGCTATGTTCTGACTATATTAGTTGTTCTCTTCTTTCCTGAACAAGCCATGCTCTTATTCAAAATGACTTTGCATGTGATCATTTATCTTCCTGAAATGCTATGCCTACCAAGCCCTAATTGTCCTTTAAGGTCTGGCTTCAATGTACCTTCCTTTGTAAAGCTCATCTCTGACTCAGAGTTCACTGTTGCAGCTACAGTGCGGTTTTGTGGATACTCTTTGTATTTGTCAGTTTCCTTCCCGACTGAGACCCCGAATGCTATGTCTTTTTGTATTTCTATGTAATGCTTACATACATTGTCTAGCACAAAGGAACTGGTCAAAAACAAATGAATTTAAATTATGTTTTTGAATTTCTTATAGTCCAAGAATTTGGGACCCCTAATCCTCCTTCTAACCATTAGAAAAAAATCAAACTAAGAACCTCTGCTACTCAGAATTTATTATGGAGTTTGAATATTTTAAAGTATTCATAATTTCACTTAAATAGAAAAAGGGAAATATTCATAAAGCAGTGTTATAGCAACATAAAAATTGAGAAATGATAAAAGGAAAAAAAACAAATATTTTAATATTTTTATTAAAAGTACTATTGTAAAACATATTGGGATTTTAACCAGTTTTCTACTGTGTCTTTACTTTGGAGGTCAAGACATCTTTATGACAGAGGAACAGAAAAAATATTACAATGCCATGAAGAAACTTGGGTCCAAGAAACCTCAGAAACCCATACCTCGGCCAGCAGTAAGAATTTCTCAACTTCTGTAAAATTCCAGCACCTTATTTCTATGTTATCAACTTATGAATCAAAAATATGTTCGGTAATATCACCAATATAGTCCATACTATGTAACACAAGCCACAACTGCTAATAAGTAAGTTGTTAAAAAGGAAATCATATTAAGTGTATTTTCTACAATATGAAAAAAAACATGCCTATAGCTTAAAACAGACAGATTTAACGGGTATTAACTTAAAAATCTACTCTCATTTTTCTTTATGGTTTGTTGAATCTTCAAGCCTGGTTCCAAATGACCACTTCCCAAAGAAGTCTCACTTTTCTTCAACCTGCTTTCAGCACCCGCCTGAATCTGGCTCCTCTGACTGTGTTGTATGGCATTTGGTTTTCCTTCTACAGAGATGGACATTTTCATCCCTGTGGGTCTCCCTCTTTCCTGTTCGTTTTGTTCACTTCTACGACAAGCGTTCACTCCAATGACAAAACAACAGAAGAAAGATGAAGCTTTCTACTCTTGTAAATAATTAGTCTGAAACCCACAGGGGCAGTTCTCCTCTGTCCTATGGGTCCGTTATAACTCAAGGACAGGGGTTGGGGTACGACTAAAAAGTATCCACAATGTTTGAGAATACAAAGAGTGTTATCAAATAGCTCATTTGTTCACCAAATACTCTAAAAGAGGAAACTTCTTATTGGAGTGTGCATTCTATACAGCTTCATAAAAATGGAAAGGCATGTTAACGGCATCGCCTGTTCACTGTGCTGGTTTCTAATTCATCTATTTTTTTAAGATGGATAGGGAACCAGAAAACTGAGGCCCAAATTAGAGAAGTGTCTTACTCAAAGTCTCAGAGCCCCTAATTCCATAACTAGACTTGAGATCTTAGGAACGCTATGAATGCCTTCAATTTTCATATGTTAAAAATTAGTTGCAGCTAAGGTGTGGTGACAACCACCACATGGTTCCACTGGGGCTCTGGTTGTATAGTGGGTACACATTGGGCTGTGAGCTGCATGGTCGGAAGCTCAAAACCACCAGAAGCTCCATGAGAGAAAGACTGGGCTTTCTGCTCCCTTAAACAGTTACAGAAACCCACAGGGGGGTGCTATGATTCAGCACTGACTCACAGTTTAGAGGGTGTGGTAATATGGGATGGTGCACAAAGGTCCTGACTATCACTTCCATATTATAGTTCAAACAAGAAAGGTTGTGCTGTTCATGTTTGAGGGGTTTGGGGGAGCCAATTAAATTTTATTTTATATGAAATTATTAAAACTTTCTTTTAGTAAAAATTATACTCAACAGTAATATGGACATAGGAATAATTTAAAGCATGAGGTTCAGTGTTAAAGCTTGAGGTTCAATGCTAAAACAAAGAAAACATTTAAAACAGCACATATATTTTTGTTGAAGCGGAGATTCCGAAGGCAAGATGAAAGGGTAAATAGATACATTTAAAACATTAGCACAGAGAAGAGATAGAATGAAATTGAAAAGAGACTAACCTATCTGGAAGGTAAATTTCTAAAATACTGATAATTAAATTGAGGTATACATACATTCTAAAAGTATGTCTATATCAACTTATTTTATAGATAAGTGCTCATTATTGATTGTCATTTTAAAAATTATAATACTTATTGAATCAAGCAGAGTCCATACAAATTATCAACCCAATTGCCACCAATTTATGTCTTAACTCTTGTTTTCTCTTCCTATGGGACTTAAATGAACCAAATTTGTTCTGTTCTTGTCATGATTAGTTGTTATTGTTATTTTTAAAAGCCAGGACAAAAAGAGAACACACAAAAATGTTTGTGCAAATGAGAAGGATATGTATATTAAAGTGAGTTGTGGAAAGACTTTAATCATATTACTGGATCATTATTTTTGAAATATATTATATTTTTAATAAACATAATGAACCTTTCATGCCCTCCTTCTCTCCTTCTCCTTCTCTCGCTTTCTAGAATAAATTCCAAGGAATGGTGTTCGATTTCGTAACGAGACAAGTCTTTGATATCAGCATCATGATCCTCATCTGCCTCAACATGGTCACCATGATGGTGGAAACAGATGACCAGAGTAAATACATGACTATCGTTTTGTCTCGAATCAACCTTGTGTTCATTGTGCTGTTCACTGGAGAATTCGTGCTGAAGCTCGTCTCCCTCCGATACTATTACTTCACTATAGGCTGGAACATCTTTGACTTTGTGGTGGTGATTCTCTCCATTGTGGGTAAGAACGCTTTCCTTACACCGAGGTACAGCATAGGGCAATGGCTCCCCAAAGCCCGATCGCTGTGCTGCATGGGCATTAGGCCTTCGGATCATAGTATGTATAGGACTGAAGTTTAGTCCTCATGTCTTTTTATAAAAACTCTAAAACCTGGGTTTACAGACAAAATTTTACTTGACTGAAACTACACCACGAATATTGGCCACAATGAATGGATGAACAAGAATCAGACCCATTAGATGCACTCATGCTTCTAAGGAAAGTAACACACAGGTGAAAGGTGGAGGCAGATATCAAATTTTTTAACTTAATTATTGTAAAAATTTGGCAACACAAACTATAATGTTCAGTAACAAATGTATTGATTCCATTAGCCTTGCAAAGATAAAGATAAAGGCTTAAGGATATTCAGAGTTTACCTGTTCTATTTTTTCCACAGGTATGTTTCTGGCTGAAATGATAGAAAAATATTTTGTGTCCCCTACCCTGTTCCGAGTGATCCGCCTCGCCAGGATCGGCCGAATCCTGCGTCTGATCAAAGGGGCCAAGGGGATCCGCACCCTGCTCTTCGCTTTGATGATGTCCCTTCCCGCGCTGTTTAACATCGGCCTCCTGCTCTTCCTGGTCATGTTCATCTATGCCATCTTTGGGATGTCCAACTTTGCCTATGTTAAAAAGGAGGCTGGGATTGATGACATGTTCAACTTTGAGACCTTTGGCAACAGCATGATCTGCCTCTTCCAAATCACCACCTCTGCTGGCTGGGATGGCTTGCTGGCACCCATCCTCAATAGTGCACCCCCAGACTGTGACCCCGACACAATTCACCCCGGGAGCTCAGTGAAGGGAGACTGCGGCAACCCATCGGTGGGGATTTTCTTCTTCGTCAGCTACATCATCATCTCCTTCCTGGTGGTGGTGAACATGTACATCGCTGTCATCCTGGAGAACTTCAGCGTGGCCACGGAGGAGAGTGCAGAGCCCCTGAGCGAGGACGACTTCGAGATGTTCTACGAGGTTTGGGAGAAGTTTGATCCTGACGCCACCCAGTTTATCGAGTTTGTCAAACTCTCAGATTTTGCGGCTGCCCTGGACCCGCCTCTTCTCATCGCCAAACCCAACAAAGTCCAGCTCATCGCCATGGACCTGCCCATGGTCAGCGGGGACCGGATCCACTGCCTCGACATCCTGTTTGCCTTCACAAAGCGGGTTCTGGGGGAGAGCGGGGAGATGGATGCCCTTCGGATACAGATGGAAGATCGCTTCATGGCATCGAATCCCTCCAAAGTCTCCTACGAGCCCATCACCACCACTCTGAAACGGAAACAAGAGGAGGTGTCTGCTTCTATCATTCAGCGTAATTTCAGATGTTATCTTTTAAAGCAAAGGTTAAAAACGGTATCGAGGGAATATAACAAAGAGGCGATCAAAGGGAGGATTGACTTACCTATAAAAGAAGACATGATTATTGACAAATTAAATGGGAATTCCACCCCAGAAAAAACAGATGGAAGTCCTTCTACCACCTCCCCACCTTCCTATGACAGTGTAACAAAGCCAGACAAAGAAAAGTTTGAGAAAGACAAAGCTGAAAAGGAAAGCAAAGGAAAAGGGGTTCAAGAAAATTAAAAGTAAAAAAAAAAAAGAAATCATTATCTTTGTGATCAATTGTTTACAGCCTATGAAGGTAAAGCTTATGTGTCAACTGGACTAGGGAGATCTATGCCAAGAGGCGATCTTTGCCAAACTGACTGTTTCAACAAATACTAATGGTCAGTGCCTATAACACAGCAGTGGCCTCTGTCACTGCCTCTCTGTGAGACAGGGTATCAACAAGGACAAGAGGTTGCTCTTTTCACTACCAGATGACACTGCTGAGGAGAAGCTCCATGGCTACCTAGACTGTAGGGATAGTTGTGCAAAGCGATCATTAACCACACCATACACCTTTAGGACATTACTCGCATCGCTCTATTTTTAACTTCCATATCTGCCATATTTTTACAAAATTTATTCCGGGGGATTTTCCTCATTCCTAATTCATAGGTTGTACATGACACTCTGCTGTTATTTTTGTAAGCGAGGTTTAAGTTGGGGAAAGTGCTTAAGAAGCCTATTTTCCTCTTCCACAATCCACTCTTTTGCTTGAACAATGAAATGTTGCTCATCAGCAGGAAAAAATTCTAACATCAACACCATTTCTTCCACTCTCCTGACAGCTCTAATTTTGAAACTGTTTTACTCTGTTATGTTTGTTTATATCTGAACAGTTATGTGCCTGTAAAGTCTCCTCTAATTTTTAAAGATTATTTTTATGCAAAGTATTCTGTTTCAGCAAGTGCAAATTTTATTCTAAGTTCCAGAGCTCTATATTTAATTTTGGTTAAATGCTTTTCAAAATGTAATTTAATAAATCTGTTCTAGAAAAGTATCTAAAGTATGGCTTCAGAATAGTTGTTCCACTTCTGCTGCACCATTGCTTTGCCATTTTCTGCTCTTAGCAAAGCTGACATTCATGTCAATTAAACACCCTTTATGTAAATATGTAGTTATTTTATCCTGTGGTGCATGTTTGGACAAATGTCATATATATATATGTGTATATATATATATATGACAGGCATATATATACATATATATGTATATCCTGATAAACAACTTCTAGTAAATCAAATATGTACCACAGTATGTGTGTTTTGCAAGCTTCCAACAGAGATGTATTCTGTACCATTCATTAAACATAAATAGTTTGAAGGCTATCACGAATGCATGTTACTATTGCTATGCTGCTCTCTTTTATTCAGTCCGTTCTTCAGGAGTCTTGGTTAGAGGAAGTCACACATTGGTAGTAGAGTGAATTCAAATGGTCAACCAGCTCTTAGTCTACTCTGTCAAGCAGAATAGTTTAATGTTATTTAAACACACCTTAATTTTGCATTTTTAATGCAACTTAACTATCATATGGTGTCTCTATAAATTTCAAGGTAACACACTGCATACTGCCTATTGTCAAAACCTACACTTCATATTTTACTAAGACTACATAAAAAATGTTTAAATATAAATAATGTAAAAATATAATCAATTTTATTTGTCAGCATTTTGTACATAAGAAAATTATTTTCAGGTTGATGACTTGGCAATTTATTTTACTTTATGCTTTTGCTTTTTTTTTTAATCACAAGTCCAGATTTTTGAATCCATAAGAATTTTCAATGGATAATTTCCTATAATAACAGTTAGACAATGCATTTTGTGGATTTCTTTGAATATATTTTCTACCAATCCAATGAGATAAATTTTCAAAATTTACACCTACATTATTTTCTACCAACTATGGTGACCTAAAATGTAACTCTTTATTCATGAAGGTTTTGGATTTTGTTGTTGTTGTTTTTTTAACTTAACTTTTGTAGTATTTGCTTATGCAGACTAGTCTTATTTTTTTAATTCCTGCTGCACTAAAGTCATTACAGATTTAAAGTGGGCTATGTTGACACTCATTAGCCATGAACAAAGTGGCAAGGTTGTGCAATTACCTAACATGATATAATTTTTTTGTTTTTACACAAGCCTAAAGTTTATATTAATTCATTTTTAAAAACTATATACTTGTAGTGTATTGAACTGCATGCAGGGAATTGCTATTACTAAAAGGAATGGTGAACTATGTCATTATTGAGCCAAAAGAATAAATATTTCATTTTTTATTGCATTTAATTTCTTGGCATCTGGGTCTTTTTTATTGTTAGCATTTAAATGTATATATAATTATTAAAATCTGTACTTGATTTAACATTTGTATACATAAAAGTTCACACTACTTTTATAACAATCTAATGCATGATCTACCAAAGGATAATACTGAATAAAAGCTGATTAAAAGAATTATTTTGAACATTTGTGTGTGCAAAGGATGAGACCTACATGCTCCAACTTGCAGGTTCAATGTAATCCTAATAATTCCAATGAATTATCTTGGCTTTAAGCATTCTAATCTCTTGTCAATAGAATTGACACTATACCCAATTTCTTGATGGCTAGAAAATGTTATGAAACTTATTTCTTAACTTCATTCTAAGGTGTGCTATTTACACATGTAAGTCATCAGTGATGCAGTGGGTGAGAAATCACATTGACATCCTTTAGGTATCCTGTATGTCAAACCAAACTAGTCTTGGTGAAAAAACTCAAGTTAAAACATATTTTTAAGATAACTTTAATCTAAAATAACTTTTATCTATCACCAAGATAATTAATATAAGGTGATCAATTAAAAGTAATTTGTATCTTTTTGTCCAAGCCCATTTATGCACCATTTGTTAATTGGCCTGCATTCTATCTAAGTAGTAATCATCCAATATAGTCAAAAGGGTCCTTGAGTCAAAAAAAAAGACTTTTTATAAATATAACTTAAATGTTTTAAGAATACACTTTACAATGTACAGTTAAAAAATATATAATTTGATAATTTTTTGAAAGAACTACAAGAAAAACTATTCTATTTTTAGAATTCATGGTAAATGTCTGTTTTGAAAGGACTCGATAATTAATCAAATTGGCCATAGAAAGAACCAAAATCCATGGAGTCATAGAGACCCTATAGGACAGAGTAGAGCTGCCCCATTGGATTTTCCAGGCTGCAAGGTTAGGGCAGCAAATTGACGGATTTCTCCTGAGGAATGGCTGCTAAGATCATACTGCTGAGCCTTTGGTTAGCTGCTGAGACCTGACCCACAACGCCACCAAGGCTCTTCGTGGAATGCCACTCACACGCAGTGCCACGGAGCTGATTCCGACTCACAGAGACTGACCCGATAGGTTATAGAATGGCCGTGTGATGAAATTAAAGAAATTAAAATTCACCAATAAATTATACTGCTCTTTTGTAGACAAAAATGAGCTGCATTGAGAGAAAAATGGCAACCCTCGTTTCCCAAAAATGGTAGCTCCTAAGTGTAAGTGCTTTGAGAATTTTTAAGTAACTAGAATAAAATAGTATGTGAACCATTCTCGTGCATTCCAAACCACTTAGTAGTAATAATAAAGAAAATGTTTGCTGATCATTTTGGTGTAGTAGAAAGGACTGAGCCAAGAATAACTGAGGAGTATTGAATTCCATTTCTGACATCAAATTAGATGTGTGATAACAGATAAATCCAATTGTGGCACCTCAGATTCCTCTTCTATTAAATAAGAAAATTGGATTAGGATGTGGTCCTAAGATACCTCAAAGTCTAAATTTTTCCATCCAAAATCAAATTGCCTATTCAAAGTGAATAAATGCCTTAAATGGCTAATATGTACTGGCAAATTATGTATTAGTGACATGCCTTTGAAAACAATATGAGGACAGCTTTATACAAACGAAATTACCGCATTTGTTCTTGACATTCCATTCCAACTCCTGACAAACCTAAAGTCTCAAAGTAGAACGGTGCTGCCTCGTCATACCAGCGGCTGCATGTAAGCCGACTGCCTGCTGCTTCTCGTGAGTTGCTTCAGGGTGGACTCAAACCCCTACGTGTAACTGTTTGCCCACCCTTGTCTGCATCGTAAGTCTAATATTCTGGTGCTCAAAAATTGTATGCCCCTGATTTAATCGACAGCTTTTAAAAATAAAATTATGGCAATTATTTCTTCCTCATGATGTTATAAATCTTTAAAGATAAAATCTGATGTGGAACAAAAAGAGATGAAGACTAAGGTAGCATTAGTCATTTGTTTTAAAAAAATCAAATCACCAGGTATTTACTTCTTCGGAATAACACTGGCCATAGCACTTGAAGAAGTTGGGCTTATGTCTTGAGCTTTTGGGATTTTTTGTGACATGCAAAAATATACATTCTTCTCTTGTAGTCGCATAGAGAGCCTGGTGTTCTTTTCGCCGACGGCAGGATTGCTGCCGCGCTGCAGGGGAGCAGGTGCCGCCCGTGACTTCTGTGGGGTCGCTCTAACTGGACGACATGAAGTTGTCTAGAGTTGGAATTGGCTTGAACGCAACTAACAAGCGCCCGAATCCTTCTGACTGTTGTATTTCTCTGGTGTTCTTTTCTCTCCAGCTCTCTCTGCCCAACATCACTTTACCAGGAGATTTGTTTATCTTCTTCACCAGGATACTTATATATCTGAAACATCCTAAAGGGATGGTAGGACATTGTCCAGCGACTCAATTTTCCTTTCCTAGGTGGTACACAAAACTCTGCATAAAATATCGCTCATAGATCCCACTGCTGTCTTCTATCACTAGTGACGGCATCATACAGAACCCCATAATTTGTAAAAGCATAATATTTTCATGTATCCCCTCTCTTTATATATGTTATTCTCTCCACATGGAATCGTTTTGTTTTATCTCTTTTGGTAAATAATTATTGATACTTCAGTAACAGGATCAACTGTCATCATCCTTTTTTTAGGAAGCCTCAGATTCCCCCAATTGAGTAAACCATTTTTTTTCTCAGCAATTCTATTGCACATCTACTGCCTATCATAGAGCAAAAAAGACCAAATTGATGACTATTGAGTTGATTTTGACTCATAGTGAAGCAAGAGTATCAAGTATGACTGGGTTTCCACGGCTGTAAATCTTTATGAAGACAAACAGCCACATATTTCGCTTCTTTTCTTTCTCTCCAAGATCTCTCTGCCCAACATTTACCAACATCATTTACCATGAAGCGCCTCATGGGTTTGAACTCCTGACCTTACAGGTAGTAGCCTAGTACTTTAACCACAGTACCACCAGCATGCCTGGTATTTTTATAACCGCCAAACCCACTACTATTGAATCAATTACAATCCATAGCAACTACAGCGCAGGATTCCCCGAGACTAAATCTTTACCATGGCAGAGAGCCTCTTTCTCCCGCAGAGGAGCTGTTTCTCAGCGATGAACACTACTAGCGGGAGGGTGACTGTGCAGATGAAATATCTATTGCCGTGAGAATAGATTCTTGCAGGAATATACTAAAACAGTCATTGTTTGGGGCAACTATCCAATATATTAGCATCTACGTTCAGACAATCCATTTTACAATCAATTGAAGACACAAAAATGCATTGGAAATAAGGTGAACTGTGTAATTGTGGTTCACAAATAAAATGCTCCCTAACAGAAAATATGACAAAATGTCTAACCAAGTTCACTGCCCAGGACTCAGGTGTGGCTATTTTGACTCATCGTGACCCTAAAGCCCATGCTAGAACTGTCCTTGTGGGTTGACGAAACTGTACCTCTTTACAGGTAGAGAGCCTCATGTTTCTCCTGTGGAGCGGCTAGTGGTTTTGAACTGCTGATCTTATTATTAGAAGCCCAATTCATGACCTACTATACTGCCAAGGCTACCTTCATCGTTTATGTATTCTTGACTGTAATGCAAATAAGACAGTGATTGGGTTTTGATATCTGGATATATATTTCCAGCATTGTAATGAAAATCGACCATTAAAAATGTCATTTTAAAAGAATATAATACATTTCAAATACCATTATAATGCATAATTGGGCTTCAAGGGAAAAAAAGGAAATTCCATGGGAAGTACAACAAACATAAAATCACAGGAAGAAAAATGAAATAACAAAGTAGAATCAGCTGCAGAATGAAAGTAAGAAAATATACCCACAAAGTCTTCAGATATAGAACGTTAGAATATTTAATAGTATAAGGGAGAAATTTTGAAATGGAGCTTATTACTAAGAGATAATAAAAATTCTGAGATATATGTGAACAACAGCATTATTCTATAGCTAGAAACAAAGACTATAATGTCGGAAATTAAAAAATTAATAACACTTAAAATTTTGTGCTAAAGTACGACATACATAAAAGAACAAACACTGATCTCATTGCCACATGATATGTAGAGCAGACAAATAGAAAATATATTTATGGTTACCAGGAGATGAGGTAAGTGCAATGGAGAATGGCTCCTTCATGGATACATAGCTTTCAGGTGATTAAAATGTTTTAGAAGCAAATAATGCAATGGTTGTACAACATTGGAAATGCAATTAAGGCTACTGGACTGTATAATAGGAAACTATTTTTAAAAGGCAAATTTTATGTTGTTTATCTTTTTGTTTTTTAAGATTTTGTTGTTGAACATTTCTTTTTCTAATTAATCATTTTATTGGGAGCTATTACAGATATTGTGACAGTCCATAGTTCAATTACATCGAGCATTATTGTACAATGGCTACCACAATCAGTTTCAAAACATTTTCTCTTCTTGAACTCCTTGATATCAGCTCCCCATTCTCCTACAATTCTAATTGTTCGCTCCCTCGAGTGAGGATATACAGTCACCAATGCTATCAGCTCCTCCTTCTTCCCCTTCCCCCACCTCTCTTTCTGTTCCCGCAGGGAGCCATTACTCCTGTCACTGTTCCCGAAGGGTTATCTATCTTGGCTTTCCTGAATTGAACAATCTTAAATATACAAATGAACATATGCAAGTCTAGCAAGATCAATGAGGTAAAACAAAAACCATAATAGTAAGGGAAGGAAATATTAAAGTACTCGAGGATAATGTTTTATCAGTACTAAACCGCGCCCTGGATTTATCATCCCTTCTGAGTAGGACCGTCTGGTCATCTTACAGGTGGTTTTGAGTCTCCACTATAGCCACACCTGTCAACATCGATTTGGTTGCTTGCTTATGAACTTCTGATACCTCTTCCCATCGACACTTCATGGACCACATAGGCTGTATGCTTATTCTATGTGGGCTTTGTTGCTTCCCTGCTAGATGGCCACTTGTTTAACTATAAGCCTTTAAGGCCCCAGACACTATATCTTTTAATAGACAGGCTCCATGAGCTTTCTTCACCACATTTGTCTTCAGCAATCGTGTTGGGAAGGTGTATTAGTCTAGGTACTTAGGAGAAACAAATCCACAGCGACTCACGTATAAGAGAGAATTTTATGCAAAGAAAAGGTGCATCACGAAAACATCCCAACCCAATGCTGCCCAAGCCCACAAGTCCAACATTAACCCATTAACCCAACACCAGTCCACAAAGTCCTCCACCTCACAAAACAGAGGCAATGATGCCGACTGCAGGAGGAAAGCTGAGTCCGTGAACGTGTAAGCATCTCAGCACTGGCAAGGGTCTCCACACGGCTGCTCCAGCACCCAGGGCTGCATCGGGATAGATTCATGCGGCTTCTCCTTGGGGATGTCTTGTAGGAAGTCAATCTTGCAAGCTGAAGCAGGGAACTGCTAAGGCAGCTGCACCCGATACAACCATCACAAAACAAGAGACCCGAGAACTAGAAAGGCGAGGCTTCACCACCCATTTATCCCTCCGCCTTTCAACCAGCACCACATGTGATTATCAGCCAGGCTGGCACAATTAACTAACTCAGAAGGTGAGTATCATATAGTGCCCCATTATTAGAACTTAGGTAAGATTTAAGTAGAGGCCCAAAGATCATCTGCTTCCTCCTTATGTTTACATATATATACAGATATAAACAATTACACCTATATTTATATATTTATTTATATTTTTTTCTTTCTTCTTTCCTTTTTGTTTCTTCCTGCCCCACTATCATGTTCACTCATCGTTTCACCTCCCTCCGCCTCCTCCCTTACCATCCCTCCCACCCCGCAACCATCCTGTTGCTGTCTCCTTAGGATTGCTTATCCTGCCTATCTTGTATAGATAAACCACCACCACACCCCAAAAAAGAAAGAAAGACCATACATATAGTCCCACATCAAACAGGGATCCTGACCCAAAGTAGATGAATCTCTCTCGATTAAATAGAAAGAAGGACATGTTATAAACCATCAGTCCTTTCCCCATTTCTTTCAGGGTGCCATATCCCAGGTCCCACTTGCTTAATAGCACAGACACCCTTTTAGCCTTCAGCATTCATTTAGAAAAGGTGCACATCGTGAAAGTCCCCATTGCTATTCCTGCAGTCAGGGATGGTGTGGTCTAGTGCCACCCCCCACCCCCCCATTACACCTTTAGACTTCAGTGTGGCTCCCTGTAACTCCCAACCAGTTCAACTGAGGTGCCAAGTGCTGCCCCTCCCTATCCCCTCAGTCAGGAGTCTACAATCAGAATTCCTTAGGGATTTTGTGGCTTCATTCCCATCACTAGTCTGTTGTACTTCCCTCTTGGTTTCCCCCTATGTGGGCGGTCAGTCCGGCTGCTCTCCCCGAACCATATCTTTAAGGCTGCTATGTCTCTTTTAACAACTGTGGAGAGTAGTATATGGTGCTACCTAAAATAACATGGATTGGAAATATCATATGGTCCACCAATCCTAAACTTACTAGATACCCTGAAGAAGTAAAATCCATAGCATGAATAGATATGGGCACCCCCATGTTCACCATAGCACTATTCACAAGATCAAGAAGATGGAATTCGCCTAAATTTATCCGTGAAAGAATCATTTTTAAAAACTTTGGTACACAGACTTCAACCCAGTACACCAAAATGTGAATACTACATACCAGCATGAAGCAGGGAACCAATAAAGAGGTCTGTGGGCCAACCCCAACCCCAACCCCAGAAAAATGCACTTTAGAGGACAGCCCTGAAGCTGCAGCTCTGGGAGAGGGGTGGATCTGATCAGAGCACACGGGAGCCAATGAAGAGGGAAGGAGAGAGAGTGGAGCACATCCTGGCCCACCAAGACCTGAGGATGACATTCCTGCTCACAGCAGACAGTACAGAGAGGACCATATGGCCGGCCCCACCACAAGACACAGACACGACTTCCCTCACTGACCCATAGCACTATGGGGGACAACACTGGTGACACAGTTTGGGAAATGCACCCGACCTCACTCCATCACACTGGAGTGAAACATTAATGGTGTGCAACAGAGCAGCAAGGGGAGCAAAGCAATGAAGTCCCTGGAAATACCAACAATACACTTTGAGGACAGGGTGTGGTACCCCATCAGGTCAACAAACAGACCTGCAAATATTTATAGGCTTTTATTTTATTGTTGTTTTGTTGTTGTTTTTGTTGTTTTCTTTTTTCTTGTTTTGTTTTGATCTGTCTTGTTTTTGGCCTTATTACTGTCTCTACATGGCTATCTAGATAAGACAGGCAGGATAACCAATTCAGAGGAGAAAACAACTGGACAGATGGTTCTGGGGGGCGGGGGACACAGGAAGGGGGGGCAGGGGTACGCAGGGGAAAGGATGTGGGTGTTAACAAACCCAGGGACAAGGAAACAACAAGTGATCTAAAATTGATGGCTAAGAGGGCAGAGGATGCCTGGTTGGGCTTACTCAAGGGCAGGGTAGCAAGGAGGAATTATTGAAACTCAAATGAAGGCCAAACATGATAGTGGGACAAGAGGAAAGTTAAGAGAAATAGAGGAAAGAACTAGGAGTCAAAGGACATTTACAGAGGTCTAAATACATGCATATACATATGTAAATATATTTATATGTAATGATAGGGAAATATTTCTATGTACATATATTTATATGTTAAGTATTAAGGTAGCAGACAGAAATTGGGTCTATACTCAAATATTCCCTCAATACAAGAACACTTTGTTCTAATAATGCGGCATTTTGTAATGCTCACCTTCCAGACACAATCGCTGAAGAAAAATGGGCGCATGATCAAATGTCGTGAAGAAAGCTGATGGTGCCCAGCTATCAAAATATATAGTGTCTGGGGTCTTAAAGGCTTGAAGATAAACAAGCAGCCATCTAACTGAGAAGCAACAAAGCCCAACAGAGGAAGCGCATTGGCCTGTGTGATTATGAGGTGTTGATGGGATCTGGTATCAGGCATCAAAGACCCAGAACAAAAATTCATATCAATGTGAATTAGAGGGAATGCAGAGTGGAGACCTGAAGCCCATCTGTAGACAACTGGACATCCCCTTACAGAAGGATCACAAGGAAGAGATGAGTCAGAGTGCAGTATTGCACGGATGAAACATAAAGCTTTCCTCTAGTTCAGTGGTTCTCAACCCCTTTGGGGTTCGAATGACCCTTTCATAGGGGTCACCCGATTCATTACAGTAGCAAAATTACAGTTTAAGAGGTAGCAATGAAAATAATTTTATGGTTAAGGGGTCACCACAACATGAGGAACTCTATTAAAGGGTCCCGGCATTAGGAAGGTTGAGAACTACTGCTCAAGTTCTTTAATGCTTCCTCCCCCCACTATCATGTCCCCAATTCTACCTTACAACTCCGGATAGACCAGAGCATGTACACTGCTACAGATATGAGATCGCAACACAGGGAATCCAGGACAGATAAACCCCTCAGAACCAATAATGAGAATAGAGCTACCAGGAGGGGAAGGGAAAGTTGGGGGGAGAAAGAGGGAACCAATCACAATGATCTACATATACCCCTTCCCAGGGGGACGAACAACAGAAAAGTGGGTTAAGGGAGACAGGAATCAGTGTAAGACATAAAAAATTATAAATTAGCAAGGGTTCGTGAGGCAGGGGGAAATGTAAACAAGCATTTTTTTTTTAACCACGTTTGCCATTTTTATTTTGCTATGCAGCCAAGAACATTCACCGTGGGCTGTGCCGCAGCTGACAGTGTAATGGACAATATATGCTGAAGGCTAGCTGAAGGCTATTGATAATGAAACACGAAATAGTTTAATTACAGTGGAAATTCTGTACAGTTCAAGGCTTGGCTCTGAACTAGATTGTAAATATGGACCAGATTTAGAAACAAAACTTTTTTTTCCACATAAAAGGAAAAAAATTAATTAAAAAATATAAAATACAAGGAAAGAGAAATGAAGAAAGAAAACAAAGCAACAAAAACCCATCAGATTTTTCAGGAATAAAATTTCATAATATTGTAAACTAGCAAAAATACAGGTTTTTCTTTCCCAAAGTATGATTTACATATATAGAACTTGTTAGGGGACGCTGGGAAGCTTTCCGGATTGAATGGAGACCCAAGCAGACACCAAGGAAGAAATCACATTGATATCCTGAAATCAGTACTACTGTAAAACGAATCAAATTAGATCCATAAAGCAAGATGTTAAGCATTCAATATTTCTGCAGGATCAGAGAATTTCTGTTAGCTCAAGTAGAAAGAAAAAGTGTTGAAAATAATGATGGCATCATATGTACAAATGTGCTTAATACAATGGATGGATGGATGGATTATGATAAGAGCTTTAAGAGCCCCCAATAAAATTATTTTTAAAAAACCAAAACTTTGGTACATATACACAATGGAACACTGCCCATCACTAATGATGAAATTGTGAAACATTTCATGACATGGATAAATTGGGAGGATATTGTGCTGAGTGAAGTTAATTCATTGCAAAAGGACAAATATGGTATGAGACCATTATTATCAAATAAAATTCAAGATAAAGGTTTTTATAGCAAGGAAAACTGACTTTGATAGTCGCCGAGGGTGAGAGGGGCAGGGAGAGGAAAGGAAGCGATCGTCTAGAGCAAAGGTTGGCAAACTGCAGCAGCTCCAGAGCCAGATGGGGCTCTTTCAGGACAACGTGTGGCTCTGAAGTAAAATTGAAAATGGAAATAAAGCTATCATCATTGCATTTATTTAAAAAAATAAAGGATTTAATTCAGATAATCATGATTTCAGTTGTTTGTAAAAATATATTTAAGGATCTCGAATAATTTTTTCATTGTTGGGAGGGACAGGATTGGCTTCTGTCTCAAAAATTGCTGACCCCTGGGCTGGTGGGTAGACTGGTAATATCTAACGTGCAAGATATGATTTGGTAGGTTAATTTTAGAGTCTGGCAATGCTACAAATGCCCATGTAAATGAATAATAATTACTTTTCATCTTATATAATGTTGGCTTACAAAGGGTTTCACTGATGCCCTCTACTTTCAGATAGCGGTGGAAAATGTATTAGCTTTCAGGATAAAAAAAGTATGCTAAAGACTGTCGATAGAAATGCGTTTGATGTTTCATTAATTTCTGAACAAATATCCAGCCTCTCTGCTTAGACTGGATAGCTGGAAGACCTGGAGTGCTACAGGGACGGGAACAGGAGACCCCTGCAACACGAGAAGGAAATCCTGAACCACAGGGACAAGCCCTCCTTTCCCTCACACGGAAGTGGTAAGGAGGGCCTCCTAAGGATTTCCGTGTCTCTAGTTCACGTTACTGGGCTGTGATGACGTCAACCACCCCCATCTGTGAACTTAGTGGACCACCACGTTAAAGAGGAAGACAATTGGGGGAGATGAAGTAGGGGTGTATATTGATTTTAGTGAATGACTGTTTCTTGTAAACAGCACATAGCCTCCCTTTTTATAGTCTAAATCTATTTTTCCATGATAGGTTTTGGAGGATCTGGTAAACTCAGTATTTCACTTTTGTGACGATTCCTAAGGGCAGGCCTGGTCAGGGAAGATCAGGATGCCACAAGTTAACAGGAATTCAAGAGCTAATAAAAAATCATATCAACCTCCAGTGGGTTCAAGGAATATAGTTAAAGTGAATTAAAGCTGGTTCATTAATAAGCCCCACAATTGTTGTTATTTTAGTACGTTGGGGCAGAGGCTCTTGTAAAAAGGTGAAGTTTACTGCTGACACTGTAGCTCTAATATCAACTAAAAATTTACAAATTTCTATATGCATATATATAGATCTTTCCCCTTGTGAATCTAACGGCCCAAAAGATAAGGTGCTAGTTTATCTCCAGATGTAAACAAATGTAATACTGATTTGGAAGAATTCTTAATTAGACTCTTTCTTTGGGTGGCTCTTAATGAAATAACCATCCTCTTTTTCCAGTGTCCATGGCTCTTCCAATGACTGCAGGCTCCAGTTCGGAGACCCTGAAAGGTTCAGAGTTGTGTGGACTTAGAAGATCGTTTGCTATTGCAAATGGAAAGAAATTGGGTTGCTTTCCTGAGTTCAGGTCTTCTGTTCTAGAGATTGTCTAGAAGTGTATTCTAGAGTTTAACTTAAAGGTCTATTTAATCATAGAACATAGGCCTGTCTAATTTATGATGCGTGACTAATTTCCAAAACCTAGGAATCATCCATGCTGAGACATTCAGCTCCTTTTTCAAATTCCTCTAATCTGGAATGCTTAGCAAAAACCATTACCAAATGATCTCTACAATTGCATACATTATAATTGTTTTCTTGTAACAGCTTTGAACTTTTACCAATCCATTTCTTGAGATAATACTTCAGGAATCATATTTAGAAAAACTTTGGCCACAGCATTGCCTAGAGGCAATAGTTCTGCACAGCGGCAGTAGTAATAATCAGAGATTTCTCTGCATGTATCCAAGTTGCTTCCTTCATTCATAACAGGTGCTTTCCACTAATATATTGTAGTTATTTTTGCCATCGAGTGGGCTCCCACCCATAGTGACCCTAGGCACAACAGAACAAAGCACTGGACCGTCTTCTCACAATTGTTCCCATGCCTGAACCCCTTTTTGTACTCCCTGTCAATTCATCTCATTGTGGACTTTCTTCTTTTTTGCCACCTTTCCACGTCACAAAGCATGATATCCTACTCCAGGAACCTGTCTCTCTTGACAATATGTCCAAAATAGGTAAGATGAAGTCTTGCCATCCTTGCCGCTAAAGAACACTGGGGCCTTATTTCTTCCAATACAGATCTGTTTTTCCTTTTAGCAGTGTATGGTACTTTCAATATTCTTCTCCAACACCAAAATTCAAATGTATCAATTCTTCTACAGTCTTCCTGATTCAATGTGCAACAGTTGCATGCGTATGATGCAATGGAGAATACCATGACTTGGGTCAGACATACCTTAGTTCTCTAAGTAACATCCCTGCTCTTCAACACTCTTAAGAGGTCTTGTGCATCAGATTCACCTAATGGACTGTCTTTTGCTCTTTTACTTCCTGCTTTCATGAGCATTGATTATGGATCCAAGTTAGACAAAATCCTTGACAACATCAACCTTTTCTCCTTTTATCATGATGTCACCCATTGGTCACGTCGCAAAGATTTGTTCTTCCTTACATTCATTGTAGTCCATACGAAAGGTTACAACCCTTGATCTTCATCATCAAGTATTTCACAAGTACTCACTCCTCACTTTCAGCGAGCAAGGTTGTGTCAGCTGCATATCGCAAGTTTTTAATAAACCTTCCTCCAATTCTGATGTCACACCTTTCTTCATATAATCCAGTTTCACTGATTTTCACAGCATACTGTTTGAAAAACTATATGGAGAGGATACACCCTGACACACACCTTTCCTGATTTTAAATCACGCAGTGCTCCCTTGTTCTGTTTGCACAATTACCTCTTGAGCCGTGTACAAGTCCTGAATGAGCACAATGAAGTGTTCTGGAATTCCCATTCTTCTCAGTTATCCACAGTTTATTATGGTCCACACAGTTGAATGCCTTTGCATAGTCAATGAAACACAACTAACATCTCTCTGGTAATCTCTGCTCTCATCCAACTCCATCTGCCATCAGAAAGAATACCCTTTGCTCCACATCCTCTTCTGAACCAGCCTGAACTTCTGCCAGTTCCCTGTCAATGTCCTGCTGCAACCGCT
>NW_022103900.1:9598289-9610623 GCF_000313985.2 Echinops telfairi
AATTATCAAGGGCTCATGGGGGCAGGGGGAGTGGGGAGGGATGGGGGAAAATGAGGAGCTGATACCAAGGGCTCAAGTAGAAAGCAAATGTTTTGGGAATGATGAGGGAAACTAATGTACAAAGTGTTTGACACAATGGATGGATGGATGGATTGTGATAAGAGTTGTACAAGCCCCCAATAAAATGATTGCATTATTTTAAAAATGTAAATTTATACGATTACCCCCTTTGGAATGCCAAAGAGCAGCCATCATAACCTTGTGAATTGACCTTTTGCCTTGGAGTCCATTATCCCAGTAGATCCCCTCAGAAGCCACTCTGAATTGCTCTGCAGTTAGTGGGTTTCAAGACAGGTTCTCTCAATAACACACTGATCTTAGCCCTTGCTGAGAAGAGGGGCACTGGCATCAAGCTGGTTCAATGGGATGCCTATTTTAATTGGTACTTCAAAGCTTCTAAAAGATAACAAGATAGTCGATTTTCTTCAGTTAAAGATGCTGTTTCTCACTAGATAAAATACTGACTAAAGTGAAGGCAAAGTGTCCCTTCTGAGCCTCCAGTGGCACTCTCCTGTTTACTTTTCTGACAACACTTTATCAGAACTACCTTTCATTCCTAAAGAGCCAATAAAAAATGTTTTTATAAGCCCATCCTTGTGGCCTTTTCTGAATTTCCCTTTAAAATGAAATGTCACTAAGAAGCTAAAAACCTCTGCAAGTTATTTTTTCTCCTTGGCTCAAAAAGAAACTTTGTGCAGTAGTAAAATAATTCCCTAATTCCTATGGAGATCCTTAAAAACTTACAATGAAATGTAGAATTTTAATAGAGATGCATAAGCCTGAATTATCTGACCAGTATCAATTAATATATAAGTAAACATTTTAAAAATTACTACATCATAGACATTTTTAATAAGCAAAACATCTAGATATGAAACTATATATTATTTCTCAATATCTCCTCTGTCTAGATCTACATCTTTTTGATGTTTGTATTTCCATCTCTCTAAGCCTTCTCTGAAGGGTTCTGTGCTTGACAATTGGAACCCCAACAGGATCCCAGTTTTGTAAACCTTAAGGGATTCAAACTGTATTCCTCTCAAATGTTCTTCGAATTTGGGGAATAAAAAAAATCTGAAAGGGAATAATAGGCCCATACAGGTAGATGGGGTGCAAAATTTCAAGATGAATTTCTCATAGGCAGCCCTTGCCTTCTATAAATGAGCCAGTGCATGCTCATGATAAAAAAAATTTTTTTACAGTCTCAATGCCATTTCCACGGCCTTTTTTTCACCAATGAATTTTTTTTTCAATTCACTTATAATTCTTCCTAATAGGCTGAGGTAGCTATTTATTGTGCCAACCTGGCTGATAAACACATGTGGGGTTAATTGAAAGGCCGAGGGATAAATGGCTCGCCTTTCCAGTTCTTGGGTCTCTTGCTTTGTGATGGTCAATCCACGGGGCAGCTGCCTTAGCTAGTTCCCTGCTTCAGCTAGCAAAGCTCACTTCCTACAAGACATGCCTAAGGAGAAGCCACATGGACCTACCCTGATGCAGCCCTGGGTGCTGGAACACCCATGTGGAGACCTGTGCCAGTGCTGAGATGCTTACACGTTCACGGATTTGGCTTTCCTCCTGCAGTCGGTGTCATTGTGGGTGTTTTGTGAGATGGAGGAGGACTTTGTGGATTATTGTTGGACATATGGGTTAATGTTGGACTTGTGGGCTTGGGCAGCACTGGGTTGGGGTGTTTTCTTGATGTGCACTTAACCTTTATATAAAACTCTCTCTTATACATATGAGTTTCTGTGGATTTGTTTCTCTAAAGTAGCCAGACTAACACATTGGCCCATTAATCATTCTGTGTCCTTAGAAAAAAATCTATCAATCCCTTTCTGGATCACTGATGAATTTGAGAATCCTAAAGTGATCTGATTCTTCAAAGTGGCCTTAGGAAGGGATGCCAACTAGAAAGAAAAGCCACAGATGAAAGGGCCAAAATATTTACCCATATAATGAGCTGGGGTCAGATAGGGAGAATCTAGTTTGCCCTTGGAACTGGGGTTTTCCAGATATAAAAAGAAATCTGAATAAATTAAAATCCATTTAGACATTAGCCTTGAATGACCCTTTCACAGGGATCACCTGATTCATAACAGTAGCAAAATGACAGTTATGAAGTAGCAACGAAAATAATTTTGTGGCTGGGGGGTCAGCACAACATGAGGAACTTTATGAAAGGGTGGCGGCATCAGGAAGGTTGAGAACCCCTGCCCTAGAGGTAGCTTGGTAAAGGAAGATTGAAGCTTCCACATGGCTGAATCAAAATGAAACTAGCTACATGAAGACGAAAAGCCCCCTACACTAAGCATGGGACACTTCAACACAAGATCGTGGAGGTTCAATGCCAACAGCTCGCTCTCCTGGAGAAGACTATGGAGATTCTCTGTGTCTCTGGAGAAATAGAGAACCCAATTGGCTCTGCTGGCACTGAGAACCTGGATTCCCAGCACCCTGTGGGACACAACAAACAATGGACATTCAGGTCTCATTTCAAACATTAAAAATATTAAAGAACAGTCACACACACAAAAAAACAAGGGTAAAAACCCCAAACGAAAAAAAAATTGGAATAGAAATAAGAATATAGTTTAGGGGAAACACTTGAGTGAAAGCAATTCATTTAATAGCCCAAGAGCTATTAAATCACAGGATTTTATAGGAGCAAAAATGGGAGAAAATTGTGGCCCTCTACTTCTGCAAAGATTTACAACCATAAAACCCTTCTGTGAAGTTTCCTCTCCTCCTGCCAGGTTGTGGAATCAAGGACTTGGAATCAGTTCAATGGCAATGAGCTTGCGTTTATTGTTGTTGTTTTTGTCCTTGTTGTTTCTTGCTTGCTTGCTTATTTTGTTTTGTCTAAAGGCAAAAATCACAAATGTGAAAGACAGATTGAGAAGTACCATGGTGTTTACATAAAGTTCTTCACAAATAATTTTCATTGGTAACTGGAAATAAATTGAGCAGTTTAACTACAGGAGGTAGACATTGACTACCTGCAAGTTTCCTGGAAGAATTCAAAAATTAAACTTGACAATACAGGGTGACACAGGCAAGCCGCTTTAAGCTTTGTACACCGCAACCCCTGTGAGAATGTTTTCTAAGAATTTTCAAAGTCGAAGTAACGTTTGAGAAACAAGTTCACAAAGTCAGATTAGGCCTGGATTTTAGCTGGACGCCTGCACAGTGCCGTCTGTCTTGAACTATTCAGGGTTTGTCACTAAGTGTCAGGGGGAGCCACTTCTGATCTCCTCCGACTTCACAAGGGGGAAAGACGATCAAAGTTAGTATCAGCCGATGATCCATTCCAAGAAGGAGAGCTCAAACCTGCCTCACCCTTCTCCAGCCTGATTATCGAATCGAACAACAGCTGCCCTTTCCACCGAACTTGACCTCTCACTGGGCTTCAATATCCATTACACTGGCCACACAGAACCCACAGACAATTCTCAAAATGATAATATGTATGCGGAAGTGAACAGTTTACAATTCATGATGAGAAACGACACAGCAGTTCTTGTCAAGGAGTGCTTCCTCTCGGTTGTACTAGCAGACACTTATCTCTGTTCTTCGTCCTCTCAGTCCGTGGCCTCATGCTCCGGCAACTGTAAAAAGCTCCTTAGTGCTGCTGAGAAATGCCCCAAAGATACAACACTTCACCAAAAGCCTTGCTCCAAAGGTTTCAGCTTGAGTTGCCTTACTCCGCACACCCACCCACCTCAGCCCCGTCCCAATTAAGTAGATAGAGTCACCATTCTCTGCAAGTGAGCCTCCTGCCCCAACACAGTCTGTTGGCAAGCCCACCCTGTCCCCTGCTATTGGTACTGTCGCCTCCCTGCTGCTTCTCCCTTGTCACATCTCTGTCTCCCAGATGAAGGATGAACCCTGCCTGGGGATCTGGAGGCACCAAGGAAGTGCTTTGCTCCTGGCTTCCTTTTCTTGGTAGATTCCCAGTTCCTGCTTCTAAGATGACTCATTTTATACCTATTGAAATGGGAAAATTGGCCAGTCCCCCACAGTAGAGTTCCATATACCCTACTTGCATGATCTTACCAAGTCATTTGGTGAGAGCTACAGACACGCTAACGAAAAGAGCCATAGGAAGTAATTCACTGCACCACAAAATTAAGGATAATAAAGTTCAAATCAACTAGTAAAAGGTGTATCACAATTCCACTCACAGTTACCTTTTGGTTAGCATGTTTATGATAGGTTTTCCTTTTAAAGTGTCTTCAAGGCAATGGCCTCTGGGGAACGCACAATTTAAATGACTTTACAGTTAGAGCTTTTTCTTAAATTCTGAAAATGCTATAAAAATATGGCAGCAGAGAATTTAGTTATAGCTATGTGTTCTATCTTTAAGATTGGTTACTTCTGAGAAAAGATTATAATTTGTAGAATCAAAGTTATTTTTCTTAGGCAGTGGCAAAGTGGGTTACGTGTTGGGCTATTAGCTACAAGGTTAGTAGTTCAAACCTACCTACTCTGCAGGAGAAAGCTGAGGCTGTGTGCTATTGTGAAAAGTTACAGTCTCAGCAATCCCAGGGCACAGAGATACTCTGTCTTATAGGGTTGCTGTGAATGCAATGGACACAATGCCAGTCTGCATCACGAGTAGGAGGCTTATTTGAAGGAAGTACGTATTAATTTCTGTCCCTGGTTCATTTGATGGAACCAACAAAATTTACTTTAGTAGGTATCAACAAATGTACAACAAACAAAACATTATTTAGCACATAATTTAAATATTTTTATATCATGAATTTATAATGAATCTATCATCATTGGAAGAAGCCATTCAACTAATTAAAATAATTGCATATAAAAGGATCTCCATGATAAGGGAGGCTACATATATTTATTGCTTCATTATAATTAATTTACATTGAAAAATACATCAGGGACATTATCTCAAATTCTGCTTCAAGATATTTAAAAATCATTATTTTGTAAAGTTTAGATATTTGAGGTTTCCTCTAAAATAAAGAATCAGCATTATGATTCAAACGGATACAGGCCTGAAGTCTTACACCTGAGTGGATTGAGATGCGGCCCTCAGCTGGTTACTTCATCTCTGTGAGCCTTAATCTTCTCATCAGTAGAATAAAATGCTATGGAGTACAATAGGTGCAAAATTTTAATTATATAGGCATGGCTATGTTTAAATGGCAACTACTTTAATTATTAAATTACTATTAAAGATGGAAAGAAAGTATATATACAGATTTTAGCAACCTTTTACCCTTGGTAGCAAAAATCTTTTCACTTGAAGGTATTTTCTTTTGTAAGCTGGGGAGATCAAATATCAAAGTGGAGCCAACAAAAATCATAAAAAAAGGTTCCTGCTGATTTAAAACACCTCTTTTTCCACCATTTCAGTAGGTTGTCACTCAGATTGCACCCCTAGATGTTGAGTTGATTTGCAAAAAGGGAATCATTTAGGCCAGGAAGGAGAAAGGATACTTTAGGAGTGTAGATCACTGTGGAGGAGGGCGAGCTGGACAGTTATCGCTGGCAAAGCAAGCTGACAGTGTCTGAGGTCATTTATGATTACAGTAAGCAAAGTGTAATGAAAGGGAGATGTGGCTAATAAGGACATGACAAAGCCTTTAAAGGTATGGCAACTAATGTCTACCTTTAATGGAGAAAACGCATGTGCAGTGTGGGTTTCTCATTTTAATTTTGCTGTGGGAAATTTTTATTTCTATGTTGACTTTCCACCACACTGGCATGCACACTGACTGCTGTTTCTCTTGCTGTGCTAAGGAAACAAAAATGCTAGAGTTGCCAAAATGCGTTACAAAAATTCAAGAGAAAGCATTCCCATTCAAAACATGTTGCAGGTTTTCTTCTGTCTTTGTTAGCTTTCTGTATTTTGCTCACTTAGGATCATTGGGGATATAGTTCATTAAAAATTAAGCTTTTAAATCACTTATTGTTCACTTGATCTAAAATCAATGGCGAGGAGGGTGTAGGAGGCGTGGTACGGCTTGATCAAGGACAATGTAATTGAGAGGAATGACTGAAACCCAAATGAAGGCTGAACATGATAATGGAACAAGAGGAAAGTAAAAGGAAATAGAAGAAGGAAGTAGGAAGCAAAGGGCATTTATAGAGGGCTAAATACAGGCTTGTACATAAGTAAATATATTTATATATGACAATGGGGAAATAGATCTATGTACTTGTATGTATAGGTTTAGTATTAAGGTATCAGATGGACATTGGGCCTCTCTACTCAAGTACTCCCTCAACACAAGAACACTTTGTTTTATTAACCTGGCATTCCATAATGCTCATCTTCCCAAAACAATCACTAAAAAAAAGTGGGTGCATAAGCAAATGTAGTGAAGAAAACTGATGGAGCCCAGCTATCAAATGATATAACATCTGGGGTCTTAAAGGCTTAAAGATAAACAAGTGGCCATCTAACTGAGAAGCAACAAAGCCCACATGGAAGAAGCACAACAGCCTGTATGACCACGACCTGTCGATGGGATCAGGTATCAGGCATCAAAGACCCAGAAACAAAAATCATATCTTTGTGAATGAGGGGGAGGGCGGAGTGGAGACGCAAAGCCCATCTGTATGCAACTGGACATCCCCTTACAGAAGGGTCACAGGAAGGAGACAAGCCTGTCAGGGGGCAGTATAGCACCGGTGAAACATACAACTTTCCTCTAGTTCTTTAATGCTTCTTCCCCACCACTATCATGATTCCAATTCTACCTTACAAATCCGGCTAGACCAGAGGATGCACACTGGTACAGATAAGAGCTGGAAACAGGGAATCCAGGACAGATAGCCTCTCAGGACCAATATTGAGAGTAGCCATACCAGGAGGGGAAGGGGATGGGGTGTGGGGCGGGAGATAGGGGGAACCGATCACAATGTTCTATCTATAACCCCCTCCCAGGGGATAGACAACAGAAAAGTGGGTGAAGGGAGACATCGCTCAGTGGAAGACATGAAAAAATAATAACAACAAACTATAAATTATCAAGGGTTCATGAGGGAGGAAGAGTGGGAGAGGGAGGGGAAAAATGAGGAACTGATACCAAGGGCTCAAGAAGAAAGAAAATGTTTTGAAAATGATGATGGCAACAAATGTACAAATAGGCTCAACACAATGGATGGATGGATGGATGGATGGATGGATGGATGGATGGATGGATGGATGGATGGATGGATTGTGATAAGAGCTGTATGAGTCCCCAATGAAATGATTTATCTTTTTAAAAACTTAAGCTTTAATCACGGTCACTTTAAAGACTAGGAGCTTCATTATAATAGTGAATGGAAGTGGTAAAAGTCTTTCTATGGTCTGAAAAATATTCAGTATTTGACCTTTAATTATATTAACAGTAGTTCTTGAAAGATACTTTTAATCTGATTTAATAATTTCTTCTCTGACAAGTTTGTTAACTTTAAAGCAAGAATTATTATAAGATAGGTAAGAATTATTTTTCATCAATGGAAACTACATTTTAGAATGCATTTTCTTTATTAATATGTTCATATTGTTCTTTATTCTATTAAATAAATTATCTCATCCTTTATTTGATGATATGGATTTCATCATCTTAATGTTAAGCCCCTTTTCCAATTTAGATACAACACAACTTTAATTGCATTGTATTCATTTTCACATAACTCTTAACTTACTGATATTTCATTTTAGAAATGTTATATAGAGATGTCTTGAGAAATGTTCCTGAAATGGTTTCTTTATAATTTCCCTTTTAAAAATAATATTAATGGGAGGATGTAGGGTTTTGAATGTAGGGTTTGTAATGTAGGGTTTGGATGTAGGGTTTGGTTTGTAAGTAGATGGCCAGGCCAGGTCTCAGTACATGGGTTAATTAATGAGAGAAAGATGCTAAAATCCGCTATACTGTTAATCTGTTTATTTCTCCTTTAATTTTATTCAAGTTTTGATTTTAAACTCACTCGGTCTGGCAGGGAATCCGCAGGGTGTGTGATCAGTAGGGAGACACACCAGCCTAGTTGGGGACTCTAGTTCTGGCAGCAACTCCCGAGTCACCTGGCTGCCCTGGGCCAATCTGATGAGAGCAGCCAGCCCACCCTCACCTGAGCTCTGCAGCCACGTGCCTTCCTTTTCCTCAAACATGGCTGCAGCTTCTGTGGCCTTACGGACCGCACTAAGTCACAGTCTTCCCAGGAAGGGGATGGTGGGAAACGAAGTTCCTATGTATTCAGATTTACCCTCGAAAGCAAAGTTAAGTGAAGAAGTCCTTTATAGAAATTGTCATGCATTGGCTACAGCATGCTGGTTGAAACCCTGTGAGACTGGCAGAAAGCACAGGAGGCAACATTTGAAGTTCAAAGGTAAGGCAACTGTGTCAGCCCACTATCCTCACCACAGGTGGTCAAAGTTACATTACGGGAACAGAATTATTTCTGGGAACAGAAATAATGATATCTGTAAAATATTACTGAGAATCTGTGACAAATAGACTATAAATCAAATGCTCATACCTAATGAGCTACCTTGATAAATTTAAGCTTTTATAGTAAATATGGCATACATCAGTTGTCTAACTGCAAAATTCACTTTTAACTATAATTTTACAGTTTACTAATAAGTCTTTAAAATAAAGGCAAAGAAAGAAACACCTCTTTTTTTCCCATCCAAATATTCATAAGGTCTCCCAACACCATTCCCTGGATACCAGAAGGTTTGGTTGTTGAATGACCATTAATATTTAAATGATTTCAGGGAACTGAATAAATAGAGACAAAGAGTTAACAAAAAAGGGGAAAAATATGAAACTGTGTACTGATGATTTTTTTTTTAATCCTGTGATGTGGCTTTTTGTTTACAATGTAAGGTTTGAACTATGTGATGTTTGGGTAACAGCATTAAGTAGAAAGAGCCCACAAAAGAGATGCAGTTTAGCAAACCGCATTCATGCAAAGAAGAAAACTGAGGTGAGGTTTTCCTCAGAAGCAGCCCCTCCCCCAGCTCTCAGAAGCAGCTTCCCAGAGGACACATGGTCGTCATGGAGACGGGAAGGCCTCATCTTCTGCCCTCAGCCTAAAACGCAGGGATGAAGGGGCGCGTGCATGGGTGCCCAGTAGTGAGACCTTTTGCTCCTTCCAGTAGCCGACAAGCTAATGACCTAATATTTAGAAAAAGGAAAAGAAAACAAACAGTACCACATACACACCCTTCTGACACAATAAGATTAAGAATAATAAAGCCTTTGATCAGCTACTATTTACTTACATAAAATGTAAATAGATCAAAAGGCTCTTTTGAGAAAAGTAATCTAGGCTCCCAAGGTTCAATAAACGCCAAGCAGCAGCACCACTCCGACATAATTCACAATCGTACAATAATATGTGATGTTTAAGAATAATGAAAAAAAAACTTATAAAAAGAATATTTAAATAATTTCAATTGAATAGCAGTTAAATTATTGGAATTGTTCAGCTATTAAACATAATAGTGTATGCAAAAATGTAAACCAAATTTCTTAATTTTAAGAATGATTAAATCAAATATAAATAGAAAGAGGTGATCTATTCGATTTATTCTATCACCTCTTCACCTAGATTATTAGGAAAATTAATTCACCTAGAGTCAATAAAATAGAGTAATTAAAGTGAAAATGTGAGTTGGTGATATTTAATAGTACTCTATGTTTCAGTTTTCTGGATGAGTGTAAGTAAAATCTCTCTCTTTATTATGTAGTCTTCTTAAAATCAAAGTCCATGTACTTTATCTAGAAAATCCATGGTGACATCCTTGATTTATGTGAACATCTTATGTCCTTCAGCAGAGAATGAAAACAGAAAAAGTAATATGTAAATGTGAAAGGTTAATAATAAAAATACAATAAATTCATATGTAAATTATTTTATTATCTCATTACTGCAAGTTTAAGAGAAAATTTAAAATCATATTCTTGGATTTTTTTAAAAATCCTTTTACAGAAATGTGCATGTCTCGGTTTATATAGTATTCAATAAGCATGAACTATATACAACAGCAAAAGCATTCATATATTTAAAAAGAAAAAATATAATGAATATTGAAGTTGCATTTGGAGGCTTTAAGGAAGGAAATCGATCTTTATTCCCTGATGACTAAAGAAACGTGTAACATATTGTCTCCCTAAATCCCCGTGGAAAACATGCAACACAGACAAGAAATAACTAATTATCACAAAGAAATGGATCTAAGGCTCTAAGAAAAGCAAGACTCCCCTATAAGAGTGCATTCATACATACTTGCCTAACTGATTCTAAAAAACAGGAATATTTAATTCACATCAAAAATTAACAACAACATTGATCCTAACAATACATGAGCACATAAATGACAATGAAGACAATTTATATTTAGTAAATCAGCTAACCCTTCTGCATTGCTTTCCCTCAGACTGTACTGAAGATTACTCAAACTTTCACCTTCAATCTTAAAACAAATGAAAACTTTCCTTCTGGTCTCCCTTATTCCCCACCATACACACAATTATATATGTGTGTAAGCCCACGTGTACATATATAATTATATAAAAACATATGAAAGGGAGAAATGTGTGTGCGCACATACACACATACAAGGATGCTGTTGTTTGGTCCCATGTAATTGGTTTTCACCCATAGCAACCTGAAAAGTTCCCTGGTCTACACTACTCTCAAATTGTTGCGTGTTTGAATCCTGTGTTGCAGTCACTGTGCCTGTCCATTTCATGAAGAGACTTCCTCTTTTCCACTGAAGCCTCTATGTCTACATATTTATATGTATTTGAAATGCTGAAGAGCAAAGGTGTTACATTGAGGACTAAGGTGCTCCTGAACCAGGCCATGATTTTTCAGTTGCCTCATATGCTTGTGAAAATTGGGCATGGAATAAGGAAAACTGAAGAAGAATCGATACATTTGAATTACAGTGCTGGTGAAGAATATTGAAGGTACTGCCAAAAACCAACCAAACAAACAAATCTGTCTTGGAGGAAGTACAGCCAGAATGCTCCTTAGAGTCAAGGATGATGAGCTGTGGTAGTTGCATAATTTCATGTCAACTTAAAGATATATAAAAGTGTAAGGAGGCAGCCAGTGTGATCATGAGGTGTCAATGGGATCAGGTATCAGGCATCAGAAGACCCAGAACAGTCATATCAATGCAAACAAGGGGAGATGAAGGGAGGAGGGGAGACCCAAAGCCTGTCTGTAGATAATTGGACATCCCCTCACAGAAGGCTCACACAGAAGGGACAAGCCAACCAGGGTGCAGTATAGCACTGATGAAACATACAACATTCTTCTAGTTCTTTAATGCTTCCTCCCCTCCACTATGAGGACCCCAATTCTACCTTACAAATCCGGCTAGACCAGAGCATGTTCACTGGTCTAGCTCTTGACAGATAAACCCCTCAGGAGCAATAATGGCAGCGGCAATACCATGAGGAGAGGGAGAAGGTAGGGGGGGAGGGGAAACCATTTACAATGATCAATGTATAACTGCCCCCCCCCCCACCAAGGGTGACGAACAACAGAAACGTGGGTGAAGGGAAACAGCGGTCGTTGTAAGGTATGAAAATAATAATTATAAATTATCAAGGATTCATGAGAGAAGGAGGGTTGAGGAGGGAGGGAAAAAAAATGAGGAGCTGATATTAAGGGCTCCAGTTGAAAGAAAATGTTTTGAAAGGGATGATGCCAACACATGTACAAATGTGCTTGACACAATGGATGTATAGGTTGTTATAAGAGTTGTAAGAGCCCCAAATAAAATGATTTTTTTTTTTTAAGTGTAGGGGGGTATTCAACCTGTCAATCAGGTTACCGCTAGAGTGTGCCTCCTTACGGGCCTGGCCTCCTCAGTAAGGAGGGTCCTGAGAAGCTTCCCTTCTCCCTCTCTGATTTCACCTTGCTGCTGCCAAGCCACTCTGGGACCAGCCAGAGCCCTGTGATGCTTTCCCACCATCAGATCCACAACACTTTGCACCTACCAACCTGTGATATTCCTGCATCTGCATCATTGCAGGTGGCTGCACAAGTGAGTCTGAAGAGGGATTTATGGTAAGGTGACCAGACGTCCCGCTTTTGGCGGGACAGTCCCAATTTTTAACAATTTGTCCCGCGTCTGGCAGCGTTTTTAAAAAGTCCTGATTTTTGGAAAGAATGCACAACAAGCTTGGGAACGGCAGGAAAACAGGAAGGGAATATACAGTTTTCAGCTGCCATGTGGCTATTTCGCCAGGATATGACTTTTATATTATTTTTGTTAATTTTATAA
>NW_022103900.1:9612168-9632169 GCF_000313985.2 Echinops telfairi
AAGCCCACTGGGACTGGGAATGATGGCGCAGATGACACAGCACTAGGCAGTGCTTGGTTCTGGTTCACTGCGAGTCAGCACCGACTGGACAGCACCAAACAATAGCACACAGGAGGCTCCAAAAATACATGGAAATGACATTATCTTTTAAGTACATTTTTCCATACATGTTTGAAGCCCCCATGAAAATAGTGGGTTAAGCAAAGGACAGTGAACAGCATAGTTTGTAGTTTAACCCGCAAGCTCCTCTGAGAGAGAAAAGTGAGTGGTCAGCTCTTGTAAAGAGCTGTAGTCGTACAATCCCTCTACTCATTCTACACGGTCCTATAGGGTTGTTTTGAGTGGGAACTAACTTGAAGGCAGGGAATTTGATATCGACCAGAGAGATAGATATTAATCAGAAAGTGTGTTTCACAGCGGTGTTGGTAATATAATTACACATACACAAGCTCCTCAAGTTTTAATTGTGGAACTTTCCAGTCCATCCCCCAAGAGGGGAAAGAGTATTTTGAGCCTCTGTTCACCTGCTTATTCCTCCCCAGAGAAGAGGAATGATGTCCCTGATAGGAATTTTGACAGGAGGAACAATACCAATTTGGCTTCTGCTTTTAGAGCTCTATTGCTGACTTGGCCTGCTTACAGTGAGGCATTCAAATTTGCTATGGACTGTGGAAACCATCCTGAGGCCAGCCTAGCCACTGCAAAGAAGTCTTGCAAATGTCCAGCCAGGTGTGATTGGAGGAAATGAGTTTGTCCTCCCTGAGTCTCAATAGATGGATAGAGAGATGATAGATTGACAGACAGAGAAATATAAGAGAAAAGGTGAGCCTGTCTGTGTCTGTAATTTTCAGTGTAATTAACTCCAAGAAATTAACACCACTTCAAACAGCAAATGATTTCTCAATCTGCAATCACATGAGCTATGAAACAACGCAATTCAAAGACCTCTTGCAGATACTCTTAGTAGAGATTTCTAGAACAGAGAATGCCATGTAAATCTAAACTTTGGAGTTAAGCTACATATATTGTGTATACTATATGCAAAGATTTTAGAATTATAGGGCTGCGATCGACAAAGCCCACAGTTCAAAACCACTAGGCTTTCCATGAGAGAAAGATGGGGCTTTCTACTCCCTTAAAGAGTTAGTCTTCAACAATGACAAGGGCAGTTCTACCCTGCCCTCGAGGTTACTACGAACTGGAAGTGGCTCAGTGGCAGGGAATTTGGTTTCATTTTTATTTTAATGAAAATGATATTCACTATCTTGGAGCTTTTTCTGACTCTTAGTACCAGGCAGTGCAGAACTGCCCCCATCGTTTCCAAATCTGGAAATCCTTGCAGAAGAAGACTGATCAATCTTCATTTGGCAGAGAAGGTGGTACATTTGAACCACCAACTTTTGTTTAATCACTGAGCCCTGTAACCACTGCACCCAAACCAGATTTTAAAATAACTTATTCCATCCTCCAATTCAAATACTGTAACTTCAACAATGCTTTTCATGATTCAAAATGCATTCATTGTTTCAAAATAAGAATACTTCTGAAGATCTTATTTCCAATTTTAAAAATTGTGCTTTGACAAGCAGACTGATGGAAACAGCCGTCTTCTTCCATCTAAAATGAGCTATTCTCCATTCCAGTTTAAGGAAGCCAACCATTCGCTTACATGATTCTACAGCTAGTTCTGGAATTGAGGCTCTGTGTGCAGAGTTCTCTCCACCTTGTTTTTGGTCCAGTCCTAGATGTCTCCATCACCTGAGGCTGCAGAATCAAATGCATTTGTTTCCTAAAAGTACTGTTCCTCCTATAGACCCCAAAGTATAAAGCCCAGGAGCTTTTGACATTTATTTAAGGATCCATCTTTTTTCTAACTCTTTAGTTGAAGAAAATATGCCAATAAACATGGAGACCCAATATAGAAGTGCAGTGAATCTCACTTTTTACCTTAATACATGCATAGCATTTCTCTTTTCACCTTAATAATTATAAAATAGTAAAGACAATGATTATACTAGATGCCTGGTGTTTCTAACCGCTTTTCATATTTATCCCCCCAAGTGCCCCAATGAGGTGAGTTTTATAAGCCCATTTTAAATGTGGAAACAGACACAGAACCACAAAATCAGTGGCAGAGCCAACATTCAAATCCAGATCTGGCTTGTGCCCAAACCTGCCAGAACTCAAGTTCTAGTCAGGATAATGTCTCTCTGAAATTATTGGACATGTTAGCTGCTGCACGGGCATCTTTAGTCTATATTTTCTCTAAAATTATCTTTTTATTACTTAATAGTTATTGAAATACTTTTTAGAGAATCAAAGGAAGTGAGAGTATATAATGGATAATTCCTTAGTTCTACCCTTGGGCTGAAAACAATTTTATTTTAGAACAAATTATTCTGAGTTTAACAGTCTGATTATATAAAATGTTCTGTTCTGGACATGGGAAAAGATTGGTTAAATAGACAATATCATTCCCAATTAGGGTCAGCTAGCAATGATACACAGAGAAAAAAAATTAAATGCATGTGCTAAAAACTGAAACAAAGTATATAAACAGGACAGAGGAGAGGTGAAGACAAATGTCTGCATTAGAGCCACAGATTCAATTAAAACATTTACTGAACACGTACTATGTCAAGCCCTGGTAGCTATAGTGTAGTGGTTACACACTGGGCTTCTAACCACAAGGTCAGCATTTTGAAACCACCCGTGTCTCCCAGGGAGGGAGGATAGGAAAATTATAACCGATTGTGATGATGGCTATATAACTCTTTTTTAAAGTAATTTAACTATGGAAGTATATGATAGGTGAATATTATATCAAGTAAACTACTTAAAGAAAGAAACCATGGATGAAGGAGGAAGAGTTTTTCCTTAGGGGGCACTGAGTTTATGTTATTGGTGGTGGAATAATTTGGAAAAAGATATCAATAATCATTGCACAACACAAAGAATATGACCAATGGCACTAAATTACACATGCGGAAGTTGTTGAATTGGAGAGCTTTGTTATACATATTTTTATCACTATTAAAAAATAATTGCATGAAGAACATTGAACACACAGAAGAAAATGTTCTGAAAATTATTGTGGTGATGATTGCACAACTCTTCTTGACATTACTGAATGACTGAATTGTATAATGTGTGAATTATATGCTAATAAAAATGTTGGGGGGGGGGGAAGAAATGGTAAATATAATCAGTGAACTTGCAGACGATTCCTCCGACTACAACCCATGATAGAAACAATCAACAAAAACAAGCCAAAAGAATCTGAAGGAAGTCTGAAGAGGATATGAAGCACTATTAAAAGAAACACCCTATGTCTCATCGGAATACAAGAACATAAAGAAACAAAAAAATCTACAGATAAAACCACATGAGGAACCATGTAAGAAAATGCCCCAACATCATAAAGGAGAAAATAATAATTCAAGAAGCTGGTAGAACCCCAAATAAGATAGATCCCAGAAGAAAAACCTCACTTCATATCGTGGCCTACCTCCAATTTCAAAGAAAAGGAGAGACACCTGTGTGCAACCAGAGAAAGAAAGCGCCGTTGCCTGCAAAGGCAGACTGGCACGATAAGCTCGTGCTGCTCAGCAGAAACGATACAGGCTAGATGGAAATGGAGTGACATACAAAATTCTAAACAAAAACTACCAACCAAGAATCTTAAATCCAGAAAAAATATCTCTAAAATATGAAGGAGAAATAAAGGTATTTCCTGGTAAGGAAATATTTAAGGAATTCTATTTTTAAAATCAGCATTACAAAAAAATTTAATGGGATCATAATGGACAGAGAACCCACAATAGCCGCAGACTAGCCTGAGTGCCTCACACAAGGAAGCACCACCCAGAGACCAAGACGGTAAACATGCCACTCAAAAAGGCACAGAAACAGAGGAAGAACAAAAGCGCCAATAAGACCACAAGGGGAGAAAGATAAAGCACAAGTAAACGTAGCTCTAGTATTCTCTGTTTTCACCCTAGACTTATCTGATGTCAACAATGCCTTGCTCCACCTGCCCTTCCACATTGGCTTTCATTTCTGGCAGTTCTTTGTTGCAAAAATTTAAAATTATCTTTAGCAGAATTTTGCTTGCATTTGATATTAATTATTTTGGATAATTTCCACATTCTGTTTGGTCAACTTTCTTTGTAGTGGGTATAAATATGGATGTCTCTCAATCAATTTGCCTGGTAACTGTCTTCCAAATCTCTTGGCCTAGACGAGTGAGTGCTACCAGCACTACATTTGCTGAAACATTCGATCAGTATTCCATTCATTCATGAAGCCTTGTTTGTTGCCAACACCTTCAATGCAGCTTGCACTTCTTCTCTCTGGCCTGTCCCAGACCACTTCAGCTCACTTAAAGTGTATGATAACGATCCTATATTATTCCTTTTCATTTTTGACCACTGCCAGTTTTCCAAGATTCATACTATTTTCCACATTCTCATTATGGAGATTTACAGTTGTTTCTTCTCATTTTGAGTGGAACCCCATTAGCAAATGAAAGTCTCAAAAGCTTTTCTCCATCCATGTTGTTAAGGTAGACTCTCTTTTGAGAAGAGAAATCTTCCCCAGTCACATGTGGAGTACCTTCTAAGCTGAAGGCCCCATCTTCTGGCACTACATTGGACAGTATTTCAGTGCTATTCATAAGTTTTTCAGTGTCTAATCCTTCAGATGTCTAGTTCCTGCTCTTGTCTGTTCTTATTCTGGAAGCTCTGCCAAGAGCTGTTCACCATGTGGACCCTAGTATTTAAAATACTGGTGGCATAACTTCCAGCATCACAACATTTTTGCATCTATTAGCTAACAATCCTAAAAGTTCTTGGGCTTGTGGATCCACTTGTCTCTGGCCTAATGGTTTTCAACGTTGTCAGATGTGTCAGTCCTCCTTATGTTGTTTTTTTCTCTATAACTATGCTACTCTTTAGATAGTCAGAAATATTTAGATTTAGTATATGCCCTACATTGGCATTGCTGCAATAAATGATTACTTTATATTGCATATGGAAAGTCATTATTTTATTTATATTGCATTATATCACATTACACCTACATTGACAATTATAGGGGTGAGATATGAACACATATTTTGATCGTGAGGACACATGTCAATTCATAACACCAAATTGATCCAATGGATGAAAGAGATGGAGATCAACTTGAATTCAACCAAGGAAAGGATGATAAATCAATGCAAGCGCTTACATTTGAAGAGATATTGTTATTTTAAAAATCTGCCTTAAACTCCAAAAATAGTTTACTATCTTTATCTTTTTATAAAAATGCCACAATAATTAATTTGCATGTGTGCAATGTTGTTCTTTTACAAGAGATCTGTAGGAAAAATTCCTGGCAGTATATATTGTTCGGCGAGAACAGGCAGAATGTAAACTAGCATTACTTTATGACCAATGCCTGGTAAACAAGTGCTCAGATGATTAAGAGCAGGGGTAAGGGAAGTTGGCCCTCAGGACATACATGGCCCCAAGAGAAATGATCAATGCCAACAAATATCACATGACTCACCGAAGAGAAGCAGTTTCAGCCATCACATTAGAGGTGAGCTAATTAAATGTTTGACCAAATCTAGCAAACCAATTTTTAAGTTGATAATTTTGAATGCACCTGGAATGATATTATAAATATTCAAATGGACCATCGCAGGAAAAATGTTTCCCACCCTTGATTTATTTAGATCTTTGCATAAGCATAAATACACATACATATGTATGCATGTATACATATGTATGGAGGCTTTAAGACAAACTGGTATCATTATCACTGACAGGTATATACTACTTATCTCCAATTTCTCAAATATTCTATAATGAAGTTCTTCAAGGAACACACACAACCAGAATATGTATTCAAATATATGTGCTAATTTTGATGAATAATTATGCATAATTTTCCAATGCAAAAATATACCAAGGTACTTAAGTTTCTGGCTTTAGGTCAATTAAATAATCTAAGTGCTTCCTGTCCTAACAATGTTTATTTTCATCCTGCACAAAACAAGTATTGGTATCCTTGATAAATGTGTTGAACAAGGCAGTCCATCTTCAAAGCAAAAATTTCTTAATGATTTAATTTTTCTAATACAAAGAGCTAATATTAATAGTCATATATCTATAAATCTATTGGGGAAGAAGTAGAGAGAGTGCACCTTGTAGACAAAGGTGGAAAGACTTTATCTCACACCTTTTGGACATGTTGTCGGGAGAGACCAGTTCCAGGCGAAGGCCATCATGCTTGTAAAGCAGAGGGATGGTGAAAAGAGGAAGGCCTTCAAGGACATGGACCGACACAGTGCCTGAAACACGGGCTCAAACACAGGAACAATTGTGAGGATGGCGCAGGACCAGGCCGTATTTCATGCTGTGGTGCATTAGGCTGCTGTGGTTTGTAACGGACTGACTCAACAGCACGTGACGACAACAACAACATATCTATAGTCCTGATGCCTTGTGTGAACTATATCATTGACTAGTCAAAATACTGCTATGAAAGAAAGACTACTATTGTCTCAACTTCACAGATACGAAGACTAAGACAGGTTTAAAACTAAGCCAAGGTCCCTTCATTACTAGAAGTTAGGGTAGATGTTTAAACCCACAATCCTTGAGATCCTGGTTTTAATCACAGAACAATATTTTTAAGTTTTTCATATGCTGTACTATTAATTTTTTAAAGTATGAAAATGAAACAAATTATACTCCAAAGAGCATAGTTTATATCTTCTAAACCAGTGGCTTGCAACCTTCCTAAGGCCACAATCCTTTAATACAGTTCCTCATGTTGTGGAGACCCCCAAACATAAAATGATTTCCATTGCTACTTCATAACTGCAATTTTGCTACTGTTATGAATCGGGCAACCCCTGTGAAAGGGTCATTCCACCCCTAAAGGGGTCTTGACCCACAGGTTGAGAACCGCTGTAAATGTCTGCTTTTATCTTTGTCCCTTAATGAAAGAGCATTAAGAGGATATTAATTATGAAAATTATCTTTTTTAAAGCACGGTAACAAGATGAAGACAAGTATTGAATTTTTTCAGCCATCCACCAATTACAAAACATATTTAAACATATTTCATTTGGAATAATCAAGTACACATATGAATCCCAGTAGCAAGAATATTTGCATCCCCCTTGTATACTAGGGGACTTCAGAGAGCTGTGGAAAAACTGAATTGAAAGATAATGAAATTTTCCACAAATCTTTAAAGCCCTGCCCCCCCCCCTCCGTATAATAGATTACTATGCCATTGGCACAGTTGGGTTCACAGATCAGGAGGATGGTGAGGATGGGACCGGACCAGGCACCACTTCGCTCTGTTGCGCATAGGTTTGCTGAGTCAGGACCCACTCAATGGCACCTAACAGCATCTCACCAACCAAGCAAGATTTTTGCCTTCGGTGGTTTGTAAGTATTTGGTCTCAGAAAGGGAAGTTATCAAAGTTCTGTTATTTTTTTTAATGAAGATCAGACAATATTTTTAGAAGGTAGTACAACCAAGAAAGTACAAGCAATCTTCTAAGAGAATGATTTTATTTGCTAAAGTTCATTGCGCTTATTATCCTACATAATACCTTCCCGAATACGACTGATCTTCTGGCATGGAATTTGAGCACCAAATATGGGATGTCAGTAGAAGTGGAATGCATGCCTGCCGATCAGTTCTGGGGAAATGTGAGTGTGGAGAGCTTAGCACCTAAGTATGGGGAGAATTATTAGCTAACTTTAAACTGTAGAAGACAGCATTATAGTTGTTGAGGCTGTTAAGAAATAGAACTAAAATAATATACTTGGGAACCATGTTTTTCAAAGTTCCCAAATTGATGTGAAGTTTTCCTAGATGGTTGTAATTGTCTTCTACTTTCTAAAGACGGGGAGCCCTGGTGGCGTAGTGATTATGCACTGGGCCGCTGATAACCATTAGGTCTGCAATTTGAAACCAATAACCATTTCTTGGTAGTAGAAAAATGGGACTTTCTACTCCCGTGAAGACTTACAGTCTCAGAAACCCATGGGGTGGTTTGACCCTGTCCTATAGGGTCTCTGTGAACTGGCATCAACTCAATGGCAGTTTTTTTCTCAATAAGTACAAGTAAGTGCTGCTCTTACTGCTAAGACATATGGATGACATGGATATAAATTCCACTGCTCATGCTGATGCTGCCTTGCTGGTTGGTAAGAAACCAAACATTTTGGCCTTGAAGTAAATGTTAGAATAGACCAAGTTCAACTTTACTATTCAGGCCAAGAGTAAATAAGCATGTTTTAAAGTGTAATTTCACTACCCTCAAGCCAGTGCTGACTCACACTAACCATATAGAATAGGGTAGAACTTCCCCTCCATGTCACTCTATGTAACTCTTTTCAGAAGTAGAAAGCCTCCTCCTTCTCTTTGGGGTCAATGGTGGCTTCAAACTGCTGACCTTGAGATTGGCAGTTCACTACATAATCACAACACACCAAAGCCTTGAACGGGTCAACACTTTAAAAATAATAACACTAAGATGTCATTTATGCCTTGCTGGGCTGAAATTCGCAATGATGGCAAAAGGAAAATGCTGCTGGTGCCCGAGAGAGAATCAATCCAGAAGCACCAAGCTGCATAAATGGGGACGGTCACTTTACTGCCATACACTTGCCATTTAAAACTCCAACTTTGGAAAATAGAGCGGCAAAGAGTCTTACTTTCACAAACTCTTAATCCTGAAGAACACAGACATATTTAATATTCAGTAATAATTGGAGAGCACATAAAAACCCGTTCTGCTTCATACGTGCCGTCTTGCGGGAAACTGATGACCGAGCTGCGAGACCGACTAGATGCATGCATCATGCGTCACCGTGCTTCCTCAAAGAGCAGCTGACGGACAACACGGAGCTGTGCTGGGCTGGCGATTTGACAGGTAGACTCCTGAAAATGAGCGGCCTGGGCCTGTCATTTCAAGAAAATTCTGGCCAAAGACCAAATTCTGATTGAAGGAAAGGAAAAATGTTGGAATACGTTCGTCTGCCAACATGAGCTTCCCAAGACTCAAAAATTGTTCTCCTGGATTCAGGGATAGTATTACAAATGTGATTTCTAAAATATTTTACATAATGGATCATGTTAGTGTTTGAAAGATCTGCCTATCTCAGCAAACCATCACTTTCTAATGGGCCAATTCATAAAATCATGGATGAGTTCAGAAACATTCAAAAGGCAGAATAAATCACTGGATTTTAAAATGAGCTAGTGTGCAGCATTTCTTGATATGGTTTCAGATTTCACACTGGAGTTGGCTTTTAAGAAACCTCACTTGTCAATTTTGGTAAAATATAAAAAATATCCACAATGATGGAAAACCCATTATAATTTCCATCCCTTAACCTGTCTGTAGGAGGCCATATTACTTTTTATTCCTAGGCCTCATGACATATTGCTACAGATCAGATGACAGGAGCAGATATGAAACTCTAGCTATCTTCCTCTAAGCTAAACACTAAATGGGTTTTCAAAATTGTAAAACAATGCTACTCTTCACACTAAATTTTCTTTGAAATAATAAAATTTTTCACACATTAAAAATTGTTACCATGTAATGACTTATTCCATCATTTTAGAATAAATTGATAAATGTATTTTAATTTAATTTCCAACAATAAATAGCAATACGTATGAATCACTAATGAAATCACTTCGGGGTTCTCAATTACTTTAAAGAGGACTGAGGAGTCCTGAGATCAAAAAGTCTGGAAGCCTCTGGAGTAAAATAAAACATCACGCCACAAATGAGCTCATGCTGCCTACACAGTTGTCTGATTATTATGAGGTAAAATATCGAGCTATTTAGGCAGCAAAGAAATAAGTCCAGAATCAGCAACAGGCCTAACAAAAATAATCTGCAAATGACATCAATGGGGAAATTACAAGTGCATGTTCAATGTGGAATGGCCTGGTGGTCCTGCATCAAAAAATTACTTCTATAGTAAATGCCTTTTTGTTGTTGCATATTCAACAGTGCTATTTATAAATGACAGGCTTTTTATATTAATTACACCCAAGACATCACGATTTATACTTGCACAGAGAAAAATATGAGTGTTATGTCAAGGAGGTATTACCAGATGTCAACACAGAAATTTTACCTTTTACAGTGTCCTATTGTTGATAAGCAGGAAGTTGAATAATAAAATCCTGTTTCACATTTACAGCATTGCCTTTCCAGGGTTGACAGCATGTCTGTTTAACAAGTGTCACTGTTAGTTTCGTGGCTGCAGAGTTAATCTGCTATTCTCTGTCTTTACACACTTAAAGCTTAACCACATGCTTGGGCATTTTCATTATTCTTATTGCATGAATCAGAAGAATAATCTACTGTAGAAGACAGCCTGAAAAGAAGAATTAGAGGAACATATTGGAAGAGGTGCAATTTGGGATTATGCTTGCATTCTTCCTTAGGATATTTTCAAATGCAAATTTGCTTTTCCGGAGCAGATCCTTAGTGAGACTGCCATTGCTAACTTTGCAGGTTATTTTTAGTCTGGATCACAGATAACCCCTTTGTTCTGTTTACAGCCCACACACTCATGAAACATTCCCTCTTTTCCCAGCACAAGAATAGGTTGCTGCTTTCCTCTGGGAAGAGAGGCATGTTGTCACACCAAGAGCATGACTCATTTTGATATGGAGCCTGAATTTCATCAAGATATTGTTGCCATGGCAAATAGCTACAGTTTCTGCTTCTGTGTGAAGCAGGGGGAATAAAATAAACAAGTCAAGTGTATCTGCAGATGTATTAATACACACACGCATATGTATGCTCATTCAAACTACTAGAGTTCTATTTCCCTTCTCGATAGGGATTATAGGGAATCCTATCAGATGATTGTGTTGTTGATGCAGTGAAAAGAGTACCAACTGGATTTCAAAAGTGTTAAAATAATAATCTTTGAGCATATGTTTTCCCAACTTCTCGTAAGTAAAGAATAGCACATACTAATGGCACTTCCATGAATAGAGGGAATGATGATATTATTGTTAGCTCTCTTGCCCCAATTTGTGACAAACGTGTCACGGAGTAGAACTGATCTATACTGTGTTCCTGGCCAGAGTCTTCCCCAAAGCAGATCACCAGAACTTTCTTTATGGAGACACTTAGATTAGCAGCCAATCACAAACTGCTCACACCATGCAGGATCCTAGGAAAGAATATTCCTATCACTATTTTCCACGCCTTTAAAACCCCCAGGCGCCCTGGTGGGGTAGTGGTTACACTTTTGAGTTTTGATCCTCGTGGTAGGCTGTTCAAAACCACCAACAGCTCTGTGGGAGAAAGACAGGGATTTCTATTCCTGTAGCAGTTAGAATTTCTGAAAGCCACAGTTCACTGTGGGTTCACTATGATTCAGCATTGCCTCGATGGCACTGAGTTGGTTTGGGGTTGGTTAAAACTCCCATGGCTGAGTACATCCTTGACTCTACTATGTGTGCTTACTTAAAGAATCTAAGACTTTAGGCCAAGAGCTATAATCATTTTTAAAGTTCCCCCTCTTTTAATCAATAAAAGAATGGTGTTTCATATACTTCAACCAAATGCCATCCTACAGATGGAATGTAAAGGCAGAAATAGGATTTAAGAAAGTATTACTACAGCACTATGTTGACATGGGGTGTTACATGTTGAACTGTTATAGTCTCAGAAAACTTTGAAGCAGGTCTCCTCAAACCCATAGGATTGCCTATGAGCCAGAATCGACACTATGGTAGTGTATATAAAGCCTTCAAAATTATTTGAACAAACTATAAGTATTAGCCTCTCATCAAGAACCCTTGGTGGCACATAGGTTAAGCATTGTGCTGCTAATAATAAGGCTGATGGTTCTAAGCCATCAGTCACTTCATGGGAGAAGATGAGTTAGTATGCTGGTTTTAGACTAGGTGGACTAGAGAAACAAATTCATAGACACTCATATGTGTATAAGAAAGAGCTTCATATAAAAGAATAATTGTACATCAAGAAAACATCCCAGCCCAGTCCAGATCAAGTGCATAAATCCGGTATTAGCCCATATGTCCAATGCCAATCTCTAAATTCCTCTTCAGACTCACGCAACACATGCAATGACACTGAATGCAGGAAGATCACAGGCCAGTGGGTAGAAAGTCTCCTGAATCCAGTGGCAGTGGAAGCATCTCAGCACTGGCAGGGGTCTCCACGTGGCTCCTTCAGCTCCAGGGATCTATGTAGCTTCATGTGTCTTGTCAGAAGGAAGATGAAGCAAGAGTGTGTCTCTCAGGGAGTGTATCAGTGCCCTGCCTCCAGTGAGCTATTTATCTCCTTAGCACCTCCAAATGAGGTCATCAAGCTGTGACCTGATTGACAGATTAAACTCCACCCCTTTGCTCTTAAGTCTCGAATTGACAACAGATTCTGTAACTACCATAATGTAACTGCTTCCATACTTACAGTGTCAGAACCCCTGTGAAGTAGCTCTGTTCGGTCCTACACAGCATACACAGAGAAAAGACACTGAAACAAGCGTAGCTTGGAGTCTGTTTAGAAGTGTAAGCTACACGTATGAGTATAATGTTTGTAATAAACTGAAAAATCATTTTAGAAGCTAAATCCAAGTAAAAAGATATAAATACTACTGGTTTAGTCATAAAACCACAAAGACATTGAGTCTGCTGAATTTTGCTACCCTCACAAATTTGATTCTTTACTAACTGATAAAGAATTTTACACCTGTGCTTATGCAGAAAGAAAATATGCATGTTGATTTTATTAGAGCTGCATGGATTGACACCAGAAATTAAATTCCATTCACAAGAAATATGCTAACTGGCTCCCATAATGATGTGGCTAATAGTTTCTTAAGAAGCAACAACTAGAATAAGAAATAACTTTCCACATTAAAAATAATAATTTTAAAGTACATGAAATTGGTAAACATTGCAATTAAAAATGATCAGAAATGAGCCCCCAATAATTTTTTTGTAAAAGAAGAATACACTGAAGAAGTTTGTGATGGATTACTGAGTAAAGTAATCATGTGTATGATTGTAAAATTTTCAGAACAACAAAAAAATTATAAGACATTATGAAAGCAGTAAGGACACCACTGGACTCACTGTGGTGATGAGATAAGAGGGAGCTGGAGAGGAGATTAAATTCAAGTTGAGAAAAACATTTTATGTAAATACATTTGTATAAAATATTTTAAGTGCTTTTTGATCTATAAATAACATACCAAAAAAGTAAAAATACCATAAGTTTAGGAAGACTAAGTGTCACATAAATTACTTTTAAAAATGGCCAAAAGTTTGCTGTAACTTAAAAAGTTTTGCCACAATGTTTACTTTTCAGCTGATAGTTTTTGGGGTTTTTGTTTCCTTTCTCTTGAATGTTTAAGGGGTCCCATTTTGGGCTTAATAAATCATCTTTCTTTAATTCTTTCTCTGGAGTCTAATTCCTCTTCCTTGACTTGATACTATTTTGTTTAATTGACTCCCATTATAAATGGTGAGTGGCCATTCACTTAACATAATTTCCGATATACCGAGGCTTTTATTTAGAGTTTTCTAGAGATTTACTGAAGACTGGACAAAGAATTTGGGGCTGAGGCTTGATAGCAGATATGGGTGGTGGTTCTGAGGTCATGGATTGCAGATGGACAAGACTGAAGAAAGAGAAGTGGATGTTGGAATGGGGCTCCTGAAAGTGCTAAGACCCCAATGAATGCAATGGCAGCAGGTTGGAGTGGAGCGAATGATTAATTTTTAATATAGAGAATGCAAAATTAGTGCAGAAATAAATGGAGGCTTGAGTATGATTTGGGGGAACCAGAGTGAGTAGCTGGAGAAACACAGAAAAGCATTAACCCAGTGTTTAAGATAGCAAATATGAGGGCATTTTAGTGGGGCAGTAATAGGTTCAATTTAGGAGACACTGTATTTGAGATAGTGTTGGTATATCTTGGGATATTTACACCCAGGCTAACTGGCTCCAGAGAGCATGCTTTTAGGAAACAAACTCCGCCACATTACTGGAACTGTTGTAGGATTTGAAGTGCTAACTGTCCTAAAAAGGGCACTACAGGATTTAGGGAGTGTGCATGGAAAGTTAGCTTTAATTGTTCTGAAGTGTGGCAGGCTGTAAATCTTCACAAGTAATACAAAACACGTGCTTCCGTGTGTGTAAAATGATTAAATAAAATGCATATACATCATTGAATATAAAACTGATGATCTTCTCTGTAAACTTTCATGTAATTAGCAGTAAAAATATATTTTTTTTAACTCTCAGCAACAAAACAAAAAAAAAAGAGAGAGAGAGAGAGAGAAATCCCTGGACATAAGAATATGTATTTGTATGAGGAAGGAACCCTGGCGAGCTTTGAACTGCTCACCACAAAGTCAGCTGTCAAACACATAGTCACCCTGCAGGAGAAAGGTGAGGCAGCTGCTCCATTGGAGATTTAGTCCTCGGGATTCTGTGGGGCAGTTCTACTCTGTGCTGGTGGACCGGTGAGCCAGAATCACCTCCATGGCAGTGGGTTAGTTGTATATGTGGCAAACATAAGCAAAGCTTAGAAGGCAGAAAGGAGGCAAGCAAGAACAGAAGAAATGAGGAAGCCAGAGGTCAGTGGGAAGAGCACTGTGAAATGGATGAGTGCAGCAAACACCATGAAACAAATGCATATAAATTACTGAGTGGAAAACCACGAGGCCACAACCATGTTGTTCAGTCCAACTCTGAGCAACCCTCCATCAGGTTCTGAGACATCTTCTCAGGAGCAGGAATCCTCATCTTCCTCCTGAGAAGTGGCTGGTGGATTTGAACTGCCTGCCTTTCTTTTGGTGCTCGCACAACAGGGCCACAAGGTCCTTAAACCTAAATATTCAAGTATAAAATTTAAGAATGCGGCTCTTAACTTACATTTTCAAACTTTCACTATCATGGATTTTTATTGATTTCATGTTTCAGCTTTTAAAATTCAACAATTAGAAGAACGGTCTAGGTCAATCTTTTTTTTGAAATCAGGGATCATGTCATTCAAACTTGTAGTACTAGTGTTGGCACAAGATCTAACACATAGTAGTTACTCAAAACGCATTTTGCAATTAGGTTGGGTTTGGAATTAAGTAGGTTTTTGAGGGGGGGGGGAATTAAGTTACTTAGCTCATGTCTTACTGTTTATTGAAATTCTTTCTGAAAACAATTATAAAAGTTCAAGTAATTTAAGTAATGACTTCTAATGTAATTTCGACTAGCCATATGCTAAAAATGAGTGTGCCAGTGAACAAGGTACCCAGGGAAATTCCTACCCTCTTGACTTGGCTGCGGCATTCGCATGATTACAAATAAAACAAGAAAAGAAACATTAAAAATAAGTAATAAGTCTTGTCCAGTATGGTCTAAGGTAAAAATAAATAAGCTTCTCTGATTTTGTTCCCTTCTTCCCCATGGAGATTTAGAAAAGAAATGTGATCAATCATCCAATAGGTTTGGCTTGAAACAAAGTCGGAAGCTAAAAGCTGCATGCTTTTGCAGGGTAACATAAGAGGAAAGGAGTCCACAGTCAACATTTCCAATTAATAGCTCTAGCAATTATTCATGAAGACTGTTTTTTGAGCCACACTGAATCAAGCGGGCACCAAAAAGGAAGAATCCACAGAACATGATAAACAGAATAAAAGCTTCTTCTATAGTATGATAACTATGAGGAAACATTCTTATTGACTTGCTAAGTAATTGAAAAGTCAGGTAAATTATTTCTTGCAAACCACTGTGGCACATTCCTAGCGACAGAATCTGTGTACCAATGTGATGACCTAGATTCTCATATCTTCAGATCTTGACTAAGACCTTCCAGGTTTCTTCAAAATGCAATTAAAATTTAAGCAATCATGTGGGAATAATCCCTTTTGCTATTTTGCTTTCTGCCAAAGACTGTGGTATGAACAGTCTAATATTCAATGTGCATTTCATTTCACATTCTAAAACAGCTAAATGCAATTAACTCTAGTATGCTTGGCTAAGCGTTCTCCCCGGAGAAGCAAAGATCATTCTATAAATCAAGAAATCTGAAATGAACACCAATTCAACACAAAAGTGTGCTGATCTTTAAAATAAAAATAAATAAGTTCAATAACATTTTATTACAACTAGTCCTGGCTCCTTTTATTACCTTTAAATATTTAACAGTCTCACTTCATCACATTTCCACCTTCTTTGCATGTGGTCTCAGCACAGCTGGGGCCAGGCTAGCCATTAGCTCCCAGTTGTATCACTAATGAATCAAGACCATGGGAACAATGGTCTGGGGACTTTGTTGGGAGTGCTCAAAAACCAGAGTGCAATAAACAGCTAGTCTCAGCCTCTCCAAATGCCTATTTCACCCCTGGTAGTGTCTGCTTGATGGCAGGTTTAATACTCCCTGTGCTTTTATATAAGAAGGAAATTTGAGTTTAGAACACAAAATTCATAGTGGTCCAGGCCAAATCACCAACTTCAAAACAAGTCTTTTTTTTTAAATAAATCATTTTATTGGGGGCTCTTACAAATCTTATAACAATCTGTACATCAATTGTATCAAGCATATTTGTGCATATGTTGCCATCATAATTTTCAAAATATTTTGTTTGAGCCGTTGATATCAGTTCCTCTTTTGTTCCCTCCCTCCCCAACTCTCCCACCCTCATAGGATCCCTGATAAATTATAAATTATTATTATCTTCATATCTTACACTGCCCATTATCTCCCTTCACCCCTATTACTGTTGTGCGTCCCCTTGGGAGGGGGTGGACGTTATGCTTCACTCATTGTAGTTAGCTCCCTCTTTCTCCCCCCACCTTCCCCCTACCCTCCTCGTATCACTAATCCCATTACTATTCCTGAGGGGTTATCTGTCCTGAATTCCATGTGTGGAGAGCTCTTATCTGCACCAGTGTACATGCTATGCTTTAGTGGATTGGTAAGGTAGAAATGGGGTCATGATAGTGGGGGGGGGGAGTGAAAACTAGAGGAATGTTGTGTGTTCCATCGGTGCTCCTCCTATCTACCTTATCTCTGTGTCTACTAACACGTCACCATCTACTTATCCATCTGCCATCTAAATGTTTTATCTTCTAAATGTCAGTATTTAACACCCTTTTGTCAAAAGTCTTTAACAAGATAGACATGTGTTTACAAGGATAAATAAAACAACCACTGCCTATTATTTGCTTAATATATTTGTTCATACACATGGTTTTATTAATTGTGTGTGTGTGTGTGCGTGCGTGTGTGTGTGTGTGTGTGTGTGTGTGTGTGTGTAATACAGGCTTTTCCTCTTATTTGATAATTGCTCACTCTGTCAACGGAAAGGAGCCCTGAAGGCACAGTGGTTAACACTCAGCGACTAACCTAAAGGTAGAAGCTTTGAATCTACCAGCCACACTGCAGGGCAAAGAGAACGGCAGTCTGCTTCCATAAAGCACAGACGTGGAAACTCTACGGAGGAATGCTGCTCTTTGCCCTATGATGCTCATAGCATCACTATGAGTCAGAAATTACTCTACAGATGGGGTACATAGGTGAAGTCTCAAACCAGATTCTCTTGCTTGACCACATACTCTCTGTGCATTTTAGGAAAGCTATTTACACTTTCCTTGCTTTATTGCCCCATTGTACTTTCAACACCTAGTGAGCTTGTGTAAATAAGAGCAATTGGATCCCTAACTCATCCTCTCAATTGTTTTGTTTGCATCCATTGGAGCATTATCTGTGAACATATCTCATTGAGAGTCTTCCTCATTTTCACTGACCCTTCACTTTACCATGCACAATGGCTTTTCCAGGAATTGGTCTATCTGGATACCATGGCCAAAGCACGGGAAACCAAGTCTCTCCATTCTCCTTCCTAAGGAGCATTCCAGTGACCTTTCCTCCAAAGGACCTCTTTGTTCTGCGGGCAGGACTTTCCGGGTTTCTCACCAAGGCCACGATGCAAATGCACCAGAGTTTCTGTAGTGTTTCTTCATTGAACACACTCACAAGTAAATGAGGTGAGTGAAATACCCTGCCTTGGGTCAAGAGCACCTTAGTCCTCCAGGGACATCTTTGCTCTTTAGCACTCTAAGGAGGTTTGTGCAGCAGAGTTGCCTAAAGCAAAATGTCATTTGTATTTCTGGACTGCTGATTCCACGAGTGGATCTAAGAAAATGATTGTGGATCTAAGAAAAGGAAATCCTTGATAGCCTCAATATTTTCTGTTGATCATATCCATTGGTCTAGCTGTGAGAATTTTGGTTTTCTTTACATTGAGTTGCAATCCATACTGCTGGCTTCGTTTTTTTTTTAATCTTCCTCAGCAAGTGCTTCATGATCTCTGTCTTTCAGCAAGTAAAGTTGTATCATTTCTATGTTGCAGGTTGTGAACTGCAACCTGCAACCAATCTTGATGCAAAATTCTTCTCCATATAGTCCAATTTGCTTAGCATAAAGATTGAAATTACCCAAGTCATGGTTTCTTCAATTGCATATGAAAGTTGGACATTGAATAAAAGAAACCAAAGAAGATTCAGTGCATTTGAATTGTGCTGCTGGAGAAGAATATTGAAAGTACCTGGGACTGCCAAAAGGACAAACTAATCTATCTTGGAAGAAGTATGGCCAAAGTGTTACTTAGAGGCAAAGATGGTGAGACTTCATCTTACATACTTTGGACATGTTGTCAGGAAAGACCAGTCCCTGGAGGAAAATAACACGCTTTGTGAAATAGAGAGGCAGCAAAACAGAAGGAACGCCCTCAGTGAGATGGAAAGATGCCATTGGAGCATCAATGGGCTCAAGCCCAGAATGACTGTGAGGGTGGTGCAGCAATGAGCACGGTTTGCTTCTGTTGTGCATGGGGTTGCTCTGGTCAGAACTGCGTCAATGGCACCTACAACAACAACAACAACAACAACGATTGAGTAAGCCTGGGGAATGACACAGCCCTGGCACATTCCTTCCCTGATTTTAAACACAACAGCCCCTTGTTCTTTTCCTTCGCTGCCTCTTATTCTATGTACATGAGCACTATCAAGTGTTCTAGAATTCTCGATCTTATCAAAACTATCATCTGTTATGACCCACACAGTCAACTGCCTGCTAAACAACATTCTGATATTCTGTGTTTCCAGCTAGGTAACAGCTCACATCAAATTCTTCCTCCCATATTCTGGCTTTGATTTTTAGAAGTTCCCTACAATACACTACTGCAGCCATTTGTGAAATATCTTTGACAACTTTTTGTTTATGAATTAGCAGAGATTATAAAGGACTATGCCAGAAGAATAATTTGTAAAGACAAGTAGTACCCTGGTACTCCACCACATCAGTATTCGACATAATGGGATTTTGATTTGAAATGTTGAAAAAACTTTGTTTCAGAGCTGGAACCAAAAATCAGAATCTGACGTGGGGCATGTGATTTTTGTAAACAAAAGCAGTCCGTGTTTCAGTCACTCAGCGTTAGTTGGTGTTAGTATGCATTGTTGAAACTTTTGGTGGTGGTTTTCCAAGCATTTTGCTACAATTTTCTTAGTTTTTGTGGCTTTTTGTAGTTTTTAGATTTAAAAAAAAAGCAAGGATCCTAAGACAGTCATTGCAGACAAGCAGAAAAGTAAAACTGTAAGAACCACAATTGAACTGAAAAAAAGAGATTATTGAAAAGTAGGAAAGATGCATTCGTGTGACTGATTTGCCATGCCAATTTAATTTGCTGAGATCCACCATCCACCATAAGTTCATTTTTAAAGAATCAAGAGGCAAGAGAAAGTGCTCGTGTTGCTCAGGGTGTTAAAAGTTTGACAAAACTGAGGCCTCCTATAAGAGATGAAGTAGTGGTATATTTTAATTTGTTCTCTGTCAGTGACTTGATGTTGTTGCTGTTTTGTTGTACATTGTTGCTTGGTTTTGCTCTGTCTTGTTTTTGTGCATGTTGTTGTCT
>NW_022103900.1:9634580-9655358 GCF_000313985.2 Echinops telfairi
GTTGCTACACTGTACCCTGACTGGCTCATCTCCTCCCCACAACCCTTCTGTAAGGAGATGTCCAGTTGCCTACAGATGGGTCTTGGGCCCCCACTCCACACTCCCGCTCATACACAGTGATATGATTTTTTGTTCTTTGATGCCTGATACCCAATCCCATCGACATGTTGTGATAAAAAAGGCTATTGTGCTTCTTCCATGTGGGCTTTGTTGCTTCTCAGCTATATTTATCTTCAAGCCTTTAAGATCCCAGACACTATATATTTTTTATATATATATAAAAGCTGGCACCATCAGCTTTCTTCACCATACTTGCTATGCGCCCACCTTGTCTTCAGCGATTGTATCAGGAAAGTGAGCATCATGGAATGCCAGTTTAATAGAACAAAGTGTTCTTGCATTGAGGGAGTACTTGAGTGGAGGCCCAATGAGACTGGCCTCATCTTGAGGAAAAGAATTTGCCACTCAAGGCTGTTCTATTTTTAGACAATGCTCCTGCTCACTCCCCAGGCATGGAATATGGGCTAGCAGAAGAATTTATCTGGCTAAAATAAAATTGTTGCCACCCAGAACCACCTCACTAATACAGACCATGGATCAGCAGCTCATTTCTAATTTCAAGAAATTGTAAACTATGGCACTTTTCCACAGGTGTTTCGAAGTAACCAGTGAAACTAGCCTAATTTTGGCTGAATTCTGGAAGGAACATTCCATTTTGCGCTATTAGGCTGATACAGCTAACATACAGTGGGCAGATGTCTCTAAGAGGACTCGTAGAGCAGCTTGGCCACCTCTGGCCTGATGTGGTTCCACTTAGGGACTTTAAAGGTTTCCATGTCCCTAGTCAGCTTGAAGCTGACCCTGAAGCTGAGCCCCTTTCTCTGCCTGACCCACATGTAGAGGACATTGTTTCTGTGGCCAAGTTCATGGGCTTGGAGGTCAGTGCTGATGACATTGAGGAGCTGATTGGAGAGCACAGCACTGAACTCACAACAGAGGAACTTCAAGAGAAGCATCAGAAGATGTTGGCTGAGCTGTCTAGAGAAGAGCAAATCATGAGGGAGTCAGTTTATTCAGAAATCAAAGGCATGCTGCTTCATTGGGAGAAAGTCCAAGAGTTTTCTGAAAAGAATCATCATGATAAGGAACTGGTTAACCATGTTATCATTATTGATGATGATAATTCAGAAACCCTTTTAGGAAACAGTTAAGGAAACACCAACAGCAGACCACATTAGACAGATCTTTTTTTTTTTTTTTTCCCCCTGAGAAAGTAAGCCAGGTCCTAGTGAAAAAAAGGCAAAGAAGGGGGAAAGAACTCCTGAAAAGCAGCTATCAGTTGATTTTCTGGAAGGGGATTCCCCTTCAAAACAATGCCTCTCTCTCCCCATCCTTCCTCTCCACATCCGTGTCCACAGATCCAGATCCTCATCAGTCTCAAGGTATGGGCCATACTATAGTTGTTGAAAACTTTTTAATATTGTGTTTATTTAAAATAAATTATTTAACTCTGATCTTCTTTATTTTGAAACCTCAATAATATTTTCTATAAAAAGACAAGGTTAGGGTAGAAACTTGGTGGTCGACAACTGATTAATCGTTTTCAGTTATTTCTTATGGGAGAACTTGATTCAGAACTCAACTGCATCACACACATCTCGATGCGCCTTCTAGAATGGATTAGCGTCGAGATCCAAGGCTCAACTCTATAGTCTAAATTGGAAACATTTTTTTAAAAATGAACAATAAACTGTGACAAGCCATAGAGTTTACTATTTCTATGTGTGTCCTAGTGTTTCCTAAGAAAATGGTTGAATAACATCTTGCAAACAGATCAAGTTGTTGATCAATGCATTAGATAATTCCACACTAGCGATTTACTACCATTCTCTTACTCCGTAACTGTGGCAGTCACATAATCTGCTGTCAACTTGAGACTATTAAGAGCGAAGGGGTGGAGTTTAGAGTGTCAATCACATTGCAGCTTGATGACCTCATTGGGAGATGCCAGGAGCTACATAGCTCCCTGGAGGCGGGACACAGAGACACCTCCTGAAAGACATTCCTGTTGACAAGACACATGGAGCTACACTAGAGCCCTGGAACTGAAGGAGCCACATGGAGACCCCTGCCAGCGCTGAGATGCTTCCGCTGCCACTGGATCCACAAGACTCTTCACCCACTGGCCTCTGATCTTCGTGTATTTGGTGTCATTGCATGTGTTGTGTGAGTCCGAAGAGGAATTTATAGATTGGTATCGGACATATGACTAATATCGGACTTATGGATTGATCTGGACTAGGTTGGGATATTTTATTAATGTGCAATTACTCCTTGATTATAAAGCTCTCTCTTACACACATATGTCTATGAATTTATTTGTCTAGTCAACCCAGACTAACACAATAACCAAACTACAATATCTAACTTCACATACACACACACACACACACACACACACACACACACACACACAACCATGGATTTGAAAATTTTAAATGAATATGTAAAATAAGAAAGAAAGAAATATTATCAGCTTTTTGGTAGAGATGTGGGTTAGCTTTAGGACTGCTAGCCACAAGGTTAGGAGTTCAAACTCTTCAGTCACTCCGTGGGAAAAAGATGAGGCTGTATTCCCCCTTAAAGTTTCAGAGTCTCAGAATACTTATAGAAGATCACTATGAGTTGGGGTCAGCTGTTTGGCAATGGGATCATTTGTTTGTTATAGAGAACATAGACATTTTAAAAACGATTCCATTATCATTTTAAAAGTATACTGTCCAGCAAATTAACTCTTAGCCATATGTGGCTATTGAGTAATTGAATTGTGGTTAGTCTAAATTGTGATGTGCTGTTAATGTAAGATATATACTGGATTTTGAAAACAGTGCCAAATAAGAAGTTAAATATCAAATTAATATTTTATGTATTGATTAAATGTTTAAATTAAAAATTTATATATTTAGTAAATAAATTATAAAATCTGTCTCAATTGTTTGTTTTAAATGTAGCTACTAAAACATTAAAATACATGTGTGGCTCATATTTTATGAATGTAAGTCAAGAACTATTGCTAAAAAATCACAGAATCCATATATGAAAATAATAATAACATCATTTATCAAGGGGTCACGAGGGTGGGAGGGGGGACAGAAGGAAAAGAGAAGACCTGATACCAAGGGCTCTAATAGAAAGTAAATGTTTAGAAAATGATGATGGCAACATATGTATAAATGTGCTTGATACAATTGATGTATGGAATGTTATAAGAGCTGTAAAATCCCCCAATAAAAATTATTTTAAATAAATTAAAATTACACAATCCTTTATTAAACAAAAATATCAAAACATGAAACTAGTTTTTCTGAACATAACTTCCATATAGGCTTACTGTTTTTCAACACACACTCCGTCTAGGTCTACATTTCTGAAGGTGGCATTTCTACCTCTCTAACTTTTCTTTGAGTAATTCTACTGTCTTTGACTTGTATCATGTCCAAACTTCAGTGTGGGGTATCCCCAAAGGACTGAAATTATGTTTCTTTTTCAAAGTTCTTGATTTTAGAGAACAAAAATGAGATCTCTGAAGGAGAATGAACACGGTAAAATTCCCAAATGAAATGCTCCTCAGACAGCCCTGAAGAATGAGCAGGTGTATAGTCATTGATAAGGAGGAAGAAAAAACATCCTTATACAAGTTTCTTAGCTTTTTCCCCTTACAAATGAAGTCTTCCATTTTTTAAAAATTTCTTCCTAAGAAGCCCCAAAATCCCTGTGTCCTTTGAGAAAAATCTATCGTGACTAAAAACAGTTTCTATAAACTTCTGAACTGAAGTCTCTACCCTAAATTTAACTGATTCAGCAGATCCCATCAGAAGCCATAATTTTGATTAGAAAATGTTTAAAGACATCATAACAAAGCTAAGAGAAGTAAATTAGTGAGAGAATTTGTCTAGAGCCATCCATTAATCATAGAAACCCATTTAAAGATCTTTTGTTTGAAATAAATCCATATATATATGCATTAGAACCCCAGCTGCAATATTTTTGACATAACCTTCATATGTCTGTTGAAAAACACTGGTCTAGAAAGCCTTTAATCAGCAATATCTTGTAAATAATTTTCTACTTAAAAATTATTTATAGTATAGAAGAAATATACACTTATTATAAAAAGAATTGAAATGTTTTATCACTGAAAAATACACAACAGAACATTTATCCAGAACCCTACCATTCTATAACTCAAAATACAGAACAAAAGCCTCACCTCACTGCCACTGAGTCAATGCCGACTTATAGTGACCCTGTAGGACAGGCTAGAATTGCCCTTGTGGTTTTCTGAGACTGTAACTCTTTATGGGAGTAGAAAGTCCCCTCATTCTCCTGCAGAGTGACTGCTGACCTTGAAGTTAGCAGCCCAACAGGTAACCACTACAAAATATCATTAAAATGGCTTCTATCTGTATAGTTTACATACATGCATATTGATTATTAAGAAATTTTAAGGAATCCTAAATCATCAAAGATCCAGCACTTTTCTGTTTGTATGTGATGCTAGAAGTTATGACATTGGTGTTACAAATACTAATAGGGTCACCCATGATTAACAAGTTTCTGATGATCTTCCAGACAAAAAATTGATTATGCAGAAGGAATAGGCTGTCCACTTCAGAGGGGTTAACCACTGAAAACCCCATGTACAGTGTAAGAACATAATCTGATCCAGAGCCAAAAGATGAATCCCTCAGGTCAGAGGGCACTTAAAGCATGACTAAGGAAAGATGCCTCCTCAAATTATGATGCAGATGTGGGAAAGCTTTCAGGACTTTCATGTGCCGATGAGGCATGACTCAAATGAGAAGGAAGAGCAACAAACATCTATTAATGACTGGAAAGGTGGACTGTACAAAATATGAATCTAAGAAAATTAAGTGTCTTCCAAAATGAAGTGAAATGCATAAAGAACAATGCCCTAGGCACTGTTAAGCTGAAATTAACTCAAGCAATAATATGGCCATTTTAGTTCAACAATAAAATGGTTTTCTATGCTGAATGACAAATTCAAGAGGAATGATATAGCAATCATCATTGAAAAGAATATTTCAAGAGTTATTTTACAGTACAATGCATACAAATAAGTCCAGTTACTATATTACTCAAATTACCAACCACTAAAACTAGTAATGAAGATCATGAAAAAGCCCATGAACTATTTTAGTCTGAAATTAATTAAATATGAAATAAAGATGTGTTGATAATTACAGACGATTGGAAAGTGACAGGGTTGGTGCCATAATGTACTTATGTGGACTAATCACATACTGTGTTGAAAGCAGCTGCTCTGTTAGAAGCAACTACGGTGTTAAAAGCAGCTACTGTGTTGAAAGCAGCAATACTGGAAGTAAAACAATACTTCATGAATCATAATTACTAGGTAAATGCAAAATCATGTACTATAAAATCATCAACTACTGCAAATATATATATATATATATATATATATATATATATATATATACACACACATCTGTACTATGGGAACTTAATCTAGATGCCAATCTATCTTTTTATATTCAGCTATGGTTGATGTGAATGCTGCCCTCTTTTGATAGTAACAGGTATGTAAAAAAAAACAATGGTAAATCATAGGAAACTTTAATGAACTGTATTGACCGAACTATACCATGTATCATCTTTTGTATTATTAAAGCTATTGTTAAATATTATTTTCATTAGCAAACCATTCCATGACAATGGAATGTGTAGAGAAGAACATTAAGACAAGAAAATATAGAGAGGACTTTTTTACAGTATGGTTTTACCTCAATAATTACAGCAGGAATTTAGAAAACACAATGTGTTATTTGTTGTGAAGTTCTATCAGACAATTCTATGAAGCTGAACAAACTAAAACACCATTTTGATAGCAAGTATCCAAGCTTTGCCAGCAAGGATACCAACTATTTTAGAAGGAAAGCTGATGGACTCAAGAAAGCCAGATTTGACACTGGTGGCAAGTACCACAAACAAAATGTAGCAGTCGTTGCAAAACATACCTTCATATTTGGTGGTACTCAGAATCACCAGAGCTATGAAACCCCAGACCATTGCTGAGGATTTACTGTTGCCAGCGGCCAAAGACATTATTCGAGTTATGATCGGAGACAAATTTGTTATGAAATTGTGATTTCCGTATCTAACAACAATATCTACAGAAGAATAGATGATGTCTGCTGATATTCTTGATCAGGTAATCCAGGAAATTAAATCTGCTCCACTTCCAATATTTAGCATCCAGCTAGATGAATTTACAGACGTTGCAAATTGTTCACAGTTACTAGTTTACATGAGGTATATTTATGATTGCGACTTTAAAGATGAGTTTCTTTTTTGCAAATCTCTTGAAATGACAACTACTGAACGTGATGTATTTGACACAGTTGGTTCATTTCTGAAAGAGCATAAGATCTCTTGGGAAAAGGTTTGTGGTGTTTGTACAGATGGTGCTCCACCTATGCTAGGATGTCGCTCTGGATTTCAACATTTGGTACTGGATGAGTCATCAAATGTCATCAGAACTCATTGTATGATTCATCGGCAAGTATTAGCAACAAAGATGCTGCCACAAGAGTTACAAGAAGTAATGAAAAGCATCATAAGTTCTGTCAATTTTGTAATGGCAAGCACTTTAACAGTTGACTGTGTTTGCAACTGTGCAGTGAGTTGGATGCGCTGAATAATACTCTGCTATTTCATACTGAAGTAAGATGATTGTCGAGAGGAAAAGTTTTAAAACATGTTTTTGAGCTTTGTGATGAACTCAAAACTTTCTTTAATCAGAAAGCAAGACCACAGTTCGAAGCACTTTTCAACAATAAATGTGAACTGCAAAAGATAGCTTACTTGGTTGACATCTTTGCCATCTTGAATGAGTTAAATTTATCACTGCAAGGACCAAATGCAACATGCCTCGATTTGTTTGAAAAGATCCTATCATTCCAAATGAAACTTCAGCTTTGGCACACACACACACACAAATACATGAAAATAAAATTTACATGTTGCCTACCTTATCTGCTTTCTTTGAGGAGCATGACATTGAACCAGACAAAAGGATTATGATGATAACTTCTGTGAAAGAACACTTGCACGTGCTGGCAGATAAAATTTCATCGTACTTTCCACATCTACCTCACACCCCATTTGCACTTGCCAGAGGCCCATTCCCAGTCAAAGTTGAAGATGTTCCTGAGACAGCGCAAGAGGAATTCATTGAACTTATTAACAGCGATGCAGTGAGAATGGATTTCTCTACAATGCCAGTTACAAAATTCTGGATCAAGTGTTTGCAGTCATATCCTGTTCTGTCTGAGACTGTGTTGCGCCTTCTTCTTCCATTTCCAACAACATATCTTTGTGAAGCCGGGTTTTCTAGCTTGCTGGTTATCAAGTCTAAATACAGAAGTAGACTTGTGGAAGATGATCTTCATTGTGCTCTTGCAAGGACTGCCCCAAGAATTTCTGATCTGGTAAGAAAGAAGCTATCTCAACCTTCACACTGATATTGGCTTTTTATGCATACTCTCGCAAAATGTAGCAATGTAGTTTACTACTGTTATATTAAGACTGTTACCCATGCTACACCATGCTTCAAGACAAAATTTTATTTATTTGTAATTATAAATAAATATTTCATGATATATAATCATATATTGCTTTTGTGATTAATCACTATCCTTTAATTATGCTCAATTTGCAATGATGAAAATACATGCTGCATATCAGATATTTACATTATGATTCATAACAGTAGCAAAATTACAGTTATGAAGTAGCAACAAAAATAATTTTATGGTGTTTTGAGAATGATGATGGCAACAAATGTACAAATGTGCTTTACAAAATGGATATATGTATAGATTGTGATAAGAGTTGTATGAGCCCTCGATAAAATGCTTTAAAAAAGAAAATATTAATGATAATAATTTTATGGCTGGGGGTCACCACAGCATGAGGAACTGTATTAAGGGCCACATCATTAGGAAGGTTGAGAACCACTGCTCTCCTCAGCTGCTCCACCACTCACGAACAGTCTATTGCTCATACGGTACAAGTTCTAAACTTCTTGGCAGAAAGAGGCTACAGAGTCTCTAAGGTCAAGGCCCAGCTAGTGCAACAAGAGGTAACATACCTGGGACTAGTTCTATCAAAGGAAAGAAAGGGCTGTCCTTAGAGTGAGCATAGGTAATTATGGAGCTGCTGGAGCCAGAAACACAGACAGCTGCAAGTGTTTCTAAGCTTTACAGGGTTTTGTAGAATCTGGTTTCCAAACCACAGACTGCTAGCAAAGCCACTATGAGATCCTGGAAGGGAGAAGTGGCTTGCGACCACTACTGTGAGGCATGGAGCAAAGGGAAGCAGTAGACCAGCTTACGGTGCTTCTGCTCCAAGCTCCAGCACTGGGTCTCCCAGACCCTGCAAAGACGGTTTTCCTGTATGTTCATGAGAGAAAGGGGGTAGCTTTGGGGTGCTGATCCAGAAGCTAGCACTCCAGCCTTGGCCAGTGGCATGTTTATCAAAGAGGTTAGATCTTACCTCAGCCAGCTGGTCACCTTGTCGACGAGCAATACCTGCCGTGGCCCTCTTAGTCCAAGACACAGTAAAGATCACCATAGGCGGAACTTTAGAGGTCCTAACTAATCATAGGATCTCCGAAGTGCTACAAGCTAAAGGCTATAACTGGCTTTCTGATAGCCGCCTACTAAAGTACCAAATCCCTAGAGAGAACCCCGATGTCACTGTCCAGACTTGTAGCACCCTCAAGCCAGCTTTACACTAGGCCCCTCCAGTCCTTCCTTGAGTCTCTGCCAGACCTCAAAGACCAACCGCTGGTTGTAGCAGACTGTCTGGTTCTCAGGCAGTTGCAGTTTTGTGACTGATGGAGTGGGCAAGGCCGCTTATGCCATTGTTTCCCTCGATCAAATTATTGAAGCTAATCCCCTGCCCAGGGGCAACTTCAGCCCAGCTGGCTGAACTCATAGCCTTATCATGGGGCCTTGAACTAACAGAGGGGAAGAAATTAACATTATTTACAGACTCCAAATTTGGGTTTTTGGTTTTCCACACCCACTCTTCAATTTGGCAGGAAAGGGGATATCTAACCACCCAAGGAAGCCCCATTAAGGGTGGGAACAGGATCAAGGCACTCTTGGAAGCTGTCCAAAAACCAGCTGCAGTGGAGGTAGTGCACTGCCGAGGGTACCAGATGGGCCGTGGGCAACCGAGCCTCTGACTGGGCCGCCAGACGGGCAGCCCTGGGCACCAGCCCCTCAGCCTCCATCAGTGCCCTAATTCCCCAAAACCAGCTCCTTCTTCCAGATGACTTTCCCAAAGAAGTGGAACAAGCAAAGACGCAGGAATTCTGCCTTCGACCTGATGAATGGTGGGAGACAAACAGCAAGCTCCTCTTACCACAGAGGTTGCAGTGGAAAGTCGTGAAAGCCTTCCACGCCATACACCCTCCATGTTCCTGCTCACTCAGCAGGTCTGTTGGGCCACCTTTCAGGTCAGTAACCTCCCACTGTCCCACGTGCCAGACCAACAGCCCCCAAGGGGCACTCAGAAACCACCTTGCTCAACCCATCCAGCGCAAGGGATCCTACCCTGGGGCAGACTGGCAGACAGATTTGACCCAGGTTCGAGCGTCCAAAGGATTTAAGCATTTTCTAGTGCTCATAGACTCCCTTACTGGCTGGATTGAAGCCTATCCCACCGGCACTGAGAAGGCTCACAAAGTACCTCAAAGATTACTTTGGGAAGTAATTCCTCAATTTGCGTTTCCCAACTCACTGCAGAGTGATGCGGGGCCTGATTTCATCTCCTAAATCACTCAGGCAGTCTCTCAGCATTTATGAATAACCTATCAGCTCCACTGTGCCTGGAGGCTGAAGTCTTAGGGGCAGATAGTGAGAATTAACCAACACTTAAAGCTAACCCTCAGGAAACTGATACCAGAAACTCAACTGAGCTGGGAAGATGCCCTGCCCGGAGCTCTGTTACTTCTCAGAATTGCCCCACGGCAGCCTATGTATTTAAGCCCGATCAAGTTTTATATGGGCGACCTTCCCTTGTAACAGAGCCAGCTATGGACTCTGAGGTAGCTTTAATACAGCAATATACCACAAGGGTAGCCCAGGGCCAGGGGGCAGTCCATTAGTATGGGCTCACCCAGGCCCAAGGGGAGGAAAAGCTACCATCCTTGTGCCTGCCAGGAGACCTAGTTCTTATAAAAACTTGGAAAGATGGGACCCCCAATTCCCAGCTTCAGCCAGTCTGGAAGAGTCCTGTTCCAGTAATCCTCTCTACCCCCCACTGCTGTTAAGGTTCCAGGGCAGAGTGCTTGGCTCCACCATTCATGGCTGAAACCATGGAAACCATCTCCATCGGACCCCTCTGAGGGGGGGATGCTGACAAGTACTCCTGTGAGCCATCGGACCGTCTTAAGATGGTGTTTCACCTCCACCCCAGGACAGATAAGTGCTCCACAGAAAACCCTACCTCAGGCCCACCACAGCCTTGAAGCCAGTAAATGCTTTCACACCATTCCTGTGTTTAAAGTGAACTGGCAGCCATGCCTGGCAGCCCTAAGATTTCTTTTCTAAACTTCCTGTAACACTGACCCCCACCTCCAAGGGCACTGCTATCTCATAGCTCTGCCTCTGCCATATCTAAACTGTCCACCTGTGTTGTTTCTTCCACAAGTCCCCAGGGTACCAATGTCTCTCAGCCAAGTGTGCCAGCCCCAGGATCCCCAGCTCCTGGACCACCTGACGTCAGCCATGGTGGACCAGGAATGGACCACCTCTTCTCACAGAGTAGGAAAGGTGTGGGTCCAAAGCCCCATTCTGTGCCCCTTTTGCCAGCAGGAGGCAGCTAGAGATGTTGTCACCCAGAACCCCAAAGATTTGGGTCCATACACACTCCTTCAGTGGGGCAACGTTAGGGAGCTAGAGACAGGGACCAGGGTTGAGTTTCTCCAGGCCTAAAGGCCCCCTACAGGAGGTTGCTGCAGAGAATCAGGCGAGCCCTTAGAAAGTCATAAAGTAAAGTGACTAGATTTTAACATTGGTAAAGCGGGACACCATTAATAAAACTCATATCCTGGCGAAATAGCCACATGGCAGCCGAAAACCGTATACCCTAGCTTGTCGTGCATTCTTTCCAAAAATCGGAACTTTTTTAAAACGCCACGGGACGCGGGGAATAAAAGTCGGGACTGTCCTGCCAAAAGCGGGACGTCTGGTCACCTTACCATATAGACTAACTGGGGAATGCTCCAAATTCAGGCGCCTGAGCCAGGTGGGCGGTACACCTGGGTGGGCCAAACTAGGCCAGTGGGCTTAATTCAGCCAATGGGATCAACAGTACCTTTGACCTCGCTTCCCAGCAGAAGGCCCCAAATACGGGGACCTGGAGACCACCCGCCCTATGGCTGCTTCTCTGCCTTCTTCTGGCCCATGCCGCAGTCTCTCCCCAGCCTCAGGCCACCCCATGTGGGTGCGCAGTCCCACGAGTTGCCAGTGCTCAGGGACTGTAAAACCTGAAACTTCTTCGTCCTTGATGAAAACCCACTTAGATCACAAACCAGGCTTCGATGTGAATTCCTTTTCATGCGAAGCCAAGAACCGAGATATTTCCTACCTGAGAAACCTAACATATCCTTAACGCCAGTCTCAATATGCAAGTAATCTTTAATCTCTTAAGGTTCTCTGCACTGAAGGGGGATGTGTTCGTCCATCTCCCACATTACCTTCTATTCTTTTCACAGTTGAGTCAGGAGCACTCCACGTCACAGACAGGGCAGATATCATGGCTCTTGGCATCCTCTCTGCAGTACGTGCCTTCTGGAGAGCACAGTGTTGTCCCCACTGCAGGAAGCACACCGCCTGCCGCCATGCGCTGCTAGCACCATAGGAGAGTGGGGTGGGGAGGAAACCCAACTGAGATTGACAGACCCTAATTATGTCATTTGACCCAGATGTCTTCTGTGGGTCGAGACCCTTTTAAGGAGTGGAACGACCTTTTCATAGGGGTCCCCCGATTCATAGCAGTAGCAAAATTACAGTGATGAAGTAGCACTGAAAATAATGTTATGGTTGGGGGGTCACTACCACATGAGGACCTGTATGAAAGGGTCGCAGCGTGAGGGATAGAGAACCACTCTGAAGGAAAAGCTAGCAAGGGGGCCTGAAGGAGGAAAAATAAATCATCCACCGCCATCAGATACCTAAAATCCTAATACAGCAGTGTACCACTTAGAACCCATCTTCTGCATGTTTAGATTTCTCTTCATAGTTTTTACAGCTACTAAAATGTCTCTCTTACATTTGGCGATTGGTTAATTGCTAGTCTCGTATTGTGATTGTATTGTGTGAATCCTGTTTATCCGTCTTGAAAGGTGCAGACATAGAAATGAGAGAAGCTGCCAGCAGAACTCCTAGTCTGAGGACTTTTAAACAAAAATCCACCTATATCTCTTTCATTTATTCAGGACTTTGTAATATGTATATATTTAAGTTTCCTGGTATTCAAAATAAAGTGGTTTTCATTTTTTCCCTGATTTTTAATAAATCTTTTGACATTCAGCAGAATAACAAGTCATCTTGCTTTTGATGTCTGATGGAGCTGCCTGGTGACTCCTGGGCACACTGAGAGATAATTGACATCCCCCCCTAAAGGGCCTCGAAGACTTGTGGAGTTTACCAGATAGAGAGGGGCTGCTTCGGGCCTTAACACCACTGCTGAGTCAATTAAAATGGAACTGGGTTACCTGAAAATCATCATCATGTTATTTGACTCCACTGATGTCTTTAATTTACAGTTTTAGAAACCCTATAGCCGTGGGCTTGGTTTTTTTATTTGATGCTTTTAATAGGACAGAGCCCGCTGAAAATAACTACATTTTGCTTTAGCATATATGTTTCAATACTATTAAATTTAACTCAACAATGTAAAACCTGTAAGGACAAAGACATACTAAGCGATCTTCAGAAGTCTATTTTGCATTGGTAGGAGATGATCAAATAGGACATTTCCATCCCTAGCCTTCTAAAGAAAGCATTTGCATTAGCGCCATTATACATGCTGATTCCCAAACAAATTCAGTTTAAAGGTTCACCTTCATTGGCAATACTGTGCTAGTGATTGCTGCCATCACGTTCACATTGTCCACAATTCAGCTTACATGCTGCTTCTAAAGTACTTTGGTTATGTCCTGGCATGGTGGTTATGTGGTGGACTTCCATCCCCAAGGTCTGCAGTTCAAAACCTTCAGCTGATTCTCAGGGGGAAAAGATGGGGCATTCTATTCTCTCAAACAGGAATAGCCTTGGAAACTCCCAGAGGCAGTCACATCCTGTCCTGTTGGTCTACTAAGGGTCGCATGGACTCGATGGCAGGAGTCAAGTACGCATTGTATCTTTTCTTCAGTTCAACTGTGCCTACAGCACTGCCATTCTAAATAGCCTCTCACACATTTTTCTCCTCTTGGGAATCACATTAAAACATCTAACTTTCAGTGCTAAGGCAAGTTACTTAAAGATCCTGAATTCCCAATACCATTTTTTATATAATAACTCTCTAGTGAGACTGAACAGCATTTTCTCCAACTTTTTCATTTTATGAACAGGAAATGTCCATTAATTGAGTTCCCAGTACTTCAACCATGCTGGTCTTGTTGGGCGTCATCCAGTCAATTCTGACATGTGAAAACCCAAGAGGGCAGGCTAGCGCTGCCCAGTAGGGTTTCCTAAACTGCGGTCATTATGGGAGTAGATTGCCAGGTCTTTACTCCTGGAGAGCCCTAATGTATCAGATTGCCAATCTTTCAATTAATTGCCAGTTACTCAGCCATGATGCCGGCGGGGTTTCCCTCAACTCTCACACAGGGTCACAGCATAAACCATAAGTCTATGTGTGGTGCAGTAATTATTTAATATGGCTTTTGTAACCATAATCTTTGTAACTCTTATCAAAACAATTTTTCCCTCATGGTTTTGGGTAAGAGAAGGTAGAGGAAGATGAGGATAGAATGATATGATCCTGTTGTGTTACCAAGGTTAATAGTGATTTTAAAACCCCAGAATGTTAATGCAAGGCTATGTTAATGCTGACATGCTGCTGGTATAAAATGAGCCATTTCAAAAGCAGGAGAGGGGATTATTCCCAACAAAAAAGAATAGCCAGGAGTGGAGCATGTCCTTTGGACCCTGAGATTCCCTATATCCTAGATACAGGAGACAGAAAACTGACACACAGGGAGTGGTCAAGGAGCAGCAACAGCTGAGTCAAAGCATAAGACAGAATGGTGGGCATCTTACCCCACTGAGTGAGTAACACTGAGTACATTTGAGCAAGAGGCTCACTTGGAAAGTGGGGTAGTTCCAGGCACTCACTTAGAGGGGCTACGTTTGCTGACCCATGGAGACAGAGCCAAACACCTTCAGGCTGAGGCTTATGGAATGGTAGAGTGCTTTTTTGGCTTTTATTGTCAGTATAAAATAGCCCTTATTGCACTGCCTGCACAGGGCAGAAGCCAGACAATGGTTCAAGGAGCCAGAGAAACACACACTTGTGAGTACCACGGCAAAGACGTTCCTGACTCAGAACTGCATCCTGAGCATTTCTCATCCTGAATGTAGCCTGTGAACATTCCTAATAAATTTTATAACTGAGCATGGTATCTGAGTCTTGTGTGGCCATTGTGATGATTTCTCAAATTCAGCACAGAAATAAAGAGTTCCTTGGGAGAGATGATTTGTGTCAGACCTGGTTTTAAAAAAAAAAGGTTGGATGTCTGACATTTGCTTCATTGGAATCAGTGTTGGGCTGACATGAAGTCTGATTCTACTTATTCCTTGTGAATTCAGACAAACCCAGATGCCTCCCTCTACCTACCCACTCAGGCCATTTTTGACCCTGTAGTAAAATCTAACTCTTTTATCAATGAAATATATATATGTAAGTATACACACACACACACACACAGGTATATAAATTATGTGTTATATGACAAGTATATGTGTCCAATGTATAATTACATGTTACATGTGTGTTACAAATTATTATATTTTCCATAGAATTATGTAGATACCCATATAATTGTGTGCTAAATATCATTATATGTAACATACATATAACTAATGTGTAGTTGTGCGTAACAAATAATTATTTATTGTATGACACATGCGCATATAACACATGTGTTATATAAAAATATAGCACACATGATTATAATTTACATATATAGTTATGTATATTGTTTTTATTGATTGAATTGGTTGATATATAATTATATTTATATGGTTTTATACAGTGTGTGATTACATACATATAAATACAATTCACAGGGTTTCACAGACTATAAATCTTCACAGGTGCAGAGCTTTGTGTTTCTCCCATGAGCCGCTAGTGAGTTTAAATCGCCACCTTGCCATGAGCTGTCCAACGCCCCACCCCTGGAAACACCAAGTCTCCTTAAAAACATGATTCTAGAATAATGGTGATCCAGGGGTCGACGTTTGGCTAGACCAGCAAGTTCAAAGGACAAGAGCAGGAGAATGGGACTAGATGCATACAAATATACATTGTTTTCTACAAAGGTATTTACCCTTGCTGCAAATATCTCTATGGTGGAGCATACAGAGAGCAAAGTGCAAAAACGTCTTGGGCAAAACCAAGCACCTGGAAGGAAGGAGTCAGCACCAGGGCTCAAGGGACACAAAGATCAAATGGAATAACATATTCCGTGGAGAAAGTGTCCTACACCTCCTGCTCTGGTGAATAACGGCTGTTGTGTTTGTTACGTGCCATCCAGCTGGTTTTGACTCACAGATACAACAGAACGAAACGCCACCCAGGCCTGTGCCACCCTGACCACTGTTCTTCTGCTGAAGGCCACTGTTGCAGCCACTGGGCCCATCCATCTTGTGGAGGGCCTTCCTCTTTGTCACTACGCCTCTGCTCTACCCAGCACAATGTCCTTCTCCAAGGACTGGTCTCTCCCGACAACATGTCCAAAGTAGGTGAGACAAAGTCTCATCATCCTTGCCGCTAAGGAGCATTTTGGCTGTAATGCTTCCAAGACAGAGCTAGCTGTTCTTTCGGCAGTCAGGCCATGGTGCTTTCAACGTGTTTCAACGTGGCCCCCAGCCAGGGATATAGCTAGCGAGAGAGGGAGGGGGAGTGCGTGTGTGTGTGCATGTGTGTGTGTTTGAAAGAACTAACAAGCACATAGGTAAATTGTGATTCGTAGAACTAATTAATAAATGGAATATAATTCAATAAGATTTCAAATGAATAATTGGAAAGTTCAGATAGTCTTTGTAATACGATTACTAGTGCATATCTATTGCCAGTTAAAAAATTATAATCACAGTAAGTTCGGAACTCTTCTAGCTACACGTTGAGAACTGACAGATTTTACATGTGAACCAGTACACTGAATAGCCTAGGAGACTGAATATATGAATTTTAAACAGCCTATTCCATGCAAATGTCTGGATTTAGTTCAAAGACGAATCTTATTGGAGCTTTACCCCAACTATACCTTGTGCTGATATAGTGCATCTGTGCACTATTAAGAAAATTTGAGAAATGCAAAATAATGGTACCAAAAAAAAAAAAAAGAAAGTCACTGCAGGGCTACGAATTATGATAGATAAGATGATATAAAACAACTTCCAGTATCATTAATATATTTACTTCAAATTACAATCATATTAATGAGTCTGTATAAAATGTTATGCTAAATTTTTGTACCATTTGAAAGTTCTTTACCAGGTGAATTAATAATCTACATGTGGTGTCAAAATTACAATTTCTGTGCATTTGAAAATCTCAGGCAAGCTTCCCAATCCTACCCAGTATGTTTCTTGCTTACCTGCTTTTACTGCACAGCTGGTGGGTGGTACCCAAGAAAAAAGTTCATTTTGAAACTTACTTAAGGAGAACAGTTTTAGAAAAATAGATCTGCCAAAATTTCACAAACTGTATCAAAGTATATTTTATATTGTTTTGAAAAACATCCTATTAGCGCAGTGGTTAAACACTTGCTCGCTGACTCCAAGGGCAAACCCTCCAGTCAGTCAGTCAGTCAGTCAGTGGGAGAAAAGAGCTGACACAATGGATGAATGTAAGGATTGTGATAAGAGTTGTACAAGCCCCCAATAAAATGAAAAAAAAAAGAGAGAAAGAAAGTGGCATACAAATAATAAACTGATGGGCATAGTTTCCAAATAAGGCAGAAGGTCAAGGATGTTATTGATATTTTACATGTCACTGCCAACCACTGCATTCATGATTTACTTGGGAAATAAGTGCCTGAATTTTTAATGATTTTTTTTAAAGTTGATGATCTGATCCCTTGAAGATTTGGGCCTAGGAAACCCTCTGGGGCAATTCTATCCCATAAAGCTGCTCTGAGTAAGTGTCAATTCTATCGCAACCACAACAAGCAGTATATCTTTCAGGATTTCTGAGAATAGGTCCTATCTACCATAACATACATAACTAATCATGATTTCACTCTTAATTATATGTAATATGCTGAGTTTCAGTGGCCCACTTTATCAGCCAATCAGAATTATCCCCACCATTTTGACAATCAAAGAACAAATGTTTCAGTTTGTAGAATGTTTTCCACTACTTATATCTTACTCAGACACCAAAGCCCACTACCCTACAGAGCAGTGTAGAGCTGAACGGCTCCACCGAGTTTCCAAGGGGTACACATGTTCACAGAGGAAGGCCCCCACACCTTCCTCACAGAAGGGCTGGTGGGTTTGAACCAGCGACCTTCATTTAGCAGCCAAGCATTTAGCAACTGCACCACAAGGGCTTCCTTTTTTTTTTTAGAAATAAAAAAATCATGTTTTCTTTTTATCAAAAAAGAATGTTTCAGAAAGCTATACATTATATATATATATATACATACATATATATTATATATCTGAAATATTTGCATTTTTACTTCCTTTTTAAATATTTTTATTGGGGGCTCTTACATCTCTTATCACAATCCACACATTCATCCAATGTGTCAAGAACATTTGCACATATGCTGCCATCGTCATTTTCAAAGCATTCTCTTCCCACTTGAGCCCCTGATATCCACTCCCCATTTCTTCCCCCTCCCTCACGAACCCTTGATAAGTTAATAGATTATTTTTCCCATATCTTACATCGTCCTCTGTCGCCCCTCACCCACGTTTCCGTTATTCATCCCCTTGGGAGGGGGTTCTAGTTTGATCCTTGTGATCGACTCCCCTTTTCTCCCCCCACCCTCCTCTAATCCTCCTGGTAACTCTACCTCCTTGTTGGCCCTGAGGGCTTTATCTATCCTGGATTCCTCATGTTACAGGCTCCTCCTGTAGCAGTGTGCATGCTCTGGTCTAATCTGACTTGTAAGGTAGAATTGAGGTCATGATAGTGGGGGGAAGAAAGCACCAAAGAGCTGGAGGAAAGTTGTGTGTTTCATCGGTGCTGTACTGCCCCGACTGGAAAGGCCAGAGTAGAGCTGTTCCAGAAGGCTCCCTAGGACAAGTCATTATCGAGGCAGACTGTCTTGTATTTCTCTGAAGAGTGGCTAGTAGGCTTGAACCACTGACATTTTAGTTACCAAACCAATTCTTAAACTTTGCCGACAGGGACTGTTTATGTCTTTTTGCAGTGGCACTTGCTAGACGCTGTTGTGTCCATTCCAGCCCTGTACCATGGAATGAAACTGGGGCATGCTCACAATGACTCCCATGTTTGAACCCATTATCGTGGCTTCTGTGTCAGTCCATTTCCTGGGGGTGGGGGGTGGGGGCAGGGGTCTTCCTTTTGTTCACTGACCATCTACTTTACCAAACATGATGTCCTTCTCTCGAGACCACCCCCTCCCGATACCACGTCCACCCAAGGTACGGGAGACAAAGTATGGGAGCACTCCATTTGTACTTCTTTCCACACAGACCTGTGTTCTTTGGGGCAGTTCAGAGTACAGTTAATATTCTTTTCCAACACCATAACTCAAGGCATCAATTCTTTGGTCTTTCTTAATCATTGTCTAAATGTTATATATATGTGAAGCAATCGAAAATCTCCTGGCTTGGAGCAGTGACACCTTAGTGTGCAAAGTGGCTTCATTGCTCCTTAGTACGTTAATTCAGTCTTGGCTGCTGCTTCAATGGGCATTGATTTTAATCCATATATAATAAAGTCTTTAATAATTTTCATCTGTTTTTCATTTAGTGTGATGTTGTCTATTGGCCCTATTGGGAGGATTTCTGTTCTCTTTACATTGAGGTGTACTCCATCCTGAAAGCTGCAGGCTTTTCTCTTCAGCAGTACAGGTACTCTGCTTTCAACAAGCAAGGTTGTGGTATCTGCATATGGAAGGTTATTAGTAATTCTTTCTCCGATCCTGCTATCACTTTCTTCCATATAGATTCGTTTCTTAGAGTATTTGCTCATCATACAGATTTAATAAATATGGTGAGTGAAAGACTGCACCCTTGGCACATGCCTTTCCCGGTTTACAACACCGCAGTGTCCCAGGTTCTGCTCAAACAACTGCCCCTTGGTCTAATGTATAGGCTCTGCATGAGCACAATTATGTGTTCTGGAATTCCATTTCTTTCAAAGGTTATGCATACTTTATATGATTGACATAGTCAAATGCCCTTGCATCATCAACGAAACACAGGTAAACATCTTTCTAGTATTACCTGCTTTCTGCCAAGATATCTCTGATGTCAGCAATGAGATCCCTCATTCCACGTGCTCTTCTGAACCTTGTGTGAATTTCTGACAGTTTCTTGTTAATATACTGCTATAACTTTTTAAAATTATCTTAAGCAAAATTTTACTTGCATGTGATCTTAAAGTTATTTTCAATAATCTCCATATTCCGTTGAGTGACCTTTCTTCTTAATGGGCATAAATTTAGATCTCTTCTAGTTGACTGTCAGTAGCTCTCTTCCGGGCTTTTTTGGCATGGTCGAAAGGAGTGAGCACTTCACGGACTGAGTCACTTGTTGAAACATTCCACTGGGGTGCCAACAGTTCCTGGAGCCGAGATTCTTACCAATGCTTTCGGTGTAGGTTGGGCTTCTTCCTTCAGTGCGACTATTTTTGATCACATGCTACCTTCTGAAATGATGGAACATCAACCAATACTTTTTGGTACAGTGACCCTGTATTCCTTCTATTTTCCTGCATTGTTCAATATTTTGCCTTTATTCTACCTTATTCTACCTCCAGGGTAGTGTCTTGTTCCTACTCATTTTCAGTATGTGCTGTCTTTGCTAAAATTTTTTTTTACTCTTCTCAGAAATTTTAGCAGTTCCTAGACTATTTATCTGTACCATGAAAATGTATTTTCTTACACATTTTAAATGTAGACCCACAAAATATTTATTTACCAACAAAACATATCTACAAAAACTTTTTTATCCAACTTAAAATGTCTCAGAACTGATTTTCTCAGACAAGATCAATTGAAATTCATCATCACGCACAGGCCATTTGTGATACTGCTCTGGTGTGGCAGCATGTTACATTGTCTACCTTGTTCTTGGCCAATCTTGAGCCTAAACCATTTCATAAACATACCTTGCTCTTTTTAGCCTTGCTGTCCCACTCACCTAAGGGCCCTGCCTTCCTTGGCTGACCCCATACTTTCCTACATATTATTCACGCATAACATACGTAACTAATCATGGTTTCACTCTT
>NW_022103900.1:9656163-9667695 GCF_000313985.2 Echinops telfairi
TAACTCCATCAGACTTTACAGAGCCTCATCCTTCTCCCTCAGAGTGGCTGGTGGGTTCCAACTGCTGACCTGGTGGTAACCAGCCCAATGAATAATCCACAAAGCCCCCAGCACTTCTCAGAAATCCTACTGGACATAGTAAAAGTGCTCCATTGAGTTTCCAAGATCAGAAATCCCCATGGGAGCAAACATTCTCATCTCTGTCCCATGAAGTGGCCTGTGAATTTGAACTGCTGACCTTGAGCTGGGCAACTCAACATTTGACCCACATTACCAGGCCACCTTTTCCAAAGAGATCAATATGGGTATGTGAGGAGTCTTTCTGTTTAAGCTAGGGATCTATGATCCAGGAAACCACTCAAAGACGTGGGTACAGACGCAGAGATAAAGACAGTTTTAGAGCCCAGGACACGCTGAAAGCAAGACATTCGAGAGGAAGAAATAGCATCCTGATGACATGCTAGTCCCTGGTTTTCATTGGCTCAACCATGAACAACTTTTATGTTCTTTTATTTCAGCGAGTTCCAGTTATATTTATATCACTTACAGCCCCAAATGCTACGTTATCAGGAAGGATACCAAAAAACATAAGTTGGATGAGAGGAAAGAAGCAAAAAAAGGTAGTTGTTTCTCTTACATTGAGTTCCCTCGGAAATGAAAGCAGTGGCCACGCTTATAAATGAACATGCGTGTATACATACAGAGAGGTCTATACCAAGGAAATGGCTCACACAGTTGTAAAGTTGAGCAAGTTCCAAGTCTGTGGGTCAGCTTTTATGCTGGAAGCTCCTTCTGACTCTTGTAGCTGCAGGGCCTACGAAGGCAAGATCAAGTCAGATGGCATGCTTGAGGAGGCAGAGGTGAATCTAAGAGCAGCAGGCAAAATTGCAAGATGCTGACAACTCCCCAATATGGCAGATCAAACTGTAAGTGTCTATCCCAAATCCAAAGAACCGGAGGTCAAATGGTGAGACAAATGCAGGATCCAGAAAAAAAAAACAAGCTTTTCCACAGCATCTCCTTCTATTGGAAGCAGGCTACACTCTCGAAGCAATCCCATCATGGGGTTGTTATTATGTCTCAACTGCCAAATCACCGAGGATCCTGGTCCTGTCGAGTTGATAGAAGCTTTACCTATCCTTGTTAGGGAGAAGAGGATGTAGGAAGAAAAAAAAGAAAAATATAAAGGGAGGGAGGCAGAAAACAGCAAAGACAGACAATGTTAGAAGTTGAATTGTTCAGAAAATCCTTGCAACCTCAGTAACTCGTCCAAGGAGTCAAACAGGACTGTTTGAGGACTGTTCATCTGGATTACTAGTGTTGAGTGGACATAGTGTGTCAAATGGCTAGAACAATATTTGGTTTTTTTAAATCTAAGGCTTTATAAATGAGCACGGATTTACCATGTAAATCACACCATAAGAGTTAGAGGAGTTGCTAGCTCGATCTAGGAATTGCATGTGGGTTGAAAATAATGATTTGTGCACACCCCACTATCGTGCTTATGTTAATTCTGAAAATAGCTCATCTTTATAGACATATCCAAAATGAAGGAATAGATAACCCTTTCCGTGGTGTGATGCAGGTTATGCCTATTAAACACATGTTTTCAGTTACTGCAAAATTCTGTGTTGCCTTGCAAGACCTCAGATCCACATTCCACATGAGTGCCCTCAGGAATTTGCTGTGACATGTGAGTACCCTTCTGGCTATGTTTTCTGGTTTATAGTTCACATTTACATTGATATTCTGACATTTTCTCTTTCTAACTGACATCTCCAAACCCCTGGTGATGTTTTCTTCGGTCAGAGGTAAGTGTGTCCTGACCCAACTGCTGTCCATCTGTGTTGCTGAACTCAACTCACTGCCATCGAGTCCACTCTGATGCACAGCAGGCCCATAGAGCAGGGTAGAAATGCCCCTGGGAGTTGCAGGAACCATAACCATTTATGAGAGTAGAAAGCCTTGTCTTTTGCTCACAGGGTGGTTTATGGTTTCAAACTGCTGACCTTGTGGATTGCAGCCCAATATGTAACCACCACACGCCAAGGCTTCTGCTATCCCAGAGCTATAAAGGCAACTCCAGTCTGAGTAGGCAGGAGCACCCTGAGCCCTGTTACCACTGCTCTACAGACCCCTCCCCCTGGAGGCTAGAGGGAACAGAAGCCTGTCCCATCGTCGTGTTGTGACTTAAATATTGAAGGTATTCATGCTCCACGGACTTCCAGTTCACTGCCAGGCAGTAGAAGACACTGGGGTTCAGGAGGCCCCAAAGGTACAGGGGCTAGTTCTGCGGCCCCAGGAGGATTATGATAACTGCTTGGCAGGGTTTTCCATCTATCAGCTGTTCTTGATTCAACTTCTTAACAAAAGTAAGGGGTGTGTTTATTTTGTGTGCATCACCAAAGTCAGATTTGGAACCTGGGTCACTGGGAGGGGCCCTTCCCCAGAATGAAAGTGCTACTAAGCAGGAGGGTGGAGGTGGGGTGGTAAGGAGGCATCCAAGAGACTGCGATAAGGAAGTCAGACTAGGGAGGCAGAGTTTCTAGTTTAGTAGAATCGCCATATAGAGATAGGTGTGTGTGTGTGTGTGTACATCAAACCAAATTTCTGATAGAAAAAGGATAATTTTATGGAGGAAGAGGAAGAGGGGAGTTGCGGGAGTCATGGTCAGCACTGGGAGAAAGGTGAACTGCATCCTCACAAGCCCCCTCCTCCTATGCCAGGCTGTGCATCCAGGCCCGAGCCATGTGGGCAGGTGGCCCGAGGGCCTTGCTTTAATCCCCAGGCCCCAGAAGTCAAGGGCACAGACTGGTAAAAAGGTCACCCAGCAGAGACTTAGTTTTCCCATCCCATTTGCTTGGCCATACGTATTGAGTTGCAGCCTCTAGTGTAATATCATGTTTTCAAAAACAGTACCCATCCGACGGAAGAGAAGCGATTTGTAGAATGCTTACCTTCCATCTGCCCATGAATTCAGGGCTCCCTCCCCAAGGCCACCTCCCCGTGCTTTCGCTATCCCCCGTCATCGCTGCCCAGTGGCCCCATGACAATAAGCCCTGGTCTGTTGTGTCCATTCACTGTCATAAAGAGCTAGCCCACATTAATTGCAAGAAGGAAAAAAACAAACAAACAGAAAAAGCTAAAGCTCCTTAGTAAGGTAACTTCAAACATCTCCTTTATCACCTCAGAAATCTTCCAGAATTAGAGAGAGAGAGAGTATTGTAATGTTGTTAAGCTCATTGGGGTCTAAATTCCAAATGTCTGTGACATTATGATGAAACGAGAGAAGAAATGCAGGTTGTCATTTTGCTCTCTACACATCCAACAACTGAACTGAAACCACTGAGAGGTTCACTGAAAAGGTTCTGAGAATCAGAAAGGTTTCCGACAGTCTGAGAAAGCACTGACCTGCCCCCACGTCATTAAACAACAACAATTATACTCTTCAAACACGAGTCCTTCAAATCGACAACTCACTGTATTTGTCATTATATAATATACACTAAGAGCAATAAGCTAGGTGCTGGCCTGGAGCTGCAGACACAAAGTAATCTTTCAAATGGAAATTAATTCAGCAGTCTAGGGAAAAACTATCACAAAACAAAGCCCTACTGAATCTCATTATTTCAATTTGGGAAAGCATATGGGTAGCAAGGTAAAAAAAATCAATAAGACTAAAATGGAAGTATATTTCTTTACAGGAAAAAAAAAAGCTAGGGGGCAATTATAGTATCTGGTTGCTAAGTGACGGGATTTTAAGTAGGATGGCTCTGTCTCCCTGATAGGATAAGGCAGTTTCAAAAACTGGAGACAAATGCTGTTTGCATATGGTCCAATTTCTACGAACCGCATTTCTCTCAACAGGATCTAACTCCATCTTTAATGGAAAGGAGCTTTTACCAGAGCAGCTCATTGCCTAGCAACAATATGCTAAGAAAGCCATGTCCTTTAAAGCCGCGGCCTTTCTAGAAACAGCTCCCTCTCCCTCTCTCCCCACAGCACTGCAATGCCCTCTAGCTCAGACTGATGTCCTTGGGAGACCCACCTTAACAACCAGAAAACCACAAGTTTTGCGAGGATCCCTGCTAGATGTCATCTTTTGTGTGGGGTAGGAAAAAAACCAAACACGTACATCCTGCACACCTCTGTGCTTAGAAGTATGCAAAGCATTTTCATAAAACATGTTTTATTTTGTTTAAGCCTATGGCTCTCATCGCTGTGAATCAGACTGACCACCAGTCACAGATTTAGAGTCTCTCTAGTCCAATGATTCTCAACCTTCCTAATGCCATGACTCTTTAATACAGTGCCTCACGTTGTGGTGACCCCCAACCATAAAATTATTTTCGTTGCTACTTCATAACTCTAATTTTGCTACTGCTATGAGTTGTAATGCACATATCTGATAGGCAGGATATATTTTCATTGTTACAAATTGAACATAATTAAAGCATTGTGATTAATCACAAAACAATATGTAATTATATATTGTGAACTATTTATGTGTTTTCTGATGGTCTTAGGCGACCCCTGTGAAAGGGTCATTCGACCCCCCAAACAGGTCACGACCCACAGGTTGAGAACCACAATCTAGTGCTACTTGAGATTGTCACAAATATGCTAAGAGTTTATCACCACCATCTTTACAGGGCCCTCAAACGTAGCACCCCACCTCCACCCTGCAATCCTCAAGGTAGCAAATCTTCACAGAGAGAATCTAGATAGAGATTTTAAATATTTTCGTTCTTTCTTTCCTTTTCAGGGGACTCTGTATTAAGCACCCAGTGCTGGTGATACAGTTAGGGAAAAGACCGAGAGCCTCAGAGCTCATGGGAGTGGGGGGAGGCACCTCAAAAGCAAAAGAATGAAGAAGGAAGCGCAGGAGGCCTTTGCGTCTGAAGTCCTGCTGGGCTACTGGACCGGGCTGAAGGATAGGAGTTCGGGAAGGTGGAGTCTCGGAAGCACATGGGGGCGGTGGGGGGCACGACTTCCTTCTGGCCAGAAAGAACAAAGACATTCTCAAAAACAGGGAGTCCCAGACCTGGGAACATGCCACCCCCTGTGCCCCGCGTGAAGCATTCGTAGGTTCCCAGTTATTGATGTAATAATGTTTTATTGAAACTGAAAAGACAAGCAAATAGTGAGGCCGAAAAGCGGCTGCATTTCACCCATTTTTAAAATTGAAACTACATTTACTCAAACGTGCCTCCACGTGCCTCAAAACAGACCTTGAGAGCTTAAACTTTGCGCCAAATAATTATTCTTAAAAATTATCTACTAAATAGGCCTTTTGTCAAAATTGTAACTCTCCAAGAAAAATTAGGGAATGCATTTGCGCAAACTGAGCATACCAGTGAATATCTGCATTCGCATATACTTAGTTATTCTTAGATGGAGATCGGATTTTTATTTTTAAATGGCAGAGTAGGCAAACCAATTGACTAGGATTGCTTAAAAAGATAAAACATGATTTAATGTTTGAGGGGTACTGGTGAAAACACTCCGCCTAACAGGAGCGCCTCAGGCTCGCCTGGTTTACTGCGGAGGCCGTCTCCGCTGCCTCTCTGCTGCCCTCGTGTGAGCCCACAGGGGATAGCAGGATGGAAAGGCTCTCTCCAGGAAGGAACCTCCCAGGTCTTCAATAGAGACCTCAGAGAAGAAGGAGGGACCATAGGACAAGCACAAGCCTTTCTTACGGATTTCCGGAATCTGGATTTGTGGTGTCTCCATCACTGTGCTGATGGGTTTCCTTTGAATAACATGCTTGGCCTTGTTTCAAAGAAAGGAGAGTTTTTCCAGGATCAAACGAGAGCTTACAATAAACATGGATGCAATTGAAAGGATGAGGAAGCAAGATTTAATTGGGTAATTAAGGCTCCAACTTGTGCAATTACAGAACAATTATTGCTCAGCCCGGAGCTGCAGCATGCCGTTGGATTGGTGTTTTGCTTTGTGTTGTGTTGGTTTTTCTACCTTAGAAGTGTGGTACGCTTCTTCCCATTGGCACGGGCTACATGAGGGACTTCACCTAACATTCTCCATCGATTGAAGAGGACCACACCTAGCTCCCTGTGGGATGAGCAACTGTGACCGCTTGTATCACATACAAAACACAGAGGGGATCTACTTTGAGCTACCTTTTCTAGAGGGCTCTCAAATCAAAGAAGTCAATCTTTTCTTCTTTCTCCCTACTCTGTACCTTAGAGATTGTAGAGTCTCATAGCTGCATATATCACACCTCGGCCAAGATTCCCAAATGACTCCACAGCTTGGCTCGTAGCCTAGCAAACTGTACTAGTGAATATCTGAATGCAGAATGCCTCACGACAGTCTTAAAATAAAAGGATAAACTGGATTTTCACCATGCTTTCCCTCAATGGAAATAAGAGTCACGACATGAAGGGGCTTCACAAAGTTCGTGGAGAAATAGAATGAACGGAGATTGGAATTTTTCCATGAACATTTTGAAGCTCTCTCACATCTGCACACCCATGTTCTTCGCAGTATTGTTCACAAAATCAAAAAGATGGAGACAACCTGAGTCCCTGTCAAAGAGTGAATGTCTAAACTATGAACACCCCACGGGACACTTCACACTGGCAAAGAATGACAACGGCATGATGCCAAGTACAGCAAGTTGCTCACAAAAGAGCAAGTAGTGTACAAGAACTCTAGTAGGGAACGTCCAGAAAAAGCGGATGCACAGAAACAACCCCTGATGATTACCAGGTATCGAAAAGGAAGGCAGGCACATCCACTAAGTAAACTGCAGAACAGTGTGCCACCCGAGTGATGGAAGAGCAGCGCACAATAAGGGGAGGTCAGCAGAGCAGGGCCCAGGCAGAGAAGACGCTGGGAGGAACACAGGGAAAGAGGCAAGCACAGTGAAGACGAAAAGGCTTCAAAGGTTCATGAAAACTTTCTTCTACAAATAGTAGAAGCTCCCTTACACTATTACATACAAATTCCTGCAACAGCAAAAATAGCAAACAATAATTATGAGTGGGTTTCTAGGTAGATGTGCAATCTTTTGATAAGGACCATAGGTCGTTTCCCTGGAGAAGAGCTCAGGGGCACTTAGGGTCAACCCAGCTCAGAGACGACCAAGGTTAGGCTGCCATCTTGACTCTAGAATCTGCCATCTCATTTTGTATGTACATGTAAGCAGCGGTTCTCAACCTGTGGGTCCCGACCCCTTTGGGGGTCGAACGACCCTTTCACAGAGGTCGCCTGATTCATAGCAGTAGCAAAATGACAGTTTTGAAATAGCAATGAAAATAATTGCATGGTTGGGGGGTCACCACAACACGAGGAACTGTATGAAAGGGTCACAGCATTAGGAAGGTTGAGAACCACTGCTCTAGGGCCTCCCCTTCCTATTGCATGTATAACCTTAGCTCACCCCTCTACTGCTTCATGTATACCTTTAATACAACCCCATCCTGTTACATGTGAGTTTATTAGGCTTTCATGCCTGAGATTCTATAAGTCTCTGAGAGAACACATGATTGCCTCATTCTGATTCCAGTCACCATGGAAGAGGTGAGCCTTTGCATGCCTTGTCTCGTGACTCTTAAATTTACCCCTCAATTACACAACCACCATGTAGACCCATTCAGTTGAGGGGAGGCTGGTCCCCCACACATGATTTTCCTATACTTACTCTAGAGTTGTTATGTTACCATAAGTCAGGCCCAACTCATAGCAACTGTAAACACAGCAGAGGTGAACACTGCCCCTTCCTGGGCCTTCCATTCACTGTGTCAATCCATCGCCTTGTAGTCTTCGCGTTTTCGCTGACCCTCCAATTTAACAAGAATGTTGCCCTTTTCCAAGGACCCTTCTCTTCTGATGACACGCCCAAAGTATGCAAGATGAAGTTTCACCCTCCTGACGAGTGAGGACAATTCTGGCTCTACTTCTTCCAAGTCAGGTCCGTTTGCTTTTCTGGAAGTCCAAGGTACTTTCAATATTCTTTGCCAACATCATAATTCAAACATATTGGTTTTTATTGGATCTTTATTCATTGTACAACTTTCACATGCATATGAGGTGACTAAAAACACCATGGCTTGAGTCAGACACACCTTCAAAGTGGCCACTTTGTTCTTCAACACTTCAAAGAAGTCTTCTGCAGCAGGTTTGCCCAGTGCAATATGTCATTTGACTTCTTGGCTGCTTTTTTACGAGCATTGACTGTGCATGCAAGCAATATGAATTCTGTTTTTGTTTATTTTAATGAAATTCTTGATACATTCAATCTTCACTTCATTTGTCATGAGTAAAGATTACCTTTTGATCCTGTTGCGAAGACTTGGGTTTTCTTTACATTGACTTGTAATCCATATTGAAGGCTGCCCTTCTTATCTTCCTTAGCAATGGACTTCAAGTCCTCTTTACCTTCAGCAAGCAAAATATTGTCATCTGCATATCAGATTATTAAAAAGCCTTCCTTCAATCCTGATGCCACACTCTTCCTTACGTGGTCCAGCTTCTGATATTTGTTCGACATCCATATTATACAATATGTTATTCACACAGATCTAAGAATACAGCCCTGATATGTATCTTTCCTGATTCTAAACCATGCAATATTCCCTTTGTTCTGTTTGTGCCACTGCCTCTTGGTCCATGTACAGGTCCACATGAGCACACAATAAAGTGTTTTGTAATTGTCATTCTTCTCATTATTTGTTATTCTTCTTCTCATAGTTTGTTATGATGAACACAGTTGAATGTCTTTGCATAGTGCATAGAACACAAATAAACATCTTCCTGGTAGTCTATGTTTTAAGTCAATATTCATCCGACATCACCTCATGCCTCATGCCGTGCTCTCTTCTGGATCTAGCTTGAATTCTGGCAGCTCCCTCTGGATGCACTGCTATGACCACTGCTTAAATTATCTGCAGCAAAATTTTACTTGCATATGATATTAATGAAATTGTGGAATATTTTCCACATTTTGTTGGATCATATTCATTAGAAAGTGACACAAATATGAATCTCTTCTTATAATCTGGTCAGGCAGCTGTCTTCCAAATCTCTTGGTACAGGCAAGTGTCTCCAATGCTTTCTCAGCTTGTTGAGGTATTTCGATTGATATTTCATTAATTCTTGGTGCCTTGTTCTTCATTAATGCCTTCAGTACACCTTTGATTTCTTTAATCAGTATCATTGCTTCTTGACTATATGCTACTTTGTGAGATGGTTGAATGTGTGCCAGTTTTTTTCAATGCAGAGACTCAGTGTATTCCTTCTATGGACTTGATGCTTCCTGCATCGTTCAATATTGTGGCCTTGGAATCCTTAATACTACAACTTGAGGCTTGAATCTTTTTTTTTCTTCAGTTCTTTCAGTTTGAAATATACTCATTGTGTTCTTTGTTTCTGACTTTTAAACTCTAAGTCTTTGCAAATTTCATGATAAGGCTTTGTCTGTCTTCTTGAATGGTCCTTTGAAATAGTCGATTCGGCTCTTTTACTTCATTTCTTCCATTTGCCTAAGTTATTCTACAACCAAGAGTACGTTTCAGAGTCTCTTCTGAACTACACTTTGAAGTTTTCCTTTTTCTTGTATTTTCAGGGAACTTTTTCCTTCGTAATAGATCATCTTCTTGATGTAATCCCACACACATCTGGTCTTCAGTCACTAGTGTCCATTGTGCCAACCTGTTCTTTAGATGGTTTCTAATTTCAGATGGGATATTCTCAGGGTTGTATTTTGGTTCTTGGAGCGGTATTTTCATTTCCATTTCTTCATGCTGAATTTAAATAAAGCCATTGATGATCTAGTCCACAGTTGTCCCTGACCTTATTTTGGCTGATGATATTGAGCTTCTCTATCCTCTCTTCCAACAGATACAATCAACTGTACTCCTACGTCTCTCACCAGGTGAGTTCCACAAATATAGCGCCATGTATATTGTTGAAAAAAATATTTGAAATGAAACATCATTGTTTTACAAAATTATCTCATGAAAATCTCCAGATTTGTTTCTATTCCAAGGTGTCCTGATCTTTTCTCTGTATTTCCAACTTTGGCATTCCAATCATCAGTAATTATCGATGCATCTTGATTGCCTGCTTGATCAATTTTAGACTAAATAATTGGTAAAACTCTTGAATTTCTTCATCATTGCCTTGAGTCATTGAGGGTAAATTTGAAAAACATTTGCATTAACTGATCCCACCTAATGGGCTATAGATAGTATCCTATCACATGCAGCATTAGATTTCAATATAGATCTTGAAATGTTGGTTTTTAGCAAGGGTGTGATGCCGCACCACTGGAATATGCCCTTCCGGGCAAAGTAAGTCATATGGGTGTCAAGATTCAAAATGCTCAATACAAGTCCATTTCAGGATATACTTTGTTTTTTTATTTAATGCTAACTGGTCCGTGTTTTGAAAACTTCCAATTTTCCTATATTGGTACTTCTTCCATCCATATTGATTTTCGGTATATGTTTTCGGCTATTTAGTCTCATTTTTTTGCCATATTCATCAGCAAATGAAGATCTCCACAGCTTTCCTCCATCCGTGTCACGAAGGCCATCCCCTCTTTGAGGAGGCAGCACTTCTATGTGCTCTGGGAGTCTTTCCACGTGAGAAGTTCATCTCTGTGCTCGCTATCGGACAGGGTGGGACGGCTATTCAGCAGGTTTTTGGTGGCTAATCCCCCCCAAGGTGGCCCGCCTAGTCCTTCCGCCTAGTTGATTCTTAGGCTGGAAGTTCTGGTGATACTCGTTCATCACGGTGGCCCGCTGCTGTTTCCAATACCCGTGGCATCGCTTCCAGCATCAGAGTGACACAGACGTCCCCACAGTGTGACACACAGACAGAGGAGAAGTGCACGGAGTGCAAAATGGATCAGCTTTTGTACTGACGTGATTTTAAAGCAAATGTCTAAAAGAAATTTTAAAGCAATTTTTTAAAGTGAAAAAGAAGAGAATCATTTGAAGCTGAGAAAATGCCCTACTTCTAGGCTTGGCCTCAGGAAAAAGCTCGGTACCTTCATGAAACTGAAACAAGAACAGTGTCCAGAATGTTGAAGAAGTGGCCAGAGGGCACTTCTAATTAAACGTGGTCTTTTATCCCTTTGGGCAATTCATGGTTTACTCTGCTGTCTTTTTAATAAAATCAGAATGCCTTTCACAGACGATGTGTGTACAGAACCCAGGATCCATCACTCTGTATCATCTTAAAGGCAGTCTGCTTCATATATTTTTGTCACTGTCTATTCTCCCTAATGATTTTAGATGAGAATTGGGCCTTATGTCTATGTAATTAAAGATTTTATCTAAATACCAACAACAACCAAAAAAAGGCATGAAAGATTTTTAATTAGGGAAGTCACATAACCTAATTTGAAGTTAGTAAGTACGATATAACTCCAACCATAACACAGTGAGTATGGCCCCCCCAATGTTTTTTAATCATTTTATTAGGGGCTCATACAATTCTTATCACAATCCATACATATATCAATTGTGTAAAGCACATTTGTACATTCATTGCTCTCATCAT
>NW_022103900.1:9672974-9674368 GCF_000313985.2 Echinops telfairi
TTTAACAGCCATTAATTGGGGAGTCTTGTTATGGTGAGCTAATGAAGTACTGGGGATAAATTCACACTGCCCATCGACTGTGAAGTCAAACTGAGCTGTCTAAATTTCTCCTACAGAGAGTCTCTCCCAGTCTCCATTTGATACCACCTTGTAACAGTGAGTCACTGGTTGCCTGTTGACAGGGATGATTGTGCCTGTTATGACTGCAACATGAAGCTGTCAGTCCTACTTCCCCACTGCTTGCTAAGAGATGATATTTGATGATAATTATATAGGTAGTCTCATACTACCCCATGGTATTACTCCATAGGTAGGCTTCGCCTTAAGATCAGATGAAACAAAAAGTGACTTCCATGCCCAAAAGTAAATAAACAAATGCCTAGTTCAGATAAGCATGGGGCTGCTAGGGGCAAGGTTGGCCATTCAAACTCACCAGCTTCCCCATGATAGAAAGAGGAGAAGGCAGGCTCCCATAAAGAGTTACATGCCCAAACCCTCTAGGGTTCACGATGAGTCAGAGCAAACTCCGTTACAGTGCATCATCATGAGACCACAATTTCCTTATATGCAAATTAATCAACTAACAGCTGAATTTACAAGAGAGAGGTAACACTTTCAATGAAGCTAATCAGTACAATTTATAGGCTGGTGAATGAAATAATAAATAAATCTAAACCCTATTCGTTAATACATATTTAAGCAAAGACTAAGATTATAAATTACATGGTTAAAAATTAAAGCCCTGAACTAAGGCAGCTGCATACCGAGTCAGATAGGTGTGGCCCATAGAATTACACAATACCTCCTAAAGTAAGAGAAATACAAATTAGATTAAAAGTCATTCCTATAGCGTGGTAGGCACAATTATTCTCCTCCTCCCTGTATGACATCCATGTCATGTCAGAATCCCCTAGACCTGTGGGCATGTTACTTTAGGAGATGAAAGGAATATCTCAGATGTAATTTAACTTAGATGTTCAGTTCAGGTGACTAACCTTGATTGCCTGGGTGGAAGAAAGATAGACTTAGAGTAGATATGATGACAGAAGCAAAAGGTCAAAGTCAAGTGTTTTCAGGAATTAATTAGATTATTTAGTCACAAATAGCTTCATTCTACTAAGTTCATATTAATTTTACATAGCACCTTAAGAAAACCTAAGGTTCAAAGGCAGGATTATGTAACTACATTGTTCTAAGCTTTCTAAATGGCTCTGATAAACCTTTGTTGGTTTATTTGAAATAAATCATAGTGCCTCATTGCTTTTATTTTATATAAGAAACTATATTTAAAGATATACCTCTAAATTTAAATACACACACAGACACACATATATACTTTAAGAGGAGAAACTAAAATCCAAAATCACTGCCAGTTCATCAATTCTGACTCATAG
>NW_022103900.1:9674594-9675087 GCF_000313985.2 Echinops telfairi
AGAAAGAAATTAAAAACAACAACAACACAGACACAGAGATACACACCCATGTTTATTGCAAGAGCGTCTATCATAGAAAAAATATGGAAACAATCCAAACCCCATTTGTGGAGAAGTGGATAAATAAACTCTGGTACGTACATACAAGGGAATATTACCCATCCTTAAAGAACAATGATGAGTCAGTCTGTCAAGCACCTCATGACATGGACAGAATTTGAGAGCCTGATGCTCAGCCAGGTTAGTCTCTCTCATAAAGATGAATATATAAGGGAAGGGGGCGGGGCGAAGACTTTGAAAAGATGATGGAGTTAGAGCAAGGGTGGGGGTGGGGCAGAAGGGGGAAGACAAGACTGGAAGAAGTCAAAGGAAACACACCTCCAGGCACGACCCTGGGGTCCGGCCAGGGTCCGATGAGACAGCCTGCGCAGGTAAATGGAGCCCATCTTCTTTGTCTAGATTACCATAGGCCACAAATAAAATGGGAGATAGC
>NW_022103900.1:9676046-9678843 GCF_000313985.2 Echinops telfairi
TTGTGGATTTGTGACTTAGGACAGCAAATGTGTTCCCTAGAGAAATCGATCCACCAGGTTGTCTTGGCTGGAAGCTGTAGGGAAGCAGCGTGATTGGCAGGCCTGTTTCTCCTTCGGTGCTAATGGGTGGGTTCAGACCACTAACTTCTTGGTTACAACTCAAGGACAAAGCATTTGCCCAAAGCAGGAGCCTTTTATTTAATCAATTAATGCTTTAGATGGCACTGTATAAAATACTGGTATTAATTATTCCCAAAGATCTGTATCATCACAGACCACACATGGAGACCTATTAAACCCCAAAGGCAGATGCACTGCCTCTGAGCCATGTCTGAGGCTGTGAATGCTTTCAGGGGCAGGTGGCTTCATCTCTCTTCCACGGAGAAGCTGGTGGCTTCTGACCTTGTGGCTGGCAGCCCAGGACTCATCCCCCTTCGCCAACAGACTGCCTTATAGATGGAGGGAATGAATGCCCCCACCTCATTCTCATCCCCCTCTCTGGTCTCAAAGCTCTCCGTGGGCTGAACCAAGAAGCACACAGCTCAGCCTCCAATGGTGTAAGAAGGATGGAGTACATCCCGGAGGTGAGGGATCGGTGGGTAGAAAGAAGCTACACGGCATTTGCCTCCTGTATGAACGTTGTAAAGCTAAACATTAAAATACGGTCATTTCCCTCCCTGTAGTTTTGCCTTTTCCAGAATGTCCTTTCATTGACTCATACAATACGTAGCTTGTTCCGAGTAGCATTTTCATGCAGCAGCACATTAGAGGTTGCCACAGGTTTAACGTGTGTCTGGGGGTGGGGATGGGGGGGGGGAGCTGTCCAGAAGCCACGTTTCACACTCCATAGACGGTCTGTAGGCCAGTCTTCTCCTCTTACGGGGGGGGGGGTAGTAGGTAAGGCAAAGGCCAGCGAAACTCCTCTGAATGATACGGTAATGGCAGACACATGACATCATGCATTTGTCAAAACCCATGCAGCTGCACAACACAAAGAGGAAACCCTAACGTAAAGCATGGATTTCAGTTAATAAGCAGGCATGGAACTGGATTCATTGATAGCCGCAATGTCACACAAGAATGCACGGTGTAAATAGAAGGGGAGGTTGTATCTAGGAGAGGAAGAGATACGCAGAAACCATAAACTTTCTATAAAAGTTTCTACAAAACTAAAACAATCTTTTAAAAAATAGCATACTGAAAAAATGGCCTTTGAATGTTTTTTTCCCCTGCTCTGTTCACCCTCTCACCATCATCATCTGTGTCTTGATCAAATGTCATTTCTTCCATGGTGTTTCCTTGTCATTTCCTTTGCGTAGTATTCAGTCTCACTCCCGTCCTGGCTCTCTAGCGCGAATCCTGCCCTGTGTTGCTTGTAGCATCAGCACCTCTCGCCATGCTGTGCACTTTGCTGACTTGTGTTGTGGTGCCAGTCTTTTCCCACTGGATCGGAAATTCTAGGAGAGCAGCAAATATTTGGAAATACCGTCATCGCCTCAGGGCCTGCCTCACCAACGTCTGGAACTCAAAACGCGTAAATGATTGTATGAATAAAGGAAATCTAATCTGAAAAGAAGTGTGTAGTATCAACTGCTTTCAAAGTAGAAATCAACCTGTTCCTAGCAAGCCTATAGTGATTTTTCTCACCTTTCCAAGTTTTATTGGCAGTTCTCTCCGAAACGTCCCCTTTCCCAAATTTCACTTTCTTTCCTTCATCCCTGCAAATATTCATTTCGCTGCAGCGTTTTCTTGTTTTGTCAGATGCACCGTGAAGCCTGTGAGAGCTGAAACTCATCAGGACTGCCTTCTTTCCCCACAAGGTTTCTGCCTTTGATGGGATGAAATCTCGCCACCTTTCACCCTCTCGTTTTTTGGAGAAAATGTGCTTTCCAGCCCTGCTTTCGCTGGTTTTACTTCAGCTGTTCTCTCGGAACATCTGTCTCTTCTGTGAAAACAGAGCCCATTACCACCGAGTGGTTTATGATTAATACTGGCCCCACACAACAGTGCAATGCTGCCCTAAAGGACTTCAAGCTGCAGTTTCCACAGAAACACCCTTCTCCCATGGAGTGGCTGGTGGGTTCAAAATACTTACCTTTGGGCTACTGGCTGAGCACTTACCCCCTGGGCCACAATCCAGTCGCAGCAAACTCCTTTCATACTTATCAGGTATTAAGGGCTTACAACTTAGCATTTTGCTTTGTTCGACAGTGCCTAACACTGCCCTGGCTGACATGCAGAATGTAAGGGGATTGGGACTGCAGTCAGAGAACCTGAGTTCAACTCCTGACTCCACATTCCATTGCTGTGAGACGTTGGCAAGTTACCTAAAGTCTCGAAGCTATTTCATGGGGTTTCTTTGAAAATCAAGATGACACCTTTAAAGCGTTAGATAATAAATTATATCTATGATTGGCATGATGTGTGCTCAGTATTTGCTCTACAAATAAGTGGTTATAGTAAGAAACCGAAGACCAATATCCATACAAGATGTATTTCTTTTAAGTCTTGGTTTATTGATGTATGCTGTGTGTGTTAGTCTGGATATATTAGAGAAACAAATCCACTGAAATTCATATGTATAAGAGAGTTTTCACAAGCTTTTATTTCTTATTGTGTTTTGTTTTGGTTTGTTGTCATTGGTTTGTTGTTGTTGTTGTTTTGTTGTATATTGTTGCTTGGTTTTGTTCTGTCTTGTTTTTGTGCATGTTATTATCTCCGCAGGTCTGTCAAAATAAGATAGGCTGGATGAACAATCCGAAGGAGAGAACAATTGGACTGACAGCTCTGGGTGACA
>NW_022103900.1:9680418-9686709 GCF_000313985.2 Echinops telfairi
GGGGATGTCTTACAGGAAGTGAGCCTTGCCAGCTGAAGGAGGGAAGTGGCTAAGGCAGCTGCACCCTGGTCTGACCATCACAAAGCAATAGACCCGAGAACTCAAAAGGCGAGGCTCAAAGAGCCATTTATCCCTCCGCCCTTCCATTAACCCCACCTGTGTTTCTCGGCCCGGTTGGTACAATAAACTACTGCAGTGTGTTTTTAACGTGATGCAGAGAAAGAATCGGATATTAAGATAGTACAATCTTGAGCCAGACTCCTTAGGATGAAGTTCTTCCCTTACTACCCAGATGACTTTGACCGAGTATGGAAGCCTTTCTCTCTGAGTTGGCTCCTGTATCTAACCCACAGAGAGCAGAGCCTGCAGCATAGTCACTAGCCATTACAGAAAGCCACTATTATACAGAAAGCGAACCCTGGGGAAATATCTCTTTCTTCTAATATTACAGATTGATAGACATTCAACAAAAATTAGAAATTTTAGTTTGCATGCTAATAAAGAGTTATACTTAATATTTTCTAAGTCTCATTGCCAGGGCCTTTTCTTACAAAGACAGAGATAAACCATAACATGTAAGAAAAAAATCAATTCAAAATACGTAATCTTCCAAAGAGGTAAAATGACACTTCAGAAATGCTTTTATGTGTTTGTCCAACGTAAATCATCAAAACAGCTGTTATTGAAATGTTCCAGTTTGTGTCTTCCAACAGGATTATTGCACAATCATTAATAATTAATCATAGGTCTCTGATTCATTCTTGTACTCTCTAAAAATAGGATACCGTGAATAGGCCTAGAGCCTTAGCAACAGAATATTGAGAACTCTATCAGCCAAACATGGGGACTTAGTCACATTCTAGAAACAGCTCTGTCTCAGACCTGTTAAGCTGGAAGGTAGTTCTTGACAATGTCAGACAAGTTGTGTGTGTGTGTGCGTGTGTGTGTGTGTACACCCTTTTGGAGCTATTTTATTTGTCCCACTAAAAGCATCAACATTTCTGCTACTCTTTCTTGGCCCACTGGTAGAGCATAGCAGAGCATATATAACGACCTTGGGACCTTGGCGATGGAAACCATCAGCTTGGAAGGGTAATAAGCCAGCATCAGTTGATCAGCCACCCAGTGGAGGTTTCTGAAATCTGTGTTATACCAGCTATTCGTACAAGCAATCATGAATGAGAATATGATGTCATATCATTAGCATCTATGGTACAACTGGGCTGATTTGAACCACTAACTTTTAAGTGAATAGTTGAGTGCAAAGCATTTGTGCTACCCAGGGACTAACTTACTATGTAATTTTAATATGTTCAGCCAATAACATAAAGCACTGTTCTATTCATTTTACACGCTGGTGCTCGTTTAAGAAAATGGATGAAGATAAGCAACTTGCCAAAGGTCACAGTAACGCAGGATTCAAAACCAGACGCCCTTCATCCTGAATTCAATCCCCAAGCAAGCCAACAAACCAGTAAACCATATGTCTGCTTAACAGAACTCTATTTAGCTATTGGTTAAACAGAAGGACAAATGTGGGATAGAGGTGTGTGTGTGTGTGTGTGTGTGTGTGTTATATGCATATGAGTGTGTGCTTTCCAAAAACCAAAACTCATAGCCATCAAGTCAATTCCGACTCATAGCAATGCTCTAGGACAGCGAACGACCTCTGGGTTTCTGAAATTCACTTTTTATATGACTAGACAATCTCATCTTCCTCCCCAGGAATGACTGATGGTTTAGAACAGTGGTTCTCAAACTGTGGGTCGTGACCCCTTTGGGGGTTGAACGACCCTTTCCCAGGGGCTGCCAGATTCATAACAGTAGCAAAATTACAATTATGAAATAGCAATGAAAATAATTTTATGGTCGGGGGTCACCACAACATGAGGAACTGTATTAAAGGGTCACGGCATTAGGAAGGTTGAGAACCACTGGTTTAGAACTACTGGCCTTGCAGTTAGCAGCCCAATGTATAACCCCTACACCACCAGGACCCCTTCCTGTGTTCCTTAGGCTAATATTATTCTAATTACTCAATTCATCAAGTAACATCCTATATATGTATTTCCCTAACATGAAATAATAACCAGAGGATGATGGAAATGGACAGAAATCTGTATTCATATGACATCCCAGTCTAAAGGAGCCCAGACAAGAACTGAAGGTTTTCACGTCATAGGGAGTAGTCTAGGACTTGCCCAAGAGTAGAAAATGCTTCTTTCTTTCTTTTTTGTCCTCTCCCCAATCCACAAGGTGGATGAGCTCAGTCACAGGAACACAGGTGGGGATGGCGCAGGACCAGGCGATGCTTGTTCTGTTGTGTGTAGGGGCGCTTCGAGCCAGAACTCAAGAGTGTTCAACAACCACCACAAAGCTGTCACGTTTTCCCTTATGCAAACCGATAAATACACAACTCTCCCTCCTCATTTTGTCCAAATCAGCCTCTGGTTCGCTCCCACACTAGACAACGCCAAGCCCAAACGCACGAATGCCTATCCATAACTTTAGCGTCTGTTCATTGGAATGACCAGGAACCAAGTGTGGCCACATCATTTTTACACAAATCAGTTGAAACCAACAAGTTAGAAACGACTGCCTCTGTCCGCTAGCCACATGTGGCTGGTCTATCTAACGAGAACACAGCCACGGAGCATGTTCATGCACGCAGATGGTGCCACGCTCCAGCAAGAGGCGAGCCCTGCCAGCCCTGTCTCCTCCACAGGCTGCCACTGATCATCTCTGAGTTACTCGGTTTGTGTCGCCACCAAGCCGAACACTTTCATGTAAAAGAATCATCGACTATCAACATCAACATTATGTGGCAGCATGGACTTTATCAGGCACTGCCTTCAGTCTGCCAACTTGCTCTAATCAAGATCATTGGCAAGATTCCCCGGAGTTTTCAAGCTGTTTGGGTTTTTCCCCACTCTTACATGACATCTTTACAGGAAGCGTGTGCGCGCGCGGCGCGTGCCCTATAATCAAGAAAACACACTGCATCTCATCTTCCTGTCTTGACTTCAGCATTCCATTTCATTTCACACATTGTGAGCAGAAAATAATTTTACATTGTTTTCTCTATCTACATATAAATATAGATATTGCTTCAATTCCTCCCATCCCTCAGAATCGTATCCAACCAAATAAAAGGATGTTCTAAACTTCCATACTATTGTTTCGCTGCTCAACACTCAATGATTAAGCCATTGGGTCACCAACGGAGAAAATGTGGAGAAGAAAAGCATGTATTTTGTTGTAAACACAAGCTTAAGTCCACAGGTACCGCGACAAGGCTTCCAGTCCGTATCTTCAAGGGTTCATTCCAAACACAACACGTTTAAGTACATCTCTGTGATCAGACAAGCTCTTGAAGCCATACATTATCTCAGTTGCCTTAAGGTAGCCCAGAAAAAAAGAAAAAAGTTAGAAAAGGATCTATTTTGGGCCCTGTGGGGGATAAAAAATTGGAGGCCGGGGCTAATATCAAATTTCTAACAAAACTCCAACAAATAAAGGCCTACATTTTTTGCAATAAATTTGTAGAAATGCTGTTACACATAACACAATAGTTTTTAGATGGATCTAGAATTATATGGAAGGTCAGTAAGTCCTTAAAGATGACCCAAGAGAGGGGAGACCATTAAGCTCAGTCAATAAACTGTGGCTGAAGTACAGAGGCTGGTGGAAGAAGACATGTAGAAGCACCGTTGGTACCATAGCTGTGAAAGTTAAGGTCTCACACACTTTGGCTCTGTTTTTTAACACATTTCTTGATATTAGCAAGCTGTTGGTTCAATGGGAGCCAAAAATGCTAGGCAAAGATCAGCTAGCTCAAAGAATGGGTCTTTCTTGACTCTTTTAAGCAAAATAAAAGCTAATAAAGACAATTCAATGAAATGAGGCATAGCCAGGGATGAGTCTTGAATTCACCAGTATGATCCACAGAGGGAGGTCTAATCAAAACAGTGGCTTGCAAGAGGATAGCCTGGGCCAACTAAATGCGAGGCAAAGAGGTCCGCTTAGAAGAGTACGGCAACCACTTTGTGGGGTGGATGCCAAAAGGGTAATGTGGGAAACTGAGAACTGGGAAGAGAGTGCATGTAGACAAATTCGCTACATTCATGATTAGGAGTCCGCGAAGCTAAGACTCTGGTGGAAGGAGGCCTTCAGGTTCATGAGTGGGAAGCAATCCCAGTCAGGTTCTCCAAACTAAAAGTCATTCCCCACAAAGTCCCCCTATAATAATGCCAACTTTAAGATGCTGCTGGCAAGCACATGGACACTACTATACTCTTGAAGGTGAACTGCTTGGAGGTTATCTGTCTGAAGGTGGCCTGCCATCAAGATTTATCAGACCACCCCACCCCACTCCTTTCTGATAAGGATCACAGAATGCTCCCCTGGAGAAGAACTCAGGAACATTTAAGGTCAAGCCAGCTCATCTTAACACTAGAACCCGCCCATCTTGTTATGTATGTACCTTCCTGTTACATGCATGTCCCTAGCACATCCCTTTACTGATACATATGTGTATGACATCGCTTGCATGCCCAAGATTATATAAACTCGTGAGAGAATACATTCGCCAACCCTCTGGTTGCGGTCTCCGTGGAAGAGGTGAGCCCCTGCATGCCTTGTCTGATGTTTCTTTAATTTACCTTTCAATTACACAACCGCTTCTTAGGACCCATTCACTGTGGAGGCTGGCCCCACAGGGTAATCTTGATCTATTTTCTGAGGGACACGGGATGCTCACAAGAGCTTACGGTGAAAACACTTTAAGATATTGAAAGCTCACTGGTGAGAAATTGTCCAGGAAAGTTGTGCTGAGGAATTGTTTGTTGTTTGTTTTTTCCCCATCGAGATAGTTGCACCTCCTTATTCTGCGAGGGGAGCCAGGGTCATCCTAGGAGACTTTAGTTGGGAAATCTTCCTCCACTCAAACTACCACCCTTATCTTACCCCTTTAATTGTCTTCCTGTTCCCAAATCAAAGAAGAGGGGAAAGTGCGTGGAGTCATGTTCCTTGAGGAGGCCCTGCCAGTCTTTCTGATGTGGCATCGATTGAAGAGCACGGAATTGTTAGGGGACGGGCTCAAAAGATGAAACCACTGCCTTCAGAAATATAAAGCTATAGATAGAAGATCTACTATTAAAAAAAACTTACATCTTGATTTTTTTGTTTGATAAAGATTTTTATGACTTGCTAGTGAAGCTTTTTAAACTTACTCACATATTAAAATAGGTCCTTAAAATAGTTTCTTATCCTAGTAAAATGAATTACAATATCTACTCATGCATGTTTTATAATCAGACAAGGTGTGCAACATGGTTGTATTCTCTCACCCTACTTATTCACTCTGTGGCTGAACAGACCATCAGAGAGTCTGGTTTCTATGAAGAAGAGTGTGGCATCAGGTTTACTGGAAGGCGTATTAACAACCTGCAGTGTGCAGATGACACAACCTGGCTTGCTGAAAGGGAGGAGGATTTGAAGCTCTTGCTGATGAACAGCGAGGGTGGCAGCCTTCAGTATGGATTACAACTCAATGTAAAGAAAAGCGAAATCCTCAAAGCTGGATCACTAGGTTAAATTATGATAAATGGAGACAAAGTTTGAAGTTGTCAAGAATTCCACCTTGCTTGGTTCCACAATCAATGTTCATGGAAGCACAAAACAAGAGCTTGAAAGATGAATTGCATTAGTTAAATCTGCTGCACAAGACCTCTTGAGAGCATTGAAAAGCAAGGATTTGAGGACTGAGGTATGCCTCGCCAAGCATAGTATTTTCAATTGCCTCATATGCACGTGAATGGTGGCCACTGAATGAAGAAGACCGAACGAGAATCAATGCATTTGAATTTTGGTGCTGGAAGAAGAATATTGCCATTACTATGGTCTGATAGAAGGACAAATAAATCTGTCTTGAAAGAAGTATGGCCAGAGTTCTCCTTAGAAGCAAGGATGGGGAGGCTTCATCTTACATACTTTGGACCTGTTATCAGGAGAGACCAGTCCCTGGCAAAGGACATCATGCTGAGTAGAGGGGCAGCAAAGGGGCGGGAGGCCCTCAAAGAGCTAGATTGCCGCCATCTGGGCTCCTGCACAGGAACAAGAGTGAGAATGGTTTAGGACCGCGCAGGGTTTCCTTCTGTTGCGCATAGGGTCACTGTGGGTTGGAACTGACTCGATGGCACCTAACAACAACAATGCATTTATCCCCCCAAATATCTACTGTGACTTGTAAATGCATGATCGTTTGGCCTGTAACCATAAGGCTGGAGGTTT
>NW_022103900.1:9687748-9704367 GCF_000313985.2 Echinops telfairi
CGGGTCAGGCTGGTGTCAGCACATTTCTTAATGCAGTTTTTGTGGCAAAATTAGGTGCCTCAGCTGATATTTGGTTTGGCTTATCCTTGAGTATATACGGTATCAAAAAAACATAATTAAATGGAAAAATAAGAGAGAGAAAGGGAATATAGAGCATACTTATTGAATACCACATAATTATAAAAGAATATCATTTTAGATTGACCAACCAAATATTAAAAGCTTAAGTAAGGATAAAAATTACTAAGGATAATATAAAAATGTCCTACTATAAATGTATCCAGTAGGGGGAAAAATCTTTATTATATATCAAAAGAAATGTTTTGCTCTCCTCCCCCAATAAATAAAAGAAACATACCAGAACCATAATAACAAATAATAAGCATTGTTGTTATGTGGTTAGGTGCCAACAAGTCTGTTCCGACTCATAGCCACCTCTTGTACAACAACGGGGAGTCATGCGTAGACCTGCCTGCGCTCTCCTCCCAGTTTTTGCTGTTGTGTCCACAGTGGCAATCCATCTTAGGGCGGGCCTGTGTCCCTGATCCACTCTGTCTACCTGATGCCCTTCTCTGGGAACTGGTCCCTCTGAGCATTTTGACTTTACTTCTTACAACCCAGATGTGTTCCTTCCTCTGGCACTGTGTGTTATATTCAATAGTCTTCACCAACACAATTTAAATGCACCAATTATTCTTCCATCTTCCTCATTCCTTGTACAGTGTTTGCATGCAAGCGGCATGCATATTAAATGACAGTTAGGACCAATCTTTTAGTTATATCAAAACATGTACTTGTATTGAACTAGTAAAGAGACTGTCAGATGGTCTCACAAGATAAAGCCAAACTCTACGGTGTATAGTGTACCGGTTAACAGTTGAGTATGACTGCCTAAACGCAGCTCACTCTTCAGATTCTCCCAAAGCCATAAACCAATTGGCACCAAGTGGACTCAGACTCCTGGCATCCTCCTCTGCCAGAGTACACCTGTGCTCCATAAAGTGTTCAACGACTGGCATTTGCAGAGGAGATCACCGTATCTTCTTCTGCGGAACCTCTGGGTGGCCTGAAGCCATGGACCTTTGGATGAGCAGCCACTGCCTTAACTAAATGCACCACTGAAGAAGTCACACAGGGTAGTCACCAGGAGTCTCCATAGACTTGTCGCCAATTGCTGTTGTTATTGAGTCTTAAAGAAGGGAAGAAGCTCTTCATTTAGCCTCTCACCCCCATGTGAGCTGCTGCCTCCTCAGAACTACTCCTTCATTGACTGGTGAGTTCCAAACAACTCCCTACCTCTCCCTCCCCTCCCCAACTGAGGATGTTCTCTTCTCTTCTCTCTTGTTCCTCTGGTGTTAATTGTGGAGATAGAGGGGAGCGGGTCAGAAGTTCTTGTCCAGTCTGCTTCTTGGTTAGAATGAGACTGGCCTCCCTCCAGAGAAAGAGATGTTGGTGGTTTTGACAGATAACCTTCTTTAGCAGGAGTTGCACAAGAAAAGGTTCGAAAGAGATTTAAGGATTATAGTGTATGGCAAAGGACATGGTTTGAGCTTCAAATTTTACTTCATAAAGCCCTACGTGTGTTTCAGCAAAAAGAGAAACATTTTATTAAAATGATGCTTTAGAAAAATCAATCTACATGGAATCCAGTAACAGGAGTGGGAGTAGTGATACCAGCAAGGTAGGGGAAAGTGGGGAGAGAAGGGAAGGATCGCAATGATGGACACATTACCCCACTCCCCACCCACCCCACACACACACAGGCACCCCCACACACATACCAGGGGATGAACAACAGAAACGTTGTGGGGAGGGAGACAGCGGTCGGTGTAAGATATGAAAATAAGAATCATTTATCAAGGAGTCATGAAGGTGAGGGGCGGGGTGAGGAACTGATATCAAGGGTTCGATGGAAAGTAAAAGACTAGAAAATGGTGATGGCAACATATGTACAAGTATGCTTGATACAATTGATGTATGGAGTGTTATAAGAGCTGTGAGAGCCCCCAATAAAAGGATCCTTTCATTAAAAATAGAAGAAAAATCAATCTTCGGTTAAGAAATAATTATCAATGAGGTAGTTGCAGTCCTCTAGAGACCCACGCTACTGGAAGCCTAGGCACAGATCAAGTTGAGCTTTGGAGTCATCTGGGAGCTTGTTAAAATGCCCCTGAGGACACAGGATCGACATGTTAACAAAAGTCCCCAGGGGATTTTTGCTCACATTAAAGTATGAGAGGAGGCCCTGGTTGATGTTAACCATCAATGCTTTCAGCTGCGAGGGTCTTGGAAGAAACACACATTGAGTGATCATTTTGATCACATCAGCCATGGAAAGGCCGGGGGAGCACAGTTTCACTCTGGTGCATGAGGTTGCCATGAGCAAGGAATCCACTCAATGGGAACTGGTTGCTGTTTTGAATTTTCTGCTTTGTAAATATAAGAAACGGTGCCCTAGATCTCAAAAACTGGCACTTGAAAAAGAAGGGGATGGATGCCCGAGAAACAGTGCTTCAAAGCAGTGCCAAGTGCCAGAGAGGTCGGGGTTTCACGATCAGTTACTGAGGGCATGGCTGTGAAAACTAATTCCCACCCCCAACCCCTAAAAGAAGCAGATTCGTAATGAGTTTAGCTGTATTTAATAGCTTACAGCTGGATCTAAATTATATTTTCAAGATAATTTAAATGGTAAAATCATAGTAATATTTCAATTTGGAAAAACCAAGAAATCCTGCTGTTATTTCTTTAACTTTGAGGACTCTACATGACTTACGTTTTTTATGACGCGATCTATCTGATTCTCTATGTACTCCTTTACAGACGATGCAGTAGATTTCAAGTCTTCCCCCAAAGTTCCTTTTATCACTAACCTGGGCATGTCTCCAAGCCCAAATATAGTGGTGAAAATTATAGATTCTTCCTACATGCAGTTCTTTTTTAAGCAACTAGATCTGAGTTTCATATTAGCAAACCTCAACCTCTCACTATTTGTAGGTTTTCTGTGTGTGTGTGTGTGTGTGTGTGTTTGCATGTTTAAACACAAGAGCCTCCACAGCGATGAACAAAACAGGGAGCTTTTGAAAGAAGTTTATATCACCAGTGTGCAATTAGGGCCAATGGTTTATATAGCTTACAAAATTTCTCAGAGCATATACTTGGAATTTTATAATTATTACAATAGAATTATAGGAATGTGAAAATATCTTGAACATTCAGTGTGGTAGTTACATAATCTCGTATCAACTTGAGAATATTATGAGGGAAGGGGTGGAGTCTAGCATGTCAATCAGGTCACAGCCTGATTCTCCGGGTGGGCATGGTCTTCTCCTGAGGATTCTGGGAACCTCCTCTCTCCCTGAAAGAGGACCACACTCTCTCTCTCTGCTTCATCTTCCTGTTGACAAGCCACATGGGGCCATGCTGATGGCAGCCAGAGCCCGGGAGGTGTGTCCACTACCATTGGATCCACAAGACATTGCCCCGACTGGCCTGTGAGCTTCCTGCATTTTGCATCAATGCATGTGACTGAGTGAGTCTGAAGAGTGATTCATGGATGAGTATCAGACTTATAGGCTAATATCAGACTTAGGGAATTGATCTGGACTGCACTGGGGTGTTTTCTCCATATACAATTGCTCTTTGATATAAAGCTCTCTCTTACACATACATGAGTGTCTCTGGATTTGTTTCTCTAGTCAATCTGGACTAACACACTCAGGTAAAAACTGAATAGGTGAGCAGTTATTAATAAAGTATTATGAAATTGAGCTAATAACATAGAAATAAAAACTATAAAAGGTGCCCCCTTCACTACAACATAAATACAACAACACTGTTCTCAGAATGACTCACCTTCATACGATAGTGAAAACAAAGACATTGTTATTTTGTTGGAGGTCCTGGATCTTTTCAGACTCACTGTGACCCTGTGTACAACACAATGAACCACCGCCTACTCCCGCCCCACTCTACCACTGTTCTTGTATTTGAGCCCATTGTTGCAGCCTCTGTGTCCATCCATCTTGTCAAGTGTCTTCTTTTTCATTGTCCCTTAATTTTACCAAGCGTGATGCCCTTCTCCAGGACTGGTCTCTCCTGATCACATGATCTAAGTGTGTGGCATGATCTCACCATCCTTGTTTGTAAGGAGCACTCTGGTGTTACTTCTTCTAAGACAGATCAGTTTGTCCTTTTAGCAGACTGTGCTACTTTCAATAGTCTTCTCCAGCACCACAATTCAAATGCACCAATTCTACATCGGTCTTCCATATCCAATGTCCAACGTTCACATGCATGTACGGTGATGGAAAATACCATTTCAGGTACAACTTGGCCCTCAAAATAACATCTTTGCTTTTCTACACTTGACTATTTTTTTTTTGCTAAATCATTTTATTTTGGTCTCTTACAGCTCTTATAACATTCCATACATCACTTGTATCAAGTACATTTGTACATATGTTGCCATCATCATTTCCTAAACATTTTCTTTCTACCTGAGCCCTTAGTATCAGCTCCCCTTTTCCCCCCTCTCTCCCTCATCTTCCCACCTTCATAAATCCTTGATCAATTATATATTGTTATGATTATTTCCTATCATATATTGTCCGTTGTCTCCCTTCACCCACTTTTCTGTTATTCACCCCCTTCAGGGGAAAGGGGGACTAAATATCCAACCTTGTGATGGGTTCCCCCTTCCTCCCCGTTCCCCCTCCCCTCATGATATTGCTGCTTCTCTATGCTTTAAAGTGACCATGTAGAAGGTATTGACTCCATGTCTTTGGTCCTTTAGTAGCTTGACTGTTGCTTCCACGGAGCGTTGATCGTGGATCCAAGCAAGATGAAATCCTTGGTTTTACTTATTGGTCCAGGTTTGAGGACTTTGGTTTTCTTTACATTGAGTTGCAATCCACACTGAAGACTGTAATCCTTGATCTTACAGAGTAAAGGCTTCAAATCTTCCTCACTTTCAGCCAGTAAAGTTCCAGCAGTCTTGATGCCATGTTATTTTAGGATCTTGGGTTTTAGTTATTTATTTTAGGATTTATTATTTCAGAGAAATTATGAAGACTGTGTGGAATATTTATCTTTCCTTTATATTTATTATGTGGATTATAGATCGTTTTTTAAGCCAATGTTCTTGTTTTAGCTTTATAGCAGTCTTGGTTGTGTGATATTATAGATATGGACATTGTCAACTCCATCTTTTATTATTAGGACTTGTAATGTAGTACATTGCTTAATAGGGCCCCTGTAGCCACCATCTTTTAACACACACCCCGCCCCCTGCCAATGACTTGCTAGGTCTAATCAAATGAGAAGGGTGTGGCCCATCAAAGGGATTGGATAGCTTCCTAGCCATGTACAGAAGGTGATGGCACCCTGTGAAGTCTGGCGCCATGCAAGTAAGGTCTGTGTAACCCTAGGAAGATGATTGGCCAATTTCCCAAGCTATTAGGCTTAAAAAGAGCCACCCCAGAGACCGAAAGTGGCATCTCACCTTCACTCAGAAAGAAAACCCAGGAGTACACTGTTTCCTTCGGGCCCAGGATTCCTTTGCTAAGAATTTCCTAAGCTGAGGAGCCAGAGGAAGAAAAAAGAGAGAGAGAAAGCTCTAACCCTGGAGATGGCAGGAGATGGTGAGAAGAGGCACGAGAGAAATAATGGCCACAGAAGCAACAGAACATAGAGATCCACACGAGATGCTAGTGGGCTTCATGGCCCGCAGATCAAGAAAGCTGCATGCTGGGTGGCAGACACCAGCTGGAGGAGGGTGGTACCTCTGGGCACTGAATGGCCTAAAAAGCACAAGAGGCCAAGGGCCAGAGAGAGACCTGGCTGCAAGTACAACTGATAATAAGCTGTCCTGATCCAAGAACTCTTTCCTACATTGTTTCTGAGCCTAACTAGTAATCTCTTGCTTGCTTAACTGTCTGTGAGTTCTGGGTGGCAATGCAGTGCATTATAAAACCCAGCGAGGAAGTAGAGAACACCATGAGAAGGGTTGCTAGGGTCAGAGTTTGTCTGAGAGTTTGGAGGACAGAGGCATCCCTGCCTTCCACCTCCTAGGAAGCAGACTTGGACTGTTGATCTTGACCAGTGCTTCTCCACCTTCCTCATGCCGTGACCCTTTCATGCAGTTCCTCGTGTTGTGCTCACCCCCCAACCACAGAATTATTTTAGTTGCTACTTCATAACTGTAATTTTGCTACTGTTATGAATCAGGCAACCCCTGTGAAAGGGTCATTCGACCCCCAAAGGGGTCATGACCCACAGATTGAGAACGCCGATCTTGACTCTCCTTCCCTATTTTGAAGTTGCAGTTGCCACTGCTGTGCCACTTTTACACATCCTGGTGATGAGCGGATTAGGCATTGGGCTGCTCGCTGCAAGATCACGTCAAACCTACCAGCAGCTCCAATGAGGGTTTCTTCTCCCATGAAGATCTACAACCTCAAAATCCCAACATGTCCCTTCTCCTCCGTCTTACGATACCACGACGAGTCAGACTTGACTCCAGGGCAGAGGGTACGGGTTAGGAGTCCTCTTACAGAATGACAGGGACTTTTCCAAAAGTGGTTTGGAAACTTCACTTAAACAATTGTTACCAGACTAGACTGTGTTATATGATTATGCAAAATAATTCATCAAATAAAAATCTCAGTGGATGCCAGGAGATCTAATTAGCCAAGACAATCAATCAATAGATCGATAAATTATGAAGCATTTTCTGGATAGGATTTCTGGGATTTCCCTGTAGGATCATTAATTTTCGATTAGGCAGAAGGCAGAATAAGTGGTACTGAAATCAAACCAAGGGAATAAGGAAAGTTATCCAAAGAACACATTTGAAAAAAATCTTAATGAGCTATAATTACTGTAGCAGACAATTCAATAGATCCATCCTATCAAGGAGGGTTGTGCAATCCTGACCACAGCAACTTTGAACTTTTCTTCTTCTTGGACTCATTGATGCTGATGCCCCAACACCCCCCACCCCACCGCCCATGCTCCTGTTCGGCGTCCCCAGGCAACTATCCATCCAGCTACTATCTTCTTAATTCCACTCATCCTGGCTTCCCTCTACAGATAAACATGCAAAACATAGGTAAACAACAAGGACTCTATAAGACAGATAAGGACCTCGATCTAAGAGAAAGCAGAAAGTATTAAAAATTTAGAATAACTTTACATTGGGTTCAGAAAGAAATCAAATTTCAATATGCTACACTCCAGTCTACATAGAGTTGCTAAAACACTCTTTAAAATGCTTTTTGTCTTATATTAGGGCTGCATTGGGAATTCACTTGGGACTCAATCTATGTAGGGACCCTGCAAACGGATTCTGAGTTACCACTATCCTTGATAGCATTCCACAAACCAGATGGCTAGAATTCAGGCACTGGCCAGTCCTGTTCCCGCCAACAGGTTTCGGTCTTATTTGCAATCCTTGGGTCACACAGGCTGGTGTGCTTATTCCATGTGGACTTGGCTGACTACTCACTTAGATGGTTGCTTGTTTTGAGACAAGTGTTTGAGACTGCAAATGCTGTTTTTCATAATAGCTAGTCAGGCACTGTATGATTTCTTCACCACACTTTGCTATGGCACCTGTATGACATCAGTGATCGCCTTATGAGGGTGAGTATCAAGCCGAGCCAGGTCATAAGAATTCATTGTTCTTCTTTGAGGGTTACAACCCATATATTATTTTTTCTATAACTCCCCGGTTCCCATTTATGGACATCATTATCATTGTATTGTTGTACATCATAGGTCTGCCCCATGGGGCTTAAGGTACCTCCATTAATAGTAACATTATTTTAGCCACTGGTAAAGTACTATTGAGGAAAGGATTTTATACACTTGTAGGACTACTTATCAGCCTCCAATATATGAATTATAAACTTGTATATCTTCAAAGTGTGGGCGACTGGACACTAGTACCACAGACTGTGAGGGTTAGTGAGATGGAAGTCCTTCCAATAGCACTCATTCAGGAGGGAAGAAACATACCTAGCACATGAAATCATGTCACATAAAGGCAGAGAGAGTATGACAACAGCTAATAGCTGCTGATCCCAGGTCTCTGGTCATGAGGCACTGAGTTAGTTAATTGTGCCAACCTGGCCGATAATCACATGTGGGGCTAATTGAAAGGCTGAAGGATAAATGAGTGGTGAGCCTCGCCTTTCTAGTTCTCTAGTTCTCGGGTCTCTTGCTTTGTGATGGTCACACCAGGGTGCAACTGCCTTAGCAGTTCCCTGCTTCAGCTTGCAAGATTGACTTCCTACAAGACATCCCCAAGGAGAAGCTACATGGACCTATCCCGATGCAGCCCTGGGTGCTGGAGCAGCCGTGTGGAGACCCCTGCTAGTGCTGAGATGCTTGTTCGTTCACGGACTCAGCTTTCCTCCTGCAGTCGGCATCATTGCCTCTGTTTTGTGAGGTGGAGGACTTTGTGGACTGGTGTTGGGTTAATGGGTTAATGTTGGACTTGTGGGCTTGGGCAGCTTTGGGTTGGGATGTTTTCGTGATGCACATTTTCTTTACATAAAACTCTCTTATACGTGAGTTGCTGTGGATTTGTTTCTCTAAAGTACCTAGACTAATACAGGCGCCTTCCAAATGGGTCTAAACCCACTCAAAGTTCAATGACCACCAATCTCTTTATTCTGGGACAGCGATCTTCTGATTCATCTCCCACTGGGCACTTCAGCTTGAAGTTCAAAGGAGTATTTCCATTCCTTGGTTCTGTTATAAGTGAGTTTAAGAGGTTTCCAATTCTAGTCCTTCTGGTGTGGTCTATGAAGGGTGTTGGATAAATCAGAAGGATAGAGTCTAATGTCCAAATTATCTATAGCACATATTGAGAGCACATTTATGTTGGAGAATGGACCGATTGTGAGTGGCCATTTTTATGCTTAATGGTCTAGATAAATAACTTTGTGAGTCCCAGTGGAATTACTGTATATAAAAGTCATCTCCACTTCCCACTCTTCTTTATCCCCAAAGAGGCATTACCTTTAAAACGCTGCTAAAGATGGCTACCACACCCACGATCATTCCATTGATTCTTACTCCTAGTGGCCTTTCCACGGCTTGTGAGACAGTGAATCTATACGGAAGCAGGCAGCCTCCCCTTTCTTTCTTTGAAAAGTCGGTGGGTGTGAACCAATGACCTCTTAGTTAGCAGTCCAACACTCACCAGATAGTGCCATCCAGATTTCTTACAGGTGTGGCTATGAATCAGAATGTATTTGATAGCAATAAGTTTATCTCCATGTTTGAGAACCTAAAAATTCACCTGAATTTTGAGACTATCTCAAGAACAGATTTGATGCATTGAACAGTAATGATGGAAGACCTAACCAGCTATGAGATGACATCAAGAACATTATATATACATGAAGAAAGTCAAAAGGTTATTACAAAGACAGAAAGACCCAAGTGGATGACAGTAGGGACTCAGAAACTTGCTATTAAATGTAGAGTACTACAGCCAATGGGAGAAATGATGTAATAAAAGAGCTAAATATAAAAATCTCAAAGGGCAGGTCAAGAAAACAAAGCTGAGTATTATAATTAATTATGCAAAGACTTGGGATTAGGCCGAAAAGGAACAATATACCCAGAATATGTTGAGCTGAAAGAAATTTATAAAAGAAACTCGGTTTTAAGTTTCAACATTAAATGATTCCATGGGGAAAATATTGTACTATGCAGGGAGCATCAGAAGATGCTGGAAAGAATGCACAGAATCAGTATACCCAATGAAATGGTAGATTTACTCATTTCAAGAGGTAGCAAATGATCAAGAACTGATGGCAAGAAGACATGCAAGTTACACTGGAGGCATTAGCACAAAGCAAGTCTCTGGGAATTGATGGAATACAGATAGAAATATTTCAACCATCTGATAAAGCACTCATCTATGGCAATCAATTTCTCTTCCTGGAAAAATGACAGAAAGCGGCCCATATCTGTGCCCATTCCAAAGAAAGGCAATCCAACAGAATGTCAGAGTTACTGAGCAATATCATTAATATGACACACATAAGACATTGGCTGAAGTTAATCCAAAAACCCATTGCAGCAGTACATCTACAAGGACTGCCAGGAATTTAGCCAGATTCAGAAGATGTGGCATGGGAGATATCAATTCTGACATCAGATGGATCTTGGCAGAAAACAGAGAATACCAGAAAGATGTTTACTTCTGACTATGTATGCAAAAACATTCAACTGTGTGAATCATAACAAACTATGGCTAACATTGTGAAGAACAAGAATTCCAGAACACTTACTTTATCTGGCTCATACAGAACCTGTACATAGACTAAGAAGCAGACATTTAAACAGAACAAAAAATAATACTGCATGTTTAGGATTAGGAGAGGTCAATGTCAAGGTTCTATGTCAAGGTTATATCCCCATAGTCATTCCATCTGTATGCTGAACAAATAATCTGAGAAGCTGGGCTATCTGGAGAAAATACAGCATCAGGATTGGAGGAAGGTGATATGCAAATGACACAATGCTGTTTGCCAAGAGGACTGGAAGCTCATGCTGATGAAAATCAAAGATTGGGGCCTTCAGTATGGATGGCACCTCAGTGTAACGAGGACCATAATCTTCACAACTGGGCCATTACACCTCATGATTAAGAAGAGAAAAGATTGAAGTTGGCAAAGATTTCATTTTGTTTGGATGCACAATCAATGTCCATGGAATCAGCAGTCAAGAGATCAAAAAATATATTACACTGGGCAAAGCTACTGCACAAGGCCTCCTTAAAGTCTGTTTATTTACTCTTTCCTTGTCAACAGTTACTCTTGTGTGGTATTTACATAATCTCATGTCAATTTGAGGATACTAAGAGTGAATGAGATGATGTCGAACCTGTCAATCAGGTCACAGCCTGATGATGCCTCCTTGTGGGCATGGCCTCATGAGGATTCTGGGAACATCCTCTCTTTCTCCCTAGAGGTGGGCCACTCTCTCTCTCTGCTTCACCTTCCTCTTGATAAGTCATATGGAGCTACGCTGATGGCAGCCCGAGCCCTGGAATTGGAGGAGCCACGTAGAGACCCACACTAGGACTGTGATGCTTCCACCACTACTAGATCCACAAGACTTTTAACCCACCTACCTGTGATCTTCCTGCCTTTGGTATCATTGCATGTGCTATGTGAGTCTAAAGAGGAATCATGGACTAGTATCAGACATATAGGTTAATATTTGACTTATGGACTTGATCTGGGCTGGGATGTTTTCTCAATATATAATTGCCCTTTTATTAAAAAAGCTCTCTTTTACACTCAAATGAGTGTCTCTGGATTTGTTTCTCTAGTGAACCCAGCCTAGCACATCTTATTAAAAACATATAGATCCCTTTAGGGTAAAGTTGGAGAAAGAATAGCAGCACACATTTTGGGTGGTGTAATGGGGTTCTTTCTCAAGGTTCTTGCTCAGCCTCCCCTTCATTCAAGTGGCTGTGGGTCTGTAACTGACTCAAGCCTGGGAATTGGCTGAGGGGATGTGACTGTGTATTCTGGTGATTCAAGTTACACAGCCTTTGACTTTACCTAGAACTCTTGTTACTACAGACCAAGTCAATATTTAGTAGGTTTCCTGTGTATTTAGCTGCTGGGAAACCCTGTCTAAGTAACCAATCACATATATCTACAGGAGTCAGCATGTACTAATTTCTTCTTAGGCTCTACTTTTCATTATGGTAACGTTCCCACCTTGTCTTTGCTGGTTAAGTGCTGCCACTTGACCCCTACCACCAGGAGGTCCAATCATCATCATTTTAGTTAGATTTCTGAATTCAATTAGAGCCCTTCCCACTATCAAATCTGACTTACATAAAATAGAAATCACGACAGTCTCCATGGATTCTGCTGCTCTTTCACAAATGTGTTCCTCACTGTCAGGGTAAAAGACGTGTCTCTGGGCATTCCATGTGTGAGTCTCTTGGACTCACCTGATAAATGTATTCTAACATGCCAATTTCCCAGAATCGTTAAATGCCTTCTTCTACAGTATATTAAAGCAGGACTTGTAGCTCAAGTTGATTTCATGTAGGCCACTGTGCAATCCGGGTTCCGGAGAACCAACCAAATAAGCTATTATAACCTTTCCGAACTTCTTGAGCTGAATGAAGAATACAAAGACCCAGACTATTCCAATGTTATGTTCCTTGTACCAGTATGCCACACCCTTTATAGGCATTCCCCCGATCATTCTCCAGGTTTCTGTTTGTACAAATTAGAAAAATCAAGGGGTTCTTTTGCAGTGTAATATAGTGTAGTATACTGCTTTCTGGGCCACAATTTGTTCTTTATTTGGGGGGGTGCTGCTGAGACTTAAGTCTGGTTATAGGCCTATGAGGAGCAATAATCAAAGGGGTGATGCTTGTGAGCATTCAACAATGTCTAGAGAGGCATCTGCCTCAGGGGCTGCCCAGGTGATAGCTCAAACAAGGACTTATGAGCCAGGGATGGGCTTGTCTTATCACTTGAGGGTAAGTCGGCTGCTTCTTTTGGCAAGGGTGATTCAACAGATTTTAGGAGATAAATCCCCTATCGTTCTGATTACTATCTCTATATCCCTATCCCAAGTTCTAGAATCCCATTTCTCCCCAATGAAGACCCTTATAACATCAGATATCATGCCATATTGCCAATTCAATGGGCATTGTAATTAACCTTGCCTTCAGACTCTGGGTTTAGTTTTGGGAATATCAGCTCTGTTACTACGAGAAATAAAGTTCTCTTCAGGGCACAAGTGAAGCTATGAAGTCTTCCATGCAGCCCTTGAAATGTGATTCTGAAGCCCCAGACTCCTCTCTTTCCTTTACCACTTTGTCTAATATAAGTAGGATCAACCAACCAGCATCATTTCACTTCTCATCCTGATAAAATTGCAGAGAGTATCAAACACACACTCATCCAGTGGCTTGCTTCTCAACAGTACTTGGTCTATCAGTGGTAAAGTTTTGTTTACTGGTATTGCTACCACACACAACAGATTAACAGCACACTCATTACTAGTGGAGGGAGTTATCAACACCCTGAAGCCTATTTAAACTTGAGAATACATTTAGAAAATCCATTCTTAGAATTTTGTTTCTCTAGAACCACTCCTAGTACCTAATGTCTTAGAATAAATTCTCTAGAGAAGTAAAACCACTGAAGTTTATATATACAGAGGAGAAAGGCTCACATGGTTCAAAAGCTGCAAGTTCTAAGGCCAGCAGATAAGATGGCAGGTTGCTGACTCACCAGCTGCAGAGGCTAATAACTTCCAGGATTGGCAGATAATATGGCAGACCATTGGCTCAAGTTCAAAGAGTTGGAGGTCAGTTGACAGTGAGCCAGTTTCAGGACCCAGATTCAGCAAAAATCAAAAGAACTTTGTAAGTATCCCCCTATATATATTGAAAACAGGCCATATCCTTGAGGGGCCTCCTTTTCAATTGATTGGCTACTCATAACAGATCTCATTATAGATGTGTTACGTTACATAAGAAGGCATCATGGAGCAGAGGAGCATTATATCATAATGGCCAAACCACTGAGATGCATGGCCCAGCCATGTTGACATACACGTTTAACCATCACACCCTGTCATGTGGTAAAGCGTGCCGTCCTCAAAAGATGTGTTGAAGTTCTAACGTGCAGATATGACTTTATTTTGAAATGGGGTCTCTGAATATATTATCAGCTCTAAACCAAAGGAAACGCATGGGCATTAAGTGCACACCGACTCCTGGTGACACTGCTGTGACCCTCGGTTAGCATGAAGTATTTCCAGAGTAAGATATGTCCTCGTCCTAGATGGGCGGCACCCTAATGAAAAGAAGGAAAGGACACAGGAGGGAACCACACGGAGGGAAGATGGCTGTGTGAAAGCAGAGGTAAAGATTGGAGTGGTGCATTAACAAGCCAAGGAATGCCAAAGATTGCCAGGAATCGCTAGAAGCTACCGGAAGGTTCAGAAACAGTATGACCACGATTTCAGACTTCACGCCTTCAGAACTGTAACAAGGCAAGCTGGGGTTTGAAGCCACCCAGTCTGTGGCGGTCTGTTACAGCGGCCCATGAACTAACACAGTTCCTGTCCGCACAGCCCAGAAGCCTTAGTGGCATCGTGGTCTGAGCATGGGGCCACTCACCAAAAGGTGGGCAGTTTGAACCTACCAGTTTCTCCATGGGAAAAAGGGAAGGCGTCCAGCTTTGGTAACTCTAGTAAGTAGTTCTCCTCTGCCGCACTGGCTTGCTAGGAGGCAGCATAAACTTGATGGTGGTGGGTTATCCTCACAGAGCTTACCGTCAATTCAAGGACAAAACCCCGACACGGCAAACACCCATGAAAACTGTGTTGGTGATGAGTTATAAAAATAAGTATGAACAGAAAGTATGCCCGTGCCTTAAGGATGGCTAGACGAAGCAGCTGTGGAGGCAAGATGTGGTGAAAGGAAGCCAACGCCTTCATGGATGCCCTCCTGTGTTAGACAGGGCTCTCTACAGAAACAAAACTAGGACACTTATGATTATATATATTATATATGTGTGTGTGTTATATAAGGAATATAACAGCTAATTAGCCCACACAGCAGTACAGTGGGTTCGGTTCAACTTACTTCCATGGAACAGTTAATATACTTGAAGTCCTTCAACTCAGAGGGCCACTGGTCCAAGGTCAAGGAAGCAAACAGCTGTGTCTTCCAAAGAGCAATGCACACAGGTCACAGGCAGCAAACAGCAGGGCAGGTCACCAACAGTCAGCAAGAAGACAAGGTCTGACAGTCCCAAGCTTAATCGATGTATACACCAGCAGCATGACAAAGCAGTTCTCGAAGGAACCTCAAGCTCTACCGACAGGATCCACAGGTTGACAGTCCCACAGGTAGTGTAGCTGACGGGTTCATGCAGATAACTAGCAGCTGCATGCTGGTCCAAGCACCAGAGAGCAAGAGAGATAGGGGTGGGCGGAGCTCGCTGAGCCATTTATCTCTTTGCCCTCCAATCAAACTGCAACCTTATTAATCCCACATGTTTTTATTGGCCAGGTTGGCACAATAAACCTACCTATCACACTTCCCAAAAGGTTTTGTGATATATACAGCCAGTTGTCGCTCTGACTCACGGTGACCCCTTGTGGGTCAGAGCACATGGTGCTTCACAGGGATGTGATGGCTGATCTTTCAGAACTACTTCTGAATCATCAAAAAAAGCCCGGATTGTCAAAACACCTCTTGGTGACCGTGGACCTCCAATTTTTCGGTTAACCGCCAAGCGCTTTGACCATGGCACCCTGCTTGTGGTGTGCACATCTTTCTAAATGCAGTGTGTTTCAAGGGCGGAATTGAGAAGCCCCCTCCCCCCAGAAGGTGAAACTGTAGACCAAAATAAACGTGCACGAAAATGTGCTTCAAAAGACGAATCTGAGTCGGGGCCGCCCCCAGTGGCAGAGCTGCCCCTGTGGCCTAGTACTGACCCAGATCACCGTGATGAGCGGAAGGTGGTGGGCAGAGTCTGCCCGGGTTCTGCTGCAGGGTTTGCAGAATGATGGCCATTTGTTCACGGTGATCAACCCCTCGGTGGCTCCTTCTACCTGCAGTCCCAGGTGGTCTGGGCCAAGTAGAGCCTTGAGGAGGAACTCAAGATCCAGGCCCAGGAGAACCAAGAGAAAGAACAAGGTCCCAGAGGTGACCCGTGCCCCACCCGCTCCTCTAATTGATGGTCCGCTAATAAATGCCTTTGCCAGGTTCTCTGTGCCTGCGCCTCTGCCCTGCCTGCCAGCCCTGGGGAGCTGGATGTGAATCTGGCATCTGGGTATTCTGTGGCAGAGTGCCGCCTGCAGCTGGGGAACCCAGGGACTCCCCAAAGCTGAGCAGGGTGGCCGGGCCCGCCTGGGCGCCGCGTGTGTGTGAATGGCGATGGAGGCCCCCAGACACAGACAGGCTTCAGCAACGGGCTTCATTGTCTCTTGATAAACTTCCTCTCACCTGGAGGGGTACATGGTTCTAGTAAAAAAAAAAAAATCTTCGCTAGCTACTTTGTTTATTTAAATTGTAAATGTACGGACTGAAACCGTGCCTAGATGATATCATTCTTTGCCTACAGAGTCCTGCAAAATCATCCGCTCGTCTTGTTGAAGCTAAATCAAGGCACAGTGGGTTTCATTCAAGACCTGATGGTTTCACACAGCACAGGCGACCTTGCTGGCAGAGCTCAGCATTTGCGGTTGGCTGCACGTTAGCTCATAAATGAAGTGAAATGCTTCCCTCTGGTGGCCAAACTGCAGAACTGAGGAGACGCATCCCTGTTACTCAAAAACAGCTTAGGGCAAGGACAGAGAAAGCACTGAAGGGAGTCAGTCCTGCAAATAAAAAAGACTAGGGAGACTGTGACACAAGTGGCCCTTCAAGATATAATTGCTGAACTAGACCAACTTAATGTGTCCAACACAAGAGTCTAATATTCAAATTACCACCATGACTTTGCAGGTTTTCTGTTTGGGCTAGGTCCAAACTAGGGAGCCCTGTTTGGACTAAGCTGAAGCAGGTCCCTCCAGGCCCTGCACGTGTTTCCCTGCACATCCCAAAG
>NW_022103900.1:9706523-9712372 GCF_000313985.2 Echinops telfairi
CCTGACAAAAATGTCACAGATGTTTGAGCAGAGAAGTGGGGAGAAAACCAGAGAAGCCTGGAGCAGGAAGTTCCCTCCAGGGCACCACAGGGTGAGATTTACAAGTCAAATGTTTGCTGGGCAAGTGGTAGGGTGCAGCAGACCATGAGCAGAGCAGCGCAGGTACCCAGAACCAAACAGCTGCGTTTGTGAAGGGGGAGCACCAGGGAGAGGGATTGTTTCTGGTTCAGGTGCTCTATGAATGCTGGCTGTGATGCTCGTGATTAAATGGAATATACAACTCAAACTCTGCCAGAGAGTCCACGCTGACTCCTAGTGACCCTACAGGCCACAGTAGAACTGCCCCCGTGGATTTCCCAAGACTGTAACTCTATGGGAAGAGAAAGCCCCATCTTCATCCCACAGAGGGACTGGTGGTTAGGGCTCGCAACCCAACGCATAAGCAATGCGCCACCAGGGCTCCTTAAATATGGTATCATTTTTTAAATATTACATATTTACCCTTTAAAAAACCAGTTGCCAGAAAGCCGATGGTGCCAGCTTTCAAAAGATACAGTGGCTGGGGTCTTAAAGGTTTGAAGTTAAACAAGCAGCCATCTAACAAAGAAGGAACAAAGCCCACATGGAAGAAGCTCACCAGCCTGTGTGACCATGAGGTGCTGACAGGATCAGGTAACAGGCATCAGAAGATCCAAAACAAACAAACAAACATATTGTTGAGAATGAGAGGGATCAGAGCAGAGACACAAAACCCATCTGTAAACAATGGGACACCCCGTCACAGAAGGGTCACAAGGAAGAGATGAGTCAATCAAGGTGCAGTATAGCGCCGATGAAACACCCAATATTCCTCTGGTTCTTTGAGGCTTCCTCACCCCCAACTATCATGACCCCAGTCCTGCCTTTCAGTTCTGGCTAGACCAGAGCATGTACACAGGTACAGTAAGAGCTCTCAACCCACGGAATCCAGGTCAGGGGAACCCTTTAGGAACAGAAATGGAAGTAGCAATACCAGGAGAATAGTGCGAAGTGGGTGGGGGGATGGGGGGGATGGCGAGGGGAGAAAGGGGGAACCAATCGCAATGATCAACACACAACCTCCCTCCCCAAGGGGGCATGGACAACAAAAACATGGGTGAAGGGAGACAGCAGTCAGTGTAAGATAGGGAAACAATAATAATTTATAATTTATCAAGGGATCACGAGGGTGGGAAGGTGGGGGAAGGAGGGGAAAAAAAGGAGCTGATCCCAAGGGCTCAAATAGAAAGTAAATTAGAAAATGATGACAACAACATAGGTACAAATATGCTTGATACAACTGATGTATGGATTGTTATAAAAGCATTGAGCCCCAATAAAATTATCTTATTAAAAAAACAACAAGAGAACAGTTGCTGTTGAGCTGGTTCCCACTGAGGGAACCCTGCTGTGTGTCGGAGCAGGATTCTGCTCCATAGGGATTTTAGTGGCTGATACTGTGAATATTTTTACAGTTTACACGTCTGAATGATAATTTCCCCCAAGAGACTCAAACCATGTTCCTTTTCAACAATCCTTGAGTTTAGTGAGCAAAAGAGGTCAGAGCCATAGGGTAGATGGGGTAAGGTTATCCCCCCCCAAAAAATTCTCCTAGCAGCACCCTGGATATGCTCAAAGAAAGAGAAGACACCTTGATAGGATGGGGGGAAATTCCTGGTGAAATTGTCCCTAGCCTTTCCTTCGCCGATGCTGTTTTCAATGTTCTTTAAAGTTCTTTAAAATTAAACCTCATGATTATCTTGTTTCTTTCCAGAATAGCTATTGCCAACCTGGATTACCCATTTGGAATTCCAAAGCACCGTTTCTACAACCTTGTGAAGTGATTGCTACGGTTTGGATTGGACCTTTTTTTGAAGGTACCGTACAGAGCTGTAGACAAGTGTGTTACTGAGCTGGCCACTGATGGCAGAGACATGTGTGACCATGTTTGGTTTGGAATAAACCAGCACATATAGAAACTGGAACTCCAGCAATGATGCTTCTCACGTAGCCTCCTATTCTCTTGGATGTGAGATGGCTGGCATTTCAGAAGTAGATTGTCAAGTCTGTCTTCGGAAGAACCTCTCATTGAACTTGAGCCTCCAAGATTTTTGGACAGAGAGGGCACAGTTCCAAAGGCCTCCTAGACAATCAAGCCTCTCGTGGAATTGGCCTTGTGCTTTTAAACATCTCTTAGAAAACTAGGAATCTACCTCCTCCACACCACATAACCAAGCCCTATTCACTAATTACACGTACAAGACAGGGAATAAAGTACACAACATACTTTTTAGTTGGGCGAACATGTATTTATTCTTCTATGAATCATTCACTGCAGATTTTATAGTCAATTATTAATTATAGTATGATAATCATCTGTCAGGAAAACCTTTTTGTGATCTAAAATCACTCAGTAGCCCTGTGTAGCAATCTGTCCCCAGAGGTGCAGGTGGACTCGCCCAGTGTTCTTGAACCGTGGGTTTGAGTAAGCGAATTTGTTGCAGCCGACCATGTGGTTTTTCACAAAGGACCGCATTGAATGATGCATTGAATGATCTTCATTATACAAATGAATTATACAAATGAATATTCATTCACAGGTCTAACAAGCTTAATGAGGTAAATTTGGGACCATAATTGTAAGGGGAGGAAATATTAGAGAGAGAGCGTGTGATACTGGCAACTTTGCTGTGAAAGCAAACAAACCCACCTTCCTGGTTTAGACACCATGGTTTCTTACTTTTGGAGTTTTACTTCAAATAGAAAGATATGCTCCTTAGAGCTCCAATGTGTCCCCAGGAGCCTGCTTCAGACGAGGTGACTCATTGTGACTGGTTTGTACCATTCAGCAACAGCTTGTCATGTGAAGGGAAAGGAAATCAGAAGAAAGGTCAGAGCTTTGCCCTGAACTTGAAAGAGTGACCTGAACACACTGTCAAAAACCCAACTGCAGTCGCTGGGGCAATCCTAGGACTCCAAACTATGCAGGTAATCGGTGACTTTGATCTTCAGACAGAAGACAGACACAGACTGGGAAGCGAGTGTGGTGGGCCATTGCCTTTGGTAGCGGAACGAAGGAAACTAAGGCTCCTTACAAATTTAGTCTCTGTCAGCACGCTGAAATTTCTCCACCATCCAATAAAAACGTGTCTAGCTCAAAGAAAGATAAATTCATCCGAAATCTTAGCATTTCTTAAGACAGCTGGACTAATGTTCCACAACTACCTAGTGTCCTTTCTCATCAACATGTGTCGTGTAATTAAAAACACAACAAACTTCAAATTAAGTATGAGCAAGATCTAATTATAAAGAATATTCTTATATCTGACAGACTGGTATGCCTAGATTTAAATACCAGATAGATCACTTTTAAACATATGTCTTAAGCTAAGTTTTACAGAGGAGTAAAACCAGTGAAGTGTGATATCACATTTATGAATCAGGCCTCAAGCTGAAGGCTTCTCCTGCCTCATGTGATTTCAGGGGCTAACATAGACATCAGCACATTACACAGCAGGCTGCTGGCTCACAGTGCTGTGGGAGGTGGCAAATCTGCAACTCTATGTCTGTGGCATGTTCCAAGAACAAGAAGTCAGAGGATGACACGTCAGGGTCATGTCTCAAAACAAAATGCATATGAATTATTAAAGAGAAACCCAATCGGCTCTGTAAACTTTAACCCAAATCACAATTTAATTTCTTTTTAGAAAATGTTGAGTTTGTTACAGAATTTTGAATTCCCGAAACATTAGATTACTGTTATATTTATTATTATATTTTAGTTTTATGTGATGTTCATAGTGCAATAGTGAAACAAATAATAGCTTTGAGGTTATAATAAAGCCATTTGTCCTACTTTTAGTTTTATGTGATGTTCATAGTGCAATAGTGAAACAAATAATAGCTTTGAGGTTATAATAAAGCAATTTGTCCTACGAACCAAGAAAATCACAGATCACGACATCCTTCTTTCCACCACCTTGGTATGCAAGGGCCTCAACATGCAAGAGACTACACTCTCCAGTCTCCATAAAGAAGGGCATCTTCCATCTCCTTCTCTACTTGACCCAAGGGGAAATAAAAACAAACAGTTCCTTTGACGCCACTTACGTTGTAGGAACTAGGTTGAATCAAAGCCGTTAATGTATCGATGTTCATAACGTTCTACCTCGATTATTTCAACCATCTGCACGATTCTAGAGTAATGAGCCGGAAACACTGTGGTCACAGGCATCTCACCAAGAAAGCAGAAAGCACACAGAAGAAAGTACAAGCATGGATGGTGGAGAGACTTAGAGCCAAACAGGGTGTTGTTTTTTCAATCGTGCTGTTACTGCAAAACCATTCTGTTGGGAGCTCTTACAGATATTATAACGATCCATAATTCAATTAGATCAAGCATAGTTGTACAATTACTGCCACCATCATTTTCTTTTTTCTTGAACTCTTTGATAGTTCCCCTTTATCCCCTCTCTCCCTGACCCTTCCCTCCCCCACCCCCAGAACCCTTATATTATAGTTTTTGGGGCCATATTTTACACCTTCCAATGTATTCATTTCCCTACAATTCTGTCATTCATTCCTCTCGAGTGGAGTTATACAGTCATCTTTGCTATCAGTCCCCCCTTACACCCTCCACCCCTCCCACACACCCAGGGAATCGTTGTTCCCATTACTATTTCTGATGGTGTTTAATCTATCTTGGACTTCATGCATTGAATGATCTTCATTATACAAATGAATATTGATTCACAGGTCTAACAAGCTTAATGAGGTAAATTTGGGACCATAATTATAAGGGGAAGAAATATTAAAGAACTAGAAGATAATTGTGTGTTTCATCAGTGCTATACTGCACCCTGGATATATCTTCCCTCATGAATGGCCCTTCTGTGAGGGACTGTCCAGTTATCTTACAGGTGGATTTAGGGTCTCCATTTTGTCTACATTTCTTCACATCAATTTGATTGCTTGTTTTTGAACTTCTGATACCTGGTCTTGTCAACACCTCATGATCACACAGGCTTCTTCCATGTGGGATTTGTTGCTTGCCTGCTAGATGGCTGCTTGCTTACTATAAGTCTTTAAGACCCCAGAAACTGTATCTTTTAATAGCAGGGCACCATCAGCTTTCATCACCACACTTGCTTATGCACCCATTTTGTCTTCATCCATCATTTCAGGAAGGTGAGTATCATACATTGCCACATTATTAGAACAACTGTTCTTATACTGAGGTAGGATTTAGATAGAGACCAAAGTCTGTCTACTTCCTTATTGAATTTACTTATATATACATACATGAATAAATACACCTATCTTTATATATCTACATATACACATATCTACATTTACACCTGTATATATGATGATGACTTTTCTCTTTTGTTCCCCTATGTTTACCTATCATTCACCTCTCAGTCATACATTTCAATTCACCAAACATGACCAGTATGCTACACCCTTCTCCCCATCAATTTTATATCCCTTGCTAGTCCCCTGCCCCTGTCCTTATTGGCTCACCACTCCTTCCCCAGTAGCCTCCTCTCCCATGTCCCCTTCCCCAAACTTCGGTCCTGTTCCTGTCTCTTTGGGATTGCTTATACTGCCCATCTTATATAGACAGACACCAAAAGAGAAAACAAAAAAAAAGAGAGACCATACAAGTAGTTCCAAGTCTAGCTGTTGTCCTGAGCCAGAGTTGATGAGGACCCCTCTGTTACACAGCTAGCAGACCCATCAGTCCAATCCCCTTTTCTTTCAGGGATCCCTTTTTCAAGTTAACTCACTTACCTAATATCCCTTCTACCCTCTTAGTCCTCAGCATTGTC
>NW_022103900.1:9713065-9725935 GCF_000313985.2 Echinops telfairi
GCTCAATTGGAAGGTGTACAAATGGCTGGATGTAAGATGATATGATGGCCTGCCCTGTAAGCCTTCACCTAATTCACAACGAAACACTGTGAATAAGTAAATAAACTGTTAAAGAACAAAGAGATCATTTTGAGAACTAAGGGATGTCTCACCAAGACCATTATATTTTCAATGGCCTCATTTACATGTGGAAGCTAGACAATGAATAAGGAAAACTGGAGAAAAATGCATTATCAATTGCATTTGATAATGTTGGGAACAATAGTGAACTGCCAAGAAAAACACAAATCTTGTCTTAGAGAAAGTACAGCCAGAATGTTTCTTAGAAGAGAGAAGGCCAAGACTTTGTCTCACATACTTTGGATATGCTCTCAAGGGAGGCCAGTCCCTGGGGAAAGACCTTACACTTGGAAAAGCAGAGAGCCAGTGGATCAGAGGAAGACCCTCCAGGAGATAGATTGGCACAGTGGCTGCAGTAACGGACCCAGACACAGGAACGGTTGTCAGGATGGTGCTGTGTTTCATGTTGTCACGCACATGGTTGAACATAGAGTCAGAAGAGATGGCTGCATGTTGTGTCAGAACAGACTCCATGTCCACTAGCCACAAGGGAAATAAATTCCCAAACCGTTCTCCCTCCAAAACACTGGCTGAGTTTGAACAGATGACTCATAGAGTAACAACCTGAGCACCCCCGGAACACCTATAGGATGCATAATGTGTGCATGCATGTGTGTGTGTGAGAGAGAAAGAGAGACAGAGACCATTGAATTCAGCCTTTTCATTTAACACAGAGAGATTAGGGTTCAGAGAGATTACACACTTTGCTTAAATGCATACATACGACATGCTATTACATTCTAACAACGTTTGTATTAGGATCTACTATTTACAAGGCAACAGTTTTCTGTTTTATTTCAATCACATTGTAAACTTCCTGCAAGATGGGCCCACTTTATATTCATCGCCAGGAAATGTACAGCCCTGGAGCTTAGCCACACTCACTGACATACTGGTATTATTAGAAAAGCAAAGAGAAACCCTAGTCAATTAACCCCTTGAAGGCACTGTTCAGTAACTTCCAGTCAAACATGGATCCCGGAGCACATTAAACAAAGGAAGACTAATTCTCTCACACAGCTTAAAAGAAAGTGCACCTTCTCACTATCCCGTGGTGGTGGAAGCTGTCTTGCATTCCAAAAAAAGGGATTAAAACAAAGGATAAAAACATGATCCCTTCACTGTGCACATTGCCCTGTCACATGGGGTAATAAGCAAGGAAGGCAGCAAAGAACAACTGTACAGGCGGTACAGCGCAGCGAGATGCCCAGAAAACACTAGCAAATATTTTTGTGGTCATACGTGGGAGGATCTGCCTAGAGTGTTTCCTCCACCACCAGGACTATAGAGCGAAAAAGGAAACCTAGGATAAAATATACCCCAAGAGGGATATTTAAATAGCATGGTGGGCAGCTGAGGGAGAGATGACTAACCCTGCTGCTCTGCTCGTAGTGGTTTAGTAACAAAAGATGCAAGTCTGCCTGAAGCATTCTGCTTTCATCTGTGATTGCTCCTCTTGAAGTTAAATCTGGGAAGGAAGGGAGGAAGGGAAGGATGTTAGGTGGGTGGGAAGCAGGGAGAGAGGGAAGGGGGGAGAGCGGGAGGAGGGAGGGAGACATTGGAAAGACTTCAAGCTGAAATCCATTTCTTACCTTTGGTCATTTCAGTGAAACTGACCCAAAGTGGATTTTCGAAATGCCTACATTGCTTAGAAATTGAACATTCCTTCACTCCTTTTACTATTAACGTTTAACATCGTCCTTGCACAGCGTTTTTAAGATGGCAGTGAAGTCAGAGAATCGTGGCAGGTCAGCGGTTCAGACCCAGGCAGAAGGTGATGTCAGTCTCCTCCACAGCCTTGGAAACTCTGGGGAGCAGTTCTATGCGTCCCAGAGGGTTGTCCCTGTCGGAATCTACTGAACAGCAGTGGGTTCGAGAACTAGCATTGAACTCGTGTAGTAACTAACCCTTGATGGAAAAATGTCTAAGTCCTCTTTGAATGTTTGGTGTAAACTAAACTTCTTTTAATTTGGAATGAAGAACACCTGATCGATCCAGAGGAAAATCGGGTAAATAAATAACAGAAAGAGTTTTCTTGAAAGCTTCAGTTATCAGGGGATCTCTTCAGGAGAGTTTCTCGTGACTGGGCAGGAAGTGAGACCTTCCAGTGAGAGTATCGGGTGGGTCACCCAATGAGCAAGGCAGGCATGAGCTTCCTTGTTATTTCTGACACATGGGTTTCCTCACCTCTTTGAATCTGAAGTTAAAATGAAATATCAGTAAGAAAACACTCAAAGAAACAATGCTTAAGAACTACATCATAATTATGTCCATTTGAATGTTGTGTCTTTCTTTACAGTTAGCTACATGAGATGCCATGGTGGATTTATTTGAATCATCAATAGTGGTCCAAATAACGTGGAGGTAAAATACATGGACAATATTCATAAATAAGATAATAACATCAAACTAAACAGAAGCGCTTAGTGAACATGTTGCCTAAATCAGAACTTCTGTTGCCAGACCTTCCCCCGGCAGACGGAAATCAAAGCCTTTTCCCAGCTCGCTTTCAACAAACAATATGGCAAGAGCAGAAAATCTTGACTATCCTATAGTAGATAAAAAATAACTCCTTCTTAAGCTTTCGCTTTAAAAATCTCTTCTCACATGAAGCCACAAATAGATCATCAGAAATGATCATAGGTGAAATAATAATAGTGCAAGTGTTGGGGGGATGGGACAGAGTCTTAAGGTCCCACTCGGCGTGCCGTACATCTACGTGTCTTACGTCGTCCGGTCCTTCGACTCTTTCCGATCCACCGCTGCAATGTGTAGGTGCCTGTGTCCCTTCGTGTTTCTATTACGAGGCCATTCTCCAATACCTCGTCCTAGACGGTGGTCAGTTTGGGAAAGGACACTTTAACTCTTCTTCAGTGACAGATAGGGGACCCTCGGCTTGGACAGCCTCAACTACGGCTACGACATCCTTGATGGCTCTGGAGTTCAGCATAAAGTGGTGAGTGTACTCGAGCCTGGCCTCTTGCTTTAGTCTGCAGGGTGAATGTAGCGTCGCTTGCTCGATTCCTTCTCCGGCCGCTCTCTTGCTGAACCAGACTCTTCTCGCTGCTGCCATAGATCTGATTGTCTAGGTGTCTGTTCAGTGGCATTGTTCCACTAAGTGACCCCTCAGGTCAAAACCAAATGTGTCTTATTTCCTCTAGCTCTGATACAGCCCTCCAAGCGTTGAGTCCTTACTCTGCAAGTACTGCTGGGTGATATGGAATTCCTGAAGGATATTACACCAAATGAGCAGGCTGCATAGATAAATGGAATCACAGACACTAAGCAAAAGACCTGGCACAGCTCTTGTGTGCAAGTGTTCATGTGGATCACAAAGAGCTTCAATAACTGCCACAAAATGAATCAAACTTTTCTTTAACTGGCTTAACTGTAACATGCTGAGCGCTCTAGCTTATGATTGGTAGTCTTCTCACAGCCTCCCATAAGTCAATTTGCACATCCCATCAAGGAGTGGCCATCACTTGTCTGAAAGCAGAAAATACCAGAAAAAAATGTTTACTTTTGTTTATTGACTATGTAAAGGCATTCAACTGTGTGGTTCGGGACACACTACGGATAACCTTGAAAAGAATGGGAATTCCAAAACACTCCATTGTGCTTGTGTGGAACCTGTACTTGGATCTAGAGGCATTGTGTGAGCCGACCAAGGGAAGCGTGCATGGTTAAAAAATCAAGAAGGGTGTGCATCAGGGTTGGATCCTTTCACCAACCGTATTCAATCTGTATGCTGAGACAAATAATCAGAGAAGTTGGATTATACGAAGAAGAATGAGGTGTTAGGATAGGAGGACAATTTATTAACAACCTGTAATATTCAGATAACACAATCATGCTTGCTGAAAGTAAGGAGGACTTGAAGCACTTGCTGATGAAGATAAAGGATTGCAGCCTTCAGTGTGGATTACAACTCAATGTAAAGAAAATTGAGAAAAGTTTGATGTTGTCAAGAATTGCTGCTTGCTTGGATCCACAAGCAATGTTCATGGAAGCAGCAGTCAAGAGATCAAGCAATACATTTCACTGGGTAATGCAAAAACTCTTTTAAAGTGTTGAAAAGCAAAGATATTTTCAAGACGAAGGTGTAACCTGGCCCAAGCCATGGTACCATGGTATTTATAATTGCATCATATGCAAGTGAAAGTTGGACATTGAATGATCATTCATCTTCCTGTGGTCACAAATGCCAAGAAACAATGTGATGGTATGCAGCCATCTGTACAAGATGTCCCTTTCTTTTCTATGTATCTCCTTGAAAGCAGTAGTTCGGTCATTGATTTTGTGTGGACTCCAGCCAATTGCCAACACTGCCCACTTCCCAAAGCAGCATATGTGCTCTTCAGCGTCTCACTGTTGTGTGCTTGCAGTGTCACACTTTGTGTCAGTCAAATATGTGTCTGCCGTATCTTGTAGGCCACATCTATGGCATGATCAGCAAGCAGTAGGTCGCAAAATCTTTCAGAGATGAATGTGTAAATCATCTACTATTACACAATTTTCTCACCATTTGACACCACCATTGAAACCACTCGTGAAAACTGGTACCTACCTCCCTTGGCTTTTGGGTCTTGTCTTATTGAAAAATTGAAAGCCCATCTTTGTCCTGGGAAGGAGCACCTCTTCCCATTTTGACACAAAAATTATGTGAAACTGCTCTCTCCCAGAAAGATACATCACACAAAATGTGCCATTGCTTGCTCTTACCATCACTCCGCTCACTCAGCGCACAGTACGAGTACCTTGCTCTCTTCTTCTGCAGAAGCCATGCTAGCGTCTGAAGAATGAGCTTCATCACGTGCACAAGTATGAGCTGGTGCCTATTCACAAATCCCGCCGTCAGTGAGTATTTTGATGTATGGAAGCATGGATCAAACAAGTGTTTAAGGTGATTTCATTATTACTACTTTTGATTTCATCTGCTTGGCCTCTTTGATTTATATATTTTATGTGTTATATGAGAATGTGTCTTTACAACTTAAATAAATTATCAATATTAAAAAAGTATAAAATGTAAATCTATTCGGTATGTTAGTTCTATCAAATGCAAATCTTAATGTATCAATATTTTTAAACCACGATTCCAACTTAAACTCTAACTATGTTATTAAAATTGGATAGGTATTGCAAGACAAAAATGTTTTCTAAGAAAATATTAAACAGACTAAAATTTTAACTGAATTATAAATTAAGCTACATTTTAGTTATATTTCTTTTAATCATATATCCATAAAAATAGAATTTCCACTACTATATGTTTTAAACTGTCCATTTTTCTAACTAGGTACAAAGGAATTATATAATATGTGTAACAGTAGTTGTATTACATGGAAGTTTACGGCCCATTTTAATCATAGGAAAATATGTAATAAGTGCCACTTATATGGCACTAATGACATTGATTTGTAAACTCTACCTTGAATTATATTATTAATTATAAGATTATTAACAATTGAGCAGAAGCCTTTTAATTTTTTTCTTCTTTTCCTTAATTACTACTTCATTCTCAAAAAGTGATCGCTATAAGCTCACAGATAGTGCTTACCACAATATTGTAGCTAAAACATCAGCAAATCATCAACTGAAAACACAGGCAGCTCTGGGAATGAGTCTTCTGGAAAGTCTTGCCCGACCAACAAAACCTATTGTTCATGCAACTAGTGTCCAGTTATTTAAAAGTTTAATCTGTACAAATCAACAGTTCGTATATTTGTAAAGCATTTTCTTGGGGGCTCGTACAACTCTTCCAATACAGATTTGCACCATCAAATCCCACAGCAGCTGTCTGTCCCACAAGATTGCCAGGAGTGGGAATTGACTCCGTGGCAGCGAGTGTGAGAATTTTCAGGATGGTGTTGTAAACAGATAATGAGCCTATCCAGTTACATTCAATAACTAACCACTTGCTCTTTCATAAAAGTGTCCGTTTCGTATATTTGGGTTATATAGGAAAAGCACATACCAGAAGTCAGGTAGCTATGGAATAAATTGCAACTTCCTCTTTTTGTCAACCCAGATTCCTAATAAATATAGAGAAAACCAAGGTCACTTTAAGAAAATCTCTTCACATTTTGTAAAGCAAAATATCTGGAAACTCACCACTCTATCTTCCTAGTCTACAGTTTGTTCCATAACTATTTTTGTGATACCAAAATTAGATATTACTTAAGGGTCTAAATTTAAGACAGTAGTTAGAGCTGTGATTAGACTACCAAAATAAAGACTCTTAGTGAAATAATAAGCATTGGCTACAAATTAAACTGATTATCACGATACTCTCTGGTGGTTTGAGAAACCACTTATCATTGTACACTGTAATTCAATAAAACCCCACACACTAAACAAGTAGTTAAGAAGTTTTAAAAAAATGCCAAGCTCAAAACAGCTCCTCGATGTAAAGTACGATGATAGAAATGAAGAAGAAGAGTTAAAATGCGCCTTGAATTCTGAGTAAGCCAACCCCTACCTCCCTTTTATTTTGTTAAAAAGTACTACAAGCAAAGTTTTTATTTGAAAACTGAATACGATCAAAATGGCTAAATCAATGATGCTCTCACATGGATTTCATTCGGGAGACCGGAGCTGCAGGAGAATGATGTGTTTCCGTGTTTACTTGCCAGCCTACAATTTTGCTCCGGGCGTCATTTTCTCTGAACTTCTGTGCGTAGACACGGGGGCCTTTTATTGAATTGTTTCTCACTGGCTCCCTGATCTTGACAGGCCGTTTAAATTAACCTGATATCCTGGCTTGAGCACAGGACATCACTGACATCAGTCCGTGCGCACAACACATGTGCAATTTATCTGAGTCAAGGCAAAATAAAATTATGGGACCCGTGCTGGAACATAAAGTACTTCTTCTTGGCAATTAATTTCTAAATGGAATCGTTTAGCCTGCTACAACAATCAGTTAGAAAATAGGGTAGCCTGCTATCTAACACGTTGATCTCCAAAAATCAGCACTGCTTTTACACGTTCAGTTGCTAATACTGTATCTGGAACATGGAACATATGTTCATAAAGGAAAATAAACTTTAGGTAGTGTTTTACCACAAAGCTCAAAGTTTGCAGAGATGAACAAGAGGAAACCATTGCAACAAAACAGTAATTGAATAAAATATAAACTCAAGAAAATAGTATAAAAACCGTGCTTTAAAATTATGCTGCATTAAATACCAAAGTGATTGCACTAAAATGAGATGTGGTTTCTAATTCTTTTTCTGCCATTAACCGTCTGTGTGTTTATGAGCAAACTGCCTGGAGATTATATTTGACAAACAGATCAGAATGTAAACTTAATTTTTAGTTCTAGAGAAGTAGCATTAGCTGCCTTATTTGATAACTTGCTTAGTAACTCATATGCCAAATAATTCTTTAAATTGAATTTATTTCTATTTTTTCCACTGCCATCATGTCCATGATGATGATGATTCATAGTGACCCCCTGTTGGTTTCTGAGAATATAACTTTATGGAAGTGGAAAGCCTGGTCTTTCTCCTACAGAGCTGCTGGTGGTTTTGAACTGCCTACCATTCAAATCCCAACCCACTACACCACCAGGGCTCCATTCCTTCATAAGTTACAGTTCCTGTTTCCAATTGTATAAGTTCAACAAATATTTATTGAGGATCATTTGTATGCTGAATACTGTGTCTGGATTTAAAAAGAGCAAGGAAATACACTGCATAAAAAACCATATACATGATACTCAGTATTGGAAGCTATCAGTGGAATACATATGAAGAGGGAAGTGAGGAATCGCTACACATTCCCTAAATGACCTACCGTTTAAAAACTCTCCAGAGCAAGTGTTGGAAAGAATGTGAGGCCACTACAGCACTAATACATTGTGAGTGGGAAAATAAGTTGGTACCTCACTTTATAGAGTTAAATATACATCTGCTATATTATCCATATGGCAATATTTACCCATTCAAAAGGAAAACATAAGTCTTTTACATGAATCTTCAAAACAGCTTTATTCATAATGCTCAAAATTGGAAACACCTTGAGATAATTAATGTTTATTGTGCCAACCTGGCCAATAAATACAAGTGGGGTTAATTGAAGAGAAGAGAGATAAATGGCTCAGTGAGCCTCACCTTTCAAGTTCTTGGGACTCTTGCTTTGTGATGGTTGGACCAGGGTGCAGCTGCCTTAGCCAGTTCCCTACTTCAGCTGGCAAGGCTCACTTCCTGCAAGACATCCCTGAGGAGAAGCCACATGGACCTACCCTGATGCAGCCCTAGGTGCTGGAGCAGCCATGTGGAGACCCCTGCCAGTGCTGAGATGCTTACACGTTCACTGATTCGGCTTTCCTCCTGCAGTTGGCATCATAGTGTGTGTTTCATGAGATGGGCTTTGTGGATTGGTGTCGGACACATGGGTTAATGCGTTAATGTTGGACTTGTGGGCTTGGGCAGCACGGGGTTGGGATGTTTTCTTGATGTGCACTTAACCTTTATATAAAACTCTCTCTTATACACATGAGTTTCTGTGGAATTGTTTCTCTAAAGTACCCAGACTAATACACAACTCAAATGAACCTGGAAATTGGTAAATAAATTATGGTATGTCAATTTGCTGGAATAGGACTAATTTATTTTAAAATAATAATAAGTTAGTGATACAGTCATCTACATGGATTAATTTTAGAATTACTATCCTGAGTGAATGACACCAGACATAGATGTATAGAAATATACTAGATCAAAATTTTATAATAGAAAACTCTAATCTGTAATATTAGAAAGCACATTAGTTATTTCCTGGGTGGTGAAATTTTGCCTAAAAGTTACACAAGGAAACTCAATGAGGTGATGGAGACTTTCTTCTATCTTGATTGGTGAGGCCATTATAGACCATCAACATTTATCAAAACACCTAGATTGTATGCTTAAAGTCAATTACTTTTTTCTGCAGGTAGATATCCATTTTTTCCAGCACCACTTACTGAAGAGGGTATCTGCTTCCCATTTGATATTTTTTGGGCCTTTATAAAAAATCAGTTGTTGGTATTCTGATGTTTTTATTTCTGGGTTTTCAGCTCTTTTCCATTGGTCTGAGTATCTGTCATTATGCCAGTACCACACTGTGTTGACCGCTGTGGCCATATAATAGGTGCTAACGTCAGGTAGAGCAAGCCCTCCCACTCTGTCCTCCTTCTTGAGGCGTTCTCTGCTAATTCTGGGCTTCTTCTGTCTCCATTTGAAGTTGGTAATCAGTTTGTCCAATTCTTTGAAGAAGGATGATATTATTCGTATCGGGATAGCGTTAAACTTATATAGTGCCTTGGGCAGAACTGACATCTTTACTATATTGAGTCTTTGATCCACAAGCATGGGATATTCTTCCATTTGTTGAGATCACTCTTGGTTTCTTGTAATAGTGTTCTGTAATTTTCCTCATACAAATCTTTTGGTTTTTTAGTATATCCATAGATATTTCAATTTGTGCTTGGCTATTGTACAGGGTACTACCTTTTTAATTGCCTCTTCCGTGATCTTGTCTGATGTGTAAAGTAGTCCAATAGACTTCTGTTTGTTGTTCGTGTATCCTGCCACTCTCCCATATTCCTCTATCGCTTCCAACACTCCACTTGTGGAGTTTTGGGGATTTTCAATATTTAAAATCATATCGTCTGCAAATAATGATAGTTTTGCCTCGTCCTTCCCCAGACAAATACGTTTGATGTCTTTTCTTATGTTGAAAGTGCCTTATGTTGTTAGCTAGGGCCTCCAGTATGATGTTAAATAGGAGTGGGGACAGGGGGTATCCTTGTCTGGTCCCCTTTTTCAGTGGGACTATTTTTGTCTTTTCTCCACTGACTACCATGTTGGCTTTTGGTCTTTCATATATATAGCTTGTATAATATTGAGGAATTTCCTTTCCATTCCTTTCTTCGAGTTTCTTAAATAGGAATGGATGTTGGATGTTGACGAATGCTTTTTTCATATCTATCGATATTATCATGTGGTTCCTTTAATTTTTCACATCAATGTGGCAAATAATACTAATGGTCTTTCATATGTTGAACTATCCCTACATCCATGATATGAATCCCACTTGCTCATGTGAATTATTTGTTTTATATGCTTTTGTATTCTCTTGGCCAGTATTTTGTTAAGGATTTTTGCATCGATGTTCATTAGGGATATTGGTCTGTAGTTCTCAATGCATGTGGGATCCTTCCCTGTTTTAGGTATCAGAATTATACTAGCTTCATAGAAAGAGTTTGGGAGTTTGCCATCTTTTTCAATGTGCAAGAATAAACTCAAGGTGGATCATAGACCTTGAGGTAAAAACCCCAAACTATTAAGGCCATTAGTGAGGGAATTGGGACAAGCCTGAGAACTTTGGCACAGGGAATACATAGGCTGTCTGAAATAGGGTAAGATACAAATACAGAGGAGTCACAGATTGACAAGTGGGATATACTAAAGATAAATCACCCATGTACATCAAAAGAATTCACTAAGGGAGTAATAAGAGAGCCCACAGACTGAGAAAACATCTTTAGCAATGGCACATCAGACAAAGACTTTATTACTAAAATCTAAAATATTTTGCTAGCTTACAATAAGAAGAAAACTAATTGCCATCTAATTACCAACTAAGATGGGCAAAGGACCTGAACAGAAGTTTCACAAGGGCAGAAATATGAATGGGCAATAAACATATGAGAAAATGTTCCCGATCATTAGCCATAAGAGAAATGCAAATTAAAACAAGTATGAGATACTAGCTAACACCCTCAAAGATAGTCCAATTCAAAAAATCAGAAAGTAACAAGTGTTGGAGAGGCTGTGGTGAGATAGGAATCCTTGCTCACTGCTGGTGGCCCTGTAGGTATGTACAGCCATTATGGAAATCTATTTGGCAATATCTAAAACAGATGGAAATTGAGCTACCATATGACCACCAATCCCCTTACTGGGCATATAACCAGAAGAGGCAAGAAACTAACCATGGCTACACATCTGTGCTCCAATGTTCATCACGGCATAGTTCACAATTGCAAGGAGTTGGAAACAACACAAATTTCCATCAACGGAAGAATGGATAAAAAAACTGTGGTACATATATACAATGCAGGACTATGCATCCCTAAAAAGCAGCGATGAACACATGAAACAAATCACCGCATGGAAAGAATTGGAGGAAATTATGCTAAGAGAAGTACAAGCACAAAAGTACAAGTACCACATGAGTCCACTGAGGTAAGCTTAAAAAATAGGGCACACAGAGGAGAAGCTACTATGTACATACATTCCTGGGGTGAGGTCCAGGTACTATGGCAGGGGCCAGACCCAATCCAGGGATACATATGGCAGCCAACTAATAAGAGAGGAAGGAAAGAGAGAGAGAGAAAAGTCATAGGTAGGCAGGGAGCAGGGCACTAACCCACCCAAGGGGAGGGTATTGTTTATATCTCCACAGGAAAGGGAAAAAGTGACCAGGCTTCAACCCAGTGTGCCAAGATGTGAATACAATATACCAGCATGTAGCAAGGAACCAATAGAGAGGGCCGGCCCCAATCTCAACTATGTGGACACCGTCTCTCCCCACCACCCAACCAGAAGAATATACTTCAGAGGACAGCACTGAAGCTACAGTTTGGCAAGAGGGACCCATCTGGTTAGCGCACACAGGAAAAACAAAGAGGGAAGGAGATGAGTGAACATATCCTGGCCCACCAAGACGGAGGACGATATTCCTGCTCAGAGCAGACAATGCACAGAGAGGACCGTAGGGTTGGCCCCACCAAGAGACACGACATCCCTCACTGAACCATAGCACTATGGGGGACAACACTGGAATCATAGTGTGGGAATTGTGCCCAATCTGACCCCATCACACTGGGCGAAACACTAAGGGCATGCAACAGAACAGCATGGGAACAAAGAGATGAAGTCCCCAGGGAATACCAAAAATAGACTTTGGGGACAGAGTGTGGCACCCCATCAGACTCAACTGGAAAACACTTTGAAAGGTCAAAAAATAGACCTGGAACTATTTATAGGTTTTTTTCCCTTTTTGTCATTGGCTTTCTTTTTGTTGTTATTATTTTGGTTTTGTGCTGTTGTTCTTTTACTGGTTTTGTCTTTCTTTGTTGTTTTGCTTGGCTTTGCCTGGTTTTTGCACTTATTAATGTCCCTGCATGTCTGTGTAGATAAAATAGGCAGGATAAACAATTGGGGGAAAAAAACAATGGGACTGACAGTTCCGGTGGGGACACGCAGGAAGGAGGGTGGGAGAAAGGAAGGGGTGGTCAACCAGCCCAGGGACAAGAGAACAACAAGTGAACTAAAATCAATGAAGAGAAGGGTATAGGAGGCCTAATGGGGCTTAATCAAGGGCAATGTAACAGCAAGGAATTACTGAACCCTAATGAAGGTTGAACATGATAGTGGGACAAGAGGAAAACAAAAGGAAATAGAGGAAAGAACTAGGAAGCAAAGGACATTTATAGAGGTATAAATACAGGCATGTACACATTCAAATATATTTATATAAACCGATAGAGAAATAGATCTATGTACTTATATTTATATGCTAAGTGTTAGGTAGCAGATGGACATTTGGGCCTTTTATTAATCATTTTATTGGGGGCTCGTACAACTCTTATCACAATCCATCCGTCCATCCATTGTATCAAGCACATTTGTACATTTGTTGTCATCATCATTTTCAAAACATTTTCATATCAGCTTCTCATTTTCCCCCTCCCTCCCT
>NW_022103900.1:9726602-9738302 GCF_000313985.2 Echinops telfairi
ACATTTGCTTATGCACCCATTTGTCTTCAGTGATAGTGTCGGGAAGGTGAGCATCAAGGAGTCCCAGTTTATTAGAACAAAGTGTTCTTGCATTGAGGGAGAACTTGACTAGAGGCTAAATGTCCATCTGCTAACTTAATATTAAACCTATAAATATAAGTACATAGATCTATTTCCCCATCGTCATATATAAATATATTTGCATATGTACATACCTATATTTAGACCCCTGTACATGCCCTTTGCTTCCTAGTTCTTTCCTCTATTTCCTTTTACTTCCCTCTTGTCCCACTATCATGTTCAGCCTTCATTTGGGTTTCAGTAATTCCTGTCTGTTACATAGCCCTTGATCAAGCCCTACCAGTCCTCCTAAACCCTCTTCACCGTTGATTTTAGATCACCTGTTGTTCTCTTGTCCCTGGGTTTGTTAACACCACTTCTTTTCCCCCACCTCTCCATCTCCCATGTCCCCCCAGAACCATCAATCCCATTGTTTTCTCCGAAATTACTTCTTAAAATCTCAGATAATAAAGGAATCTGAAAATGATCATCTGTCTGTACATATGTATAATAGACCCAAAGAACTGATTGAGTGATTACCATTCTACTTAACTCTTATTCCCACAAAAATAACAATGAAGAAGAAGAAATAACAAAACTAAGAGGACAGACGTGAAATAGGAAGGGTACTTAAGCAATAATAAATTAAAAATCCTGGAAGTGATTCACTTATTTATTAAAACTGACCATCTTAATCGATCACAGAAGCACTCATCTAGACACAGTTGACATCGATGTAATTACCTAAGTGTCATTAGTTTGAAGGTATCACTTAGATCAGGGTAGAAAAGAAAAGAAAAAAAGTAAAAGAACATGGGTGATACACTAAAAGACTCCAGTATGCACTTTTTATTAGAATTCAAAATTAGTAAATACAGAAAATGCAAGAAAAGCAGTAGTGTTAAAAAAGAAAGAAAATGCAGAGATCTTTCCAAAGCAGAAAGTAGCAGGTTGAGTTAAAAATAACAATTTTATCTAAATATATTGAACTTAAAAGAAAATGACTTAAAACATCATAATAACTAAGGCTGAAGACATAGCAAACAAACACCAGACAATTTTTTAATTGTATGGCCATAGACTATGAGAAAAATAATATTTCGGGCCAAAAAACACCCCCATTTTTTGAGACAACTAAACGAATAATAAAGGATGAAAAACCTACAAAACAAACAACTAAAAAAAATTATTTTACAGGCATCTTATTTTTCTCCAAACCATTTTATTGGGAGTTAATACATATATCATTCCACCGTTCCATCACATCAAGCAGTATTGTACAATTGCTACCAAAAAAAGCTTCAAATAAAGATATCTTACAATACAAAAAATTAGCTTCATATATTGGGGGAATCCCATTATTTTTTAATTCATTTTCATATGTAAGGTCCCCTCACATATATGGGTAGATGTATAGAGAGGTAAGGATCAGAGAAATAAGACAGAAGAGGACAAATATATGTTCATCCGGGGTTTTTACACAATTCTGTTATAAATTAGTAGACTAATAAACAAAAAATGTATTACATATAGATAAAGACTTGAACAATACAATTAACCTTAATATAATACATATACCAAACAAACAAAAGCAAAACCTCACTGCCATGAAATTGATGCTGATGCATAGCGATTCTATAGGACGGGGTAGAACTGGCCCTGTGAGTTCTAACAGAGATAGAAAGCCCGGCCTTTCTCCCATTTGTAAATATGGACCAGCATGTATGTCGGTCTGTCTTGGTGAAGGTCTTCCTCTTTTTTGCCACTCCTCTACTTTACCAAGCATGATGTCTTTCTTCAGGGACTGGTCTGTACATACACTGCTCTAAGTATACATACATGCTGTGGCATTCATTGTCAAAAAAGACATTTCAAAATCATGAAGTACAATGATGTCTGTGATAGGACTGTGTCTATCCTCCTTCAAGGAAATCCAATCAATACAATTATTACTCAAATTTACGCACCAACCACAAAAGTTAATAATGAAGAAATTGACGAATTCTATAAATGACTTTAGTTGGATCAAAGATGCAATCGAGATGCACTGGTAATTATTGATTATTGGGGTGCAAAAATTGGAGACAAAGAGGAAAGAGCAGTAGTTGGAAAGTCTGGACTTAGTGAGAGAAACGAAGCTGGAGATGGCATGATAGAATTTTGTAAAACCAATGACTCATTCAGAACAGATACTCTTTCAACAACACAAACGGTGACTATACACATGGACTTCTCCAGATAGAATACACAGAAATCAAATTGACTACATCTGTGAGAAAAGAAGAGGGAGAAGATGCCCAACATCAGCAGCTAAAACAAGATCAGAGGTTGACTGCGGAACAGACCATCAATGGCTCATATGCACTTCGCAAAACGGATGAAGAAAATTAAAACACATCTACAAGAGCCAAAAGAAGACCATAAGTCTATCCCACCTGAAATTCGAGAACTTCTCGAGAACAGACTTGACCCACTGAACAGCAATAGCAGAAGACCCGATGAGCTGTGAGAGGATCTATCATCGAAGAAGAAAGTGAAAGGTCATTCAAAGGAGAGGAAAGAAAGAAAAGATCAAAGCACACGTGAGAAGAGGCTAAGACTTGCTCACGATGATCGAATAGCTAAAGCAAATGGAGGAAAAGATGAAGTTAAAGAGCTGAATACAAACATTTCAAAGGGCAGTTCAAGAAGATAAAGCCAAATATTATAATGAAATGTGCAAAGACCTAGAATTAGACAAACAAAAATGAAGAAGTAGCTCAGCATATCTGAAATGGAGGGGAAAGATGCTATCGAATGATGCAGAAACATCAAAAGAAGATGGAAAGAATACTCACTGTTATCAGAAAGAACTAGTCGGCATTCCATCAGTTCAGGAGGTAGCATCTGAGAAAGAAACACTGTTACTGAAGAAAGACATTCAAACTGCGCTGAAAGTATTAGCCAAAATCAAGGCTCCCGGAATTAATGGAATATCAACTGAAATGTTTCAACAAGCTGATACAGCACTGGAAGCACTTACTCCTCTACGCCAGGAAAATTGGAAAACAGCTATTTGGCCAACTGACTTCAAGAGCTCCATATTTGTAGCCATCCACAGAAAGGTGGCCAAATAGAACACTCAAACTAGAGAACAATACCACTGATCTCCCATGTCAGTCATTTTTCGCTAAGATCATCCGACAACGGTTGCAGCAGTACAATGACAGGAGCTGCAGGAGGGTGAAGCCAAGTGCAGACGAGGCCATAAAACAGAGTATCGTTGCTGATGTCAGACGGGTCTTGGCTGAAAGCAGAGAATAGGAGAAAGATAGTGACTTGTGTTTTATTGACTATGCCAAGGCATTCAACTCTGTGGCTCATAACAAACCATGGATAACCTTGAGAAGAACAGGAATTCCAGAACACTTCATTGTGCTCATTCGGAACTTGTAAATGGATCGAGGCAGTTGTGTAAAGAGAAGAAGGGAATATTGTATGGTTTTAAATCAGGAGAGATGAGCATCAGGGTTGTGTCTCCTTTCACCATATGTATTCTGAGCAAGTAATTAGAGCAGCTGGATTATGTAAAGAAGAATATGATGTCAGGTTTGGAGGAAGGCTTAATAACAAACTGAGATATGTAGCTGAAACAACCTTACTTGCTGAAAGTGAGGAGGATTTGGTGCACTTGCTGAAAAGATCAAGGATTGCAGCCTTCAGTATGGATTACAACTCAATGTTAAGAAGATCAAAATCTTCACAACTGGAACAAGAGGTAACCTTGTGATAAATGGAGAAAACGTTGAAGTTGTCAAGGATTTTATCTTGCTTAGATCCACAATCAATGCTCATGGGAGCAACAGCCAAGAGATTCACAGACAAGTTGCATTAGGTTAATCTGCTGCACAAAACCACTTTAAAGTATTGAAAAGATGTGACTGAAGACTACTGTGCACCCGACTCGAGCGATGGTATTTTCTTTCATCTTATGTGCGTTGGAAAGTTGGACCTTGGCTAAGGAAGACTGAAGAAGAGTTGATGCATTTTAATTGTGATGTTCTTGAAGAATATTGAAAGTAATATCAATCTATCTGGTCAAACCTATCTGTCTTGGAAAGACAAGGAAACCTTTGTCTTGGAAGCAGCAGGGCCAGAGGAAGAACCGTGAGACTTCCCTGGAGAAGTACATCATGGTTGGTGAAGGAGAGGCAGGCCCTCAAGTGTTGACACTGTGGCTGCAACAATGGGCTCAAGTTTAGGAATAATTGTGCGGATTGAACATGGCCAGGCATTTTGATTGTTTATTCTGTTGTGGATAAGGTTGCTATGGGTCAGAACCAACTGAATGCCACATAATAACAACAAAAACAACATGATCAGTTGAGAGTTTTAGCCATTATGCCACCAGAAATCACATTCTGTGTCCAAACACACATTACAAATCTGCATTAAATACATTATACATTTACCTTTCTTTCCAAGCACAGAAAGAAATAACTATAATCTGAGAAGCCTCAGTAACTTTTAAAAAATGGGTATCAAAGAGCTATGTTCTCTGAACTCAAACACAAAGATTTAAAGCAACCATAGTCTTCTTTTATGACACATGATCACACTGGATTGCATAAACTTTGCTTTTTCAAATAACAAAATCAACCCCCATAAAAGTACCAGTTAACACAAGAACTAGAAAATATACAATTGTTAGAAAGCAACCATGAAATACATTTAAATCATTAGATGCAGATTTAAGTAACAAGAAAAAGCAGGCACAAAATGGAAATAAAAAATTAAATAATGAAAAGTGGAAATATTTCATATACACTACTATAATATCATATGCATTTTGGAAGACACACTATAGTAAAGAAAAGCATACTGTTTTCAGAAATGCAGGCAGACAAATCATCAGACTAACCTTTCACCTGGAAAGAACTGATAATCCTGAAAGAAAAGTCCCAGTATCAGATAGTGAAGTCCCGGTATCAGAAAAGATAGTGAAGACTTACCAGGAAATACAATCAAGGGGAAAGGAAGAAACCAGAGAAGTATTGTTAGAAAGGCCTAAATTAAAGCCCACAGTCAATCCAGGGCCCAACAGAAAATCTTCCCATATTAAAATTGGCCTCAAAAAAAGAGGAATTGCTATTTCCTTGATTATCACCTGCACTTCAGGGACTGTCAGAGCAAAATATGTGCATTCTTCTGTGGGTCAGATGTAACCATGATAAAGGAGAGCGAATGTGGACAAGTTCCCATGTCCCATCAGATAAAAATGATAGAGCCTCAGCAAGGAGGACAGTGGAGGTAAACTACTAGAGCCTCGGATGCTCTTGAAGAACTAACCACCAGTCTTTGGAGTAAAGTGACTAGAACTCGAGTTAAAGAACCACCAGTGAGATGGTTAGATTTTAGGTCGCCTTGATGGTCCCAGTGTGGAGGTAAGGTAGAATCCAACCTATCAATGAGATCACACCCTGAAGAGGCCTCCTTCGGGGTTAAGGCCTTTTCATAAAAGACACTGAGAACCACTCTCCGTCTTGCTTCTTCACCTTCCTTCTTCTTTGGCTTCTACCTCTGGCTCTGGGGTGGCAGCCCCAGAGCTATTGGTTCCTTTGCCACCTTCCTGCAGACCTTGGCTCCGTGTGACTCTGCAGCCACTGGCCTGTCATCTCCTAGCTCCCTGCTTCAACATCTAGCTTCCTTGGCCAGCATCTGTGTGAATCTGAAGAGGGCTCTGGCTAGCATGGACTTGTGTTGGACTGGGTTGAACTGCTTTCTTGATACAAAATTATTTCTTGATCTAAATGTCTTTCTTTCACATATAAGTGTCACTAGTTTTGTTTCTCTAGACAACCCAGCCTAACACGGCCAGTAATGATGTCAACTAACGAGAAGGAAACAATTTTCATCATTTAAATCCAAACAGCAGAAGTCTTTTTATCATAATACCAATCATGTATGAACTTGAAGAAAAGCCTTTCTCAGGCTGTCAAATGCCTGAGTTTAGCAGGATGCAGAAGACAGAAAGGTCGAGGAAGACAAGCAGGCATGAAGTCCTCCCTCTGTCTTCTCAGATCATCTGTTTCCCTGTAAAGCTTTAACTCTTAACTTGAGACCATAAGTCCATTACCTAAATGTCATAGGATTGTCAGAAATGTCATTCAACAGCAGAGAGTCATTTCCAACCACATCGTTTGTAAAAGGGCAAATGAAAGATCAGAATTAAGTTGCATTTGAATTACACTGTGATTGCTATGTCACAGCAACTTTGAGACCACCAAGGTTGCACCACCAACCACGCCTAGGCTCCAACCACCTCATTTCTGGTTTTCAATCAAATTGCATTAGAAAAATCTTGATATCACCCCACCACCACAACAGTTCATCAGTTATGGGTTTTAAACTTTCAAATGTAGGAGAATATCTTTTTAACACGGTAAATCAAGACTGGTTATAGAGTTGTGCTGGGAGAAGCCATTGACATTATTAAGAAGAGTTGGACTTGTCTTCTACCATTCATCTCTCAGTTTGTTGTGCTGTGGTGGCTTGCATGTTGCTGTGATGCTGGAAGTTATGCCACCTAGAGTTCAAATATCAGCAGTGTCGCTCATAGTGGACAGGTTTCATTGGAACTTCCCAACTAAGAAAGGTTAGGAAGAAAGGCCTGGTGAGCTACTTGTGAAATATATTGAAGGAAAATCCCATGGACCGTAAGAGATTCCTTTCCTAATAATGTTGGAAGATGATGCTTCTAGGTTACAGGCACTCAAAATACACAGGAGGTACAACAATGAACTCAATCGTACCAACCGCTATAAAGATGACACAACGTTAGGTGCCATTTTGAGTGTGTTTGTGTGTATGTGTGCATGAGGTCACCATGAGTCAGAGCCTACTCAACTAACAAGATGCTTTTGCTTGTTCCACCCTGCACCATGAGCCAGAAGAAAGGGCTCCTTTTGGGAGTCACAGTAAAGACAACACGACTCCTTCCAGAATGGATTCTGATCTCTAGGAAGGAAGAGAAGACTGCAGAAATTAGTAGAGAGAAGGAATGGAAAGGAGGAGAGTGAAAAGAAAAGGGAATCCCCAGATTCCTATCTGTGGTATCCTCTATTTGGGATGGCGGATAACATAATTACAAATGATTTGAAATGTTTGCCCCATCCTCTGGGTTTCACTGGAAACTCTCCAGAGACCGTTTTGCCTAAGAGACCATCCAAAAGACCTACGCTCACCATATCATTCATCCTAGGACCTGGGACTCTTACTTCTTTTAAGGACCAGATCACTGGATCTTGCAAATGAATTATGAATCTTTAATTACTAAAGATCATGTTTTCTCTGTGAATTGTTGTATTATCGCTGAAATCACAGAAGGAGTTAAGTTCCCTCCTTTGAATTTTATCAGCTGACTGGTCACACCAGAAAAGCTGTCAGCTGGTAGCTTAGCAGAAAAGCTATGGGCAATAATTCAGAGTGACATAGGACAAATACATCCTGGAGTGAGAAAAACTTCTGCATTTGCCACATTCCTAATTTAATTTAATTGTTTTACATGAAAGGTGGTTGACAAAATAGTCGATTAAATGTGGGTGGTCATTAACAAAAAAATGAACAAAATCAAACAAACACAAGGTTCTTAAAATTAGAAATTCATTTCAAGACACAATTATTTCTTTTAAGTAAAATGAACATACTGTGCAAATGGGGATAAGAATATATAGTGTTTTAGTTTGTTTTGTTTTGAGTTACTCTAGCTGAATCAGTAAAGAGTTATATAGTATCCTGATAAGTCACTGGATAATTAAGCTAACGAAAAAAGATACTTGATTTATATTCACCCCCCGCAGGATTTAGAATCTGTGTAAATGTGTGATGCATGGTGCACGCATGCTATGCTTATAAGAAGATATGCATTCAATTTGATTGTTCTTATTTTTACCAAAAGAATCATTTGAAGAGAAAATTTACAGACTTTCTCATAGGGCATAATTCACAACAAAGTTACCTGAGTTTAACAATTAATTTTCTAACTATTTTACCAAACAAAAGGAAGACCCTCGATGACATAGGTTGACACAGCAGTTGCAATAATGGGCTCAAACATGACAACTGTGAAGATGGTGCAGGACCCAGCAGTGTTTAGTTCGATTGTGTGTAAGGGTGTTTGTGAGTCAGAACTGATTTGATGACACCTAGCAACACTAACCAAGCAATATATGATTCACGTCACTAGTAAAGACTGTCTGCTTGGAGCATCTTGCTTTACAAAGACATAGATAGGAGGGCCTTCTGGGGTTCCTCATGGAGAACGGAGCCAGCACTGTGAAGTGCGGTGTCCGGGAAACTCCGAGGACAGAGGGCTAAATGGATGAAGTTCGTGGCCGGCCTGATGATCCACAGCAGGGTCCATTAACCTGTTTGATGCCACGGCTGTGCGGCAAGTGCTGCTCAGGCAGCGTATGCTGGGTATCAAAGTGAAGACCATGCTGCCCTGACCCAAGTGGTAAGAATGACCTAAAGAAAACCCTCCCGGGCCACGTGAGCATTGTGAAGCCCAAGGTCAAGCACCTATTCACCATGCACATCTCTAAGCAGAAAGGCAGGAAGCCAGAGCCCAATCTTAGCCAGTCCCCACTGCCCAACTGGATCTGGCGTGTGGAATTTGCTCTGTAAAGAACTTTAATAACCACTCTTTTGATGACAGAGTGAGAGAGAGGTTGCACAACTCAGAAATGATTGCATTGGTGTATGTTCTGCGGGGCATATTCTCAAGACCAATGACAGAAATAAATTATGCAAACACATCTTTACCACACATATACCATTATACTTTTACAGTTTACTCACTTGGGTTTTAGCTATTCTGCATCCCCATTCTTTGTCCCTAACTTCTCCCTTTTAGACGATTCCCATTTTATTTTCAACATGTTTTACATTGTTTTCTTACATCGCTTTCCTACATTTATACTGGGACATTTCAGACCAGGCCAACTTCTGGCATCAAAAAGAGCCACTTAGCAATGTGCTGTCTAGTATTCTCACAATACTAGGTTGGAATCCTGTGAAGCAAGGTCATGAGAATGTGCTTGCTGTATGCATTGCTCATGTCCTTGCCCTGAGGAAAATGCAGATCTTGCTGAAAATGAAGGGGTGACGATGGTAGCAGTGTTTACAGACCAAAAATATAGAGAGATTCATATTGTTTTTGCTGATAATATTTTTAAATGCCTTTTCAAAATCAGACCAGTTTTCCTGATTAGCTATGTGGCAAAGGTCACTTTGTTCATGCTTTAAAAAAAAAATCCCAGATACAGAAGTTCATGTATAGTAGGAGAAAGGTTGAAATATGTATGAGAAAGGAACACATCTAAGAAAAGTTAAAGCAAAATGAACTGAAGTTAAAAAACAATGCAGACTTAATTCCAGCCCCCATCTAAGAACAATTTGTTCTATAGCAAGGCCTTGCTTGATATTCACCCTCACAGAGATCACTGAAGAGATGGGTGCTATAGCAAAGTGTGGTTTAAAAAAAAAACTATCAGAAAAAAATTAGGTCTTAAAGGCTTATCTTCAAACCAGTAGCCATCTAAGGGAGGCATCGACTACGTAGACATGAAAAAAGCACACCAGCCTGTGTGATCCAAGGACTGAAAGAACTGAAACCCAGACACAAGAGGGCTTAAATTGTGTATCAGAGCTTAAATTTGTGAACACCAGGGTTGCAGAAAGCTGTGGACGGTAGTGGAAGCTCAGAACCCAATTGCAGGGTCCTCACATGGATTGAATCTCCAGGGACCATGGTCAAGGGATTGGAACAGCCTTGCCATCAGACAAAGAACTGTACAGCCTATGATACAAGATGCAGTTGATTAAAATGTAATACTTTATCATTTAATCTCTCTTTCTACTCATTTTAAAGTTGTTTCTGTTTTGTTTTTCATTGAGGTTTTTCTATGTTTTGCTCGATCGCTGTTGGGCTTTAATGGTATGTCCATTTGTTTGCTTCCTCTTTGTGTTTTGTATGATTATCTCTATATGAAATCCAGGATAGGTAGAGCTATAGCAACAATAACTGGATAGGGGTAAGGTAGGAGAGAATGGGGAGAAATGAGGGCACAAACAATAAAAGAAGGCCAAAAGAATCCATTTTTAAAATCAAAATAAAACTTGGCTTCATTCTTGCATTCATTCCCTTTTCCTACATGAATTTTTATGTCACTAGTAAGAATAAACCCACTTATCATAACATATTATTTTTAAATTCAGGAAATATTCATATTGCTGCTTGTTTAAAAAATATTATATGTCTTTGAAAATGTCCTATACACCTTTCCTTTTTGTCAAGCCCCAGACCCCTCTGCAGTGCATAGAAGGAATATAAATAATAAAAACATTGTCACAAACTGAAAATTAATAAGCAATAATATTAACTAGAACCTATTTCCACCTAATCCTAAGCACCTCATGCTATTTCTTATTTCATGTCCCACGATAAGTTTGTCTGTCTCTTTTCCATTATCAAGAATCTCTGTGTCCTCCTCTTAGCTTCCTTTGATAGTGGAAGTTCAGCTCAAATCTCACATGACACCACAAAATTAGGACATTTTAAATCTGAGAGAAGTCTTTTAACTATCTTGCTTCTGTCTCTATTGCTCAGGGTGCAAGCTTCCATCAGTGTTGACCATTCACTCACCCTGTTCTCTCCAATGACTAGTCTGAAAGCACATTAGCTGTTCCTATGATGTGGCTACCGAGTGGCTGAGGGCTGGTACCTAACCCTAAGATATCCTATTCCTAGGCCTGCAACACCCAGACGAAGGCAAGAGCAAGGACACTGGTCAGCAGAGGTGATGGCATGTAACTAAACTGTGACCTGGAATCGACTTAGTGGCAGTGAGTTTGCTTTTGGTGTGGACCTAAGCCAGTCAAACTCATTTCTTTCAAAAGGTCCCTTAGAGAATTCAGAACTAGCTGGTCTTTGTGATGCAGACTCACCAAGAGAAGAAAGGATGGCATCAGCAGATGATTGCACTGGCACTGAGAGATGTAGAAAACAAACATTCAGGGATCCCCTGACAAGTATCTTTATTCTTAGATCCTGTGCATATGTTTTCTAGCTGTCCTCTATTCATTCCTAGAGAAACCCTATTACCTGCAAGCAAAAGGGTACCCTACTATCCTTCATTAACCCCTATATCAGTCTACAATGCACATCCTTACTCAGTAGGGATCCCTTGTTTAAATACCCCCAGGAGGATTTCACCTCTCCCTTAGCTAAATATATCTCTAGATAACTGAATTGTAACATCATTCCTTATATTGAAAGCACTCTTAATTCCCTGAATTTTATATTTTCCGGGATGCAATGTCAAGTCTATTTATTATTCTGATTCCTATCCTCTGAAATGTCCCATTGTGGCATCCACCCCTGGAAACAATAATCCACATGTGATGTGACCATGAAAGATAGCCTCTAGTGTGGCCTTCCTTGTTCTGTGGGATATATTTCAAGTACCATTACTAAGAATGCATTAGACTTTTGGGAATCCCACTATACTAGATCATCATATTGACTTTATTGCTCATTAAATTGAACTCATTTGAAAATAATTGCAGCTAGCCACAAGCTTCCCACTGTAAGTCTGTGTC
>NW_022103900.1:9739682-9740656 GCF_000313985.2 Echinops telfairi
CTTAGAGCGACTCTGGAAAGCTAATATTCCACAGTAGGAAAGCCACCACTTTGGTAAGTTAGAGATAAAGTCCAAGTACATTATCCTGCATTAAATATAATTCCCACAGATTCTCCCCTAACAGCTATGCTGCCTTAAAGTGAGCACGTGGCTGATGCTATCATCCTATGGAAGCAGACACTCTTTGGTTATCTCCTCTTGCCACAGCACCCATTCCCTCATACCTTCTCCCAAATCAGGTATTAGGTTTCCTTACCTGTGAGCACAGGGACTTTATTGTGGTTAACACCCACCTTGTGATGTATGTGATTAGTGAATATGTTTGACTTATGGCTACCTATAAATATCCCAACACAGAAAAGGCTCTCTCTCTGCGCAGACCTGGCTAAGAGATCATGGCCGTCCCAGAGGTGAGCATGCTACCATGAAATGTGTCTGACTCCTTTATTTTATTCTCTCTCCTATCTTCTATGACTTTACTATGATCTTTACATAGTATAGTTGTACAATTGTAACTACGGACCCCTTGGTTGTTAGAGGCTGGTTTACTCTGACACAGAGACACACTAAGACGATTAAAATATGTCACTGCTAATCAATTTTAAACTCATGTCTCACAATCACACCATCCCACTTGGTGCATTATAAAAAAATACATTCAGCATATACCATAGTTATCATAAGAGCCCTGATGGTATAGTGTGTTGGGAGCCGTCCCAGCCATGCTGTCTAGCAAAGCTACAGCCTGGTGGAAGAAGCATCTGCAGAACAGAGCTTCACAGGGAAGGTTTCCAACATCCCTCAAATATTTGCTGTTGTTAAATCCATTCTTGAGAATTTGTGCATTGTCATGTTTACCACACCTGGAGTGAATGTGAGGGAAGTCTTGAGAAGTACGAATGAAACCAGATCAAAAACTTGCTTTAATATGACAGGGCTTTCCTTAACTGAGGCATTGGAGAGGCTTAGACAGC
>NW_022103900.1:9742446-9743531 GCF_000313985.2 Echinops telfairi
AAAATAATTATTCCACCTATACAATTAAAAACCTTAAATGGTTTTCAAAAATTATTAGGGGATGTTAATTGGATTAGTCCTTTTTTAAAGCTAACCACTAATGATTTGAAACCTCTATTTGCCATCTTACAAGGGGACCCTAACCCTAAGTCACCTAGGGCATTGACTCAGGAAGGAAAATTGGCCATTTAAAGGTGCAAAAAGCAATAATGAATAACCAATTAATAAGATTAAACTATTTAAAACCTTGGTCTTTGATTTTGCTACCTACTGTCCATTCCCCCATGGGATGTGTGTGGTAGAATGGACCCCTGGAATGGTTATATTTAGCTTTCAATTCTCCTAAAATGGTCACTCCTTATACTTCCTTGATAGCATTGCTTATCATAAAGGAAAGAAAAAGGAATAGAGAGTTGTTTGGTATAGAAGTCCCCAATATTATATCACCTTACAATGCTCATCAGCTTGGAAAACTTTTGCAATCTGATCCAGATTGGCAGGTTACCCTTCCAGGATATACAGGAATCATAACATATCAGTTACCTAACAGCCCTTTGTTACATTTTATAAAAGAACACCCTGTAATTTTCCCTCAAAAATCCTCTATGGATCCTTTTGACACTCCACCGGCATCCCTTGTTTTTACTAACGGATCCTCTAATGGCACAGCTGCGGTTATAACTGATGATCATAAGACTTCATTTTCTACTAATCAGTCTGTTCAAAAGGCTGGACTTTTGGCAGTAATATGTGTATTTGAAACATTATCTAATACTTTGTTTAATCTTTACTCAGATTCACAGATGTGGTTAAATTACTTCCATCTATAGAGACAGCATCTATTCCACCGCAGAAAACCTCTATATTTGATTTATAGACTAAATTACAAAATTTAATAAGCAAACATAAATTACAATTTTTTATAGGGCATGTTAGATCTCACAGTAATCTGCCAGGTACTATACATGAAGGGAATAGGCAAGCAGATGCCTTAACACAGCCCATGATTTTATCCATAGAACAGGCCTCCAAGAGTCATGCTTTACATCATCAAAATGCTAATTCTTTGAGATTACAGTATCACA
>NW_022103900.1:9747394-9753738 GCF_000313985.2 Echinops telfairi
GGACAGAAAGTGATAGAAAAAAGTACAGACCTTATAATGGTCTTTTATCAGGTTTTAGTGGAAACAATAAGGGTGACTTTGGAGTTGATCATAAGGCATTGTTTTTATGTAGTGGTCCGCAAAACTTTTTATGGTATAAATAAAGCTGTTTGGAAGAACCCAGCAGAGATTGCTTCCACCAGAACATCTCTCGTGTCCGTCTCGTCTGTGTTCGCTGACTCCACACCTCCTTCAGGTATCCAATTCAACCCTCCAGGAGCTGGACTCTGCCAATAGTGGATTATTTATTTAGCCACTACCTCAAAGTAAGTGGGTGAAACCCACCAGTCACTCTAAGGAAGAAATCTGACGGTGTCTGCTTCCCTAGAGACTTTAAATCCCGGAAACCCAGAGGGGCAGTTCTAATGGGGCTGCTGTGAGTTAAAATAATTTAGTGGCAATGAGCCTGGTAATAGAATAACATTACACTGGATTTTGGAGTTAAGGCTAATAAATGTTTAAATATAAATATATTTAAATCTTTCACTGCTTTATCATTCTTTTTTAGAACTTTTTAAAAAAAAAATTCTAGTCACATTGATAAAAGAAGATGAACTAGATCTTTCTCAGTTTTTCATCGTTCCTGAAGGAAAATTAACATCATAATATCATTAACATTAATGGAATATTGCTCCCAAAGTGTTTATTACTATCTGCATTAATCTTACTCACATTTAACAACATGCCCTCCTACCAGGTAATTCTTGAGATTGTTTCTTCTATTTGCTACATCTTTAAAAAGCATTACCAATTGCAGGAATGATTGTACCAAGAGCAGGAAAAATCATCATCATCAACAATTCAGAGAGTTAACTGTTCCCACAAACCAATCCATAACTACTTACAGCACAGAATAAGGGAATGAGTATTATACTTTAGGAATAAATAAGATTACCTGAGAGTGAAAAATGAAGATTCTTAAATCAGTGTCAGAGATTTGGGGAAAGTTTGCCTTATTTCACCACATGTAACCTTCGATCTAGTCACAAAGGTCTTCCTGGTCTCTTTGTCCCTACATCCTGATTTTAATCCCATTTGCCATATGTAGTAGTTACATAATCTGGTGTCAACTTGCGAAGGGGTGGAGTCTAACCTGTCAATCAGGTCGTAGCTTGATGACCTCATTTGGAGGTGTCACGGAGAGAAATAGCTCCCTGGAGGCCAAATGCACATTTTCTCTGCTTCTCTCCCTGTGAAGTCATTCCTGTTGACAAGCCACGTAGAGACACACTGTTGGTAGCCAAGGCCCTGGAGCTGGAGGAGCCATGTGGAAATCCCTGCCAGTGCTGAGATGCTTCCACTGCCACTGGAGGCACAAGACTTTGTACCCTGATACTCCTGCATTCGGCATCATTGCATGTGTTGCAGGAGTCTAAAAAGGAATTTAATAGACTGATATCAAACATATGGGCTAATATCGGACTTATAGACTTAAACTGGACTGGGTTGGGTTGTTTTCTCAATATACAATTACTCTTTGATAGGAAGTTCTCTATTAGATACACATGAGTGTCTCTGGATTTGTTTCTCTGGTCAACCTGGACTAACACATCATGCTCTATGACAAAGAGTATTTCTGGCAAGCACCACAAGTGGGAATAAAATGCTCCAGCTGGGAAAGGAGCCACAGTCACAGCTGTCTCTGGCCCTTTGTTGCCAAGGATCCATTGTACTTTGTGTCAGTTCTGCTGCTTCTTGAGTAGCACATGTAACGAACACTATCTTGCCGAGTCTCTGACGCCACTAGCCAGCCCGCCCTATGGGTATACAATATCCTTCCTTCCAGACTAATTCAAGTGACGCAAGGTTAAAGATTTCAAATGAAACGTCGGTTTATTTTGTTGGTTTGTTTAAAAATGGTGGGGGTGGGGATCAAAGAGGTAAATGAATTTACTCTTACTGTGTTGTAATTGCCATAGATTGGCTTGACAAAGGTACTAAAGATCACTTACCACTACTGCCATCAAGTTCATTCCAATTTATGGAAACCCTATAGAGCATTTCAAAGGTTGTAAATTTTTGTGGAAATAGATAGCCTCATCCTTCTCACAAGGAGCAGATGGTGGATCTGAATTACCAAACTTGTGGTTAAGTCTAGTGTTTACATTACCTGCGAGTCTCCTTTATTTTATTTGTTCTTAACAAGGAGACATATACAGCTTTATTGAATAATCTGCTAAAAATTTACACTCTAGCAGAGCGACACATTCTGGAGTTCAGCAGAAAGCATATGACCCATCTGAAACGGCCCTCCCCAAGATCCAGCCTTGTAACCCTGAGCTTACAGCTGATGCCCTCAGGGGTTGGCCCTGCTGTGTGGCGTGTGCTCTCTCCCTGGTTCTCCCTCCTCTTCCCAGCAGTGATCTCCAGCTGCCTGTGACCCCTCCCACAGTAGTAGACTGAGGCTGAAAAGAGCATGTTGTGGACACGGGTGCCCTCATCGAGATTGGCTCCTTCCCTCCCACTACAAAAGGGAGCTCAAGCGATTATGCAATCTTTCTCACCAATGTGCACAATAGAAATTTCAATTTTATGTCCGCTGAAATCAAGGCAGTATTTATGAAACATGAAATTATGCTAATGCCTCCTCTTCTCCTGTCTTTTCAGCACTGACATAATACTTAGGCCATGTTTCTCCTTTTGGGGAGAATTACTAAGGGGTAGAGAAAGGAGCCCTGGTGGGGTAGTGCTTACATGTTGGGCTGCTAACCACAAGGTCTGCAGTTTGAAACCACCAGCTGCTCCATGGGAGAAAGATGAGGCTTTTTGCTCCAGTCAAGATTAGCAGCCCTGGAAACTCACAAAGGGGCAGTTGTTTCCTGTCCTGTTGTGTCCCTAAGTGTCAGAATTCACTCAGCAGCAATGAGTTGGTTTTTATGGAAGGGGTGGGGAAAACATTTCTCTGCCACAGATGTGGGAGTCACTTCTTGTGGACACTTTATTGGCTAGATAGTGACAACTGACAAGCAGTGACCGCCATTTTACCCTCACAAAACTGAGGCCTGGCTAAGAGAGTCCAGTAGTTGAGTCACACCCACTCCTTAAGAACAACTCCACATGCATCAGAATCTTATTCACGGGCATCTCTCCTCTTATTTATAGAATAAATAGTAGTTGTGAATGTATTTGGAAAGAGGTGGTGGCTTGTCACCTGGCCCACCTCTCTATGAAATTGGGATTCTTTTATTGGTTGCAAAGAATCAGAGTTCCAGACCGTCATTGTGGTATTCCCCACTCTCCAATTTCTCTCTGCTGAAGTCATTTTGGAGATTGTACTGATCAGCTTGGATCCAAAGGGAATGCCGTGGCCTATCCAACATAGAAATCAGCTCTGCACATTTCCACTAAAACTACCATTGAAAAAGAAAGGCAGGGGGGGGCGGTGTCCCTTGGTTGTTTTGCAGAAGCTCTACAAGAAAGCATGTTTAGAAGCACAGAAGTATGCATACACAAACACAGACACACATGCTCACACACACATGGAGTTCGGATTAAAGAATCTTATCAGATACATAGTTGGGAGAGCACAGGGAAAGCTGCCAAGAGATGTGGAGAGTTGATCCGTGAAAGATGATGGAGTGTTCTAGTAATGACATGGAAGTGTTCTTAGTACACAGAAAAAAACAGGGAGGGTGGGCAGAGAAAACGATAAATTCAGGCTACCACAGAGATTCAGTGGCCATGCATGATTTCATGATCGTAGATGCCAGTTGACTGGGTGAAATGTCACATTATATAATGGAGTGATCAGATGGACTCGCTTGGTCCCAAGGAGGGGTATCCGCTTAGCAGGACACCCCCATGGTCTCCTGTTTGTTTGGGTCCTCAGAGGACTTGGGGACTCCTTGAGTTCCATCTGACTGATTGCTGATGAGAGACCGGCTGTAGAGACTTTCTCCAGAGCTCAGGCTACTTGAAGTTGAGTGGGTTCATGATTGGGTGAGTCAGACATGCTGGTAGATGGGATGTAGCCCATTCCCTACAAAAAGTACTTGAGGCAGTCCCCCACAGCCTGCCATCTTTAGCAAAGTTATATTTATCAGGTCCAGGCACGAATTGCATTCAACAACAGCCGCAACTGCAGGGGAACTGTCCCCTACCACCAATAACATACAACAATTTAATGTTTTTGTGTTATCATTTTGGCTCAGCAAGGGCCTTTCGATCTCAAGATCTCTGCATCCATTATAAGAACTGACGAAGAGCTGTAGGTTCTCCTGGTTGACATCTTGGGCAATATGCAATCTATAGGTTTGAATAAGGTCCACATTGGCCTGCAACTCCTCCTGCCCAAAGTGATGAGCCAAAATAATGTCCACAACAGTAGCTGTCAGGCACATTATTTTGGAAGCTGCCCAGTCAATCCAGTCTTTCACACACGGGTCAGCATTAATAAGCACAGGCATTCCACAAGCTCCGGATGACTGAGTGCAATTCTCCTGCCCAGCTCCAACTCCAATCCCAATGACGCCTTGCAGACTTAGGTGGGTAAGAACAGAAGGCAGCATTTCAGTCCATTCATCCATTGTAGGATACTGGTACCGGGTTGGGAAAGGGGCTGCACCTTCCTGTTGACCCGGGGCATCCACATGACAGACAGCCAAGTATTGGGTGAGCTCCTGCATATCCTCAAAGTTAAAGAAGGCATTGAAATATGATTTGTGGTTGAGGCCAATGTCATGATAGGTCGAAATGACCAGTCTGTTTCCTTTGCGTATGCCTCTTATAGTGACACTTACCACAGCATGAGCTCTATGTCATGTTCCTTATCATTTAGAAGGGTCTTGACCTCTGTGAGCTGAAAATCCTGAGGTTCGTCCATATGGACAGATGAGAAAAGAGTCTCAAGTGTATATTAGTAATTCTAGGTGCGGGCAACCCTGTCAGTGCAGTGGCGGCCTAGTCTCCTTTATTAAAAGGCACACAGACCCCAATTTGATATCTTTAACCGTACATATTTGGGTATGACTTGAACATATTTACAAATGTGTAACAAAACTGGTTTTCTTTGTGGGTAAACCTCAATTTGTCCACCTATTTCTTCGTGTGGCATGATTTGCATTCTAATCCACTGCCATTATCCTTGGCATTATATACCCACCTCCAGCTTCTGAAAATGTTTAGCACTCTTCCAAAGAAATCATTATGAACTACAAACATGAGAGACAGAACTACTAGTGAAAAAATGTTATTCTCAAAGAGAACTTAGTATCACAATCAAAAAATAAAATTCTGTGTGCTGAGTGCAGCAGACCCTGAACAAGATAGGGGCAACCAGTGCTGAGCAGAGTTCTTAAGATAAGGCCAACACAGAAGAGCCACATGATGACAGAGACCATTGCCCTTTGTCACACTAGTCCACGATGTACAGTTCATTATACATACACATGAATGGAAAATCATAGGCATGTATTCATACAGAATTTAATGACATTCATGAGGCCTTCCTATTGTTTTCTACAATGTACTCAGAAACCTTCTTTTTATGCTGTTATATTAAAAATATAAATTGGATAAATCCTGACCGACTATTATAATCATTGTCTAGCATTATGAGACCACTTTTATAAGAGGCAAAGGAAAAATGTTTCACACAACAGAAACACGTTATGATGGTTACCAGAGGTGGGAGGGGAAGGGAGGGTAAACCCCTAATTTGGGACTAGACACATATTTAACTTTAATGGTGGGGAAGGCAAACTACAATAAGGAGAAGGTCATAAAAAAAGTGACCAAGGCAAAGGAAGACACCAGGAGGAGTACCAGAGTTAAAAGGAAGGGACGCAAATGCTATTATAGACACAATCATGCAATAATGGTAATAACAGAAATGTACCAGTGGATACATAGCTAGACTTGCACGCTGAGCGATGTGGGAGGGGCATAAGACTATAGCCACGTACATCTGAGTAGAGAGGTTTGACAGAGGCTATTTCTATATAGGTATTTTATATGCTGCAATATATCCATGAATATAGTAGAGCACACAAGACACCAAGTTATGAACACTTTGCTATCACCAAAAACCTGAAGAAAATTCATCACTGGGCCTGGAGATTCAAAACCATAGTCTCTAAAAGTTCGTGAGAGACTGTCCACATACAGCCATATGTTTTTCTGCTTCCAGGGCAAAGAAGTGTGAATAAAATTAAAGACTCATGGAAAAATTAATCTAACTTACTAGTGGACCACACGAGCATTGGCTTCTGTGAGCTTGAGATCAGAAGAACTAGATGTCGCCTGTTTACCATTACCAGCAATCCCAACCTGATGGTTGGACATATGAGGGATTACTGGCCCCCCCC
>NW_022103900.1:9758437-9769537 GCF_000313985.2 Echinops telfairi
ATAGGATAGCCTGCTTATAGGGATGTACATATGGGGATAGGATAGCCTGCTCATAGGGATGTACATAGGAGCATAGGATAGCCTGCTCATCGGGATGTACATATGAGCATTGGATAGCCTGCTCATAGGGATGTACATAGGAGGATAGGATAGCCTGCTCATAGGGATGTACATATGCACTTGTCCTCTAAATCAACTGTATAATCTGAGTAAACTATAGGTTTCTGAAATGCCAGATGTGTTTAACTCGGCATGAAAAGAATGTCAGTGACTTCATGTGTTCTTTTCTTGTTCAAGTTTTCTTATTGAGAGTATATTACATTTGAAATTCTATTACATAAACTTTTGGCAAGATCATTAAAATGTATGTAGAACAATTCTGTAATAGTTGTCTTTATAAAAAAAATAGCTCCCAAAGTTAAAGGCAATGAAAGTTAATTATTTCACATTTTGTATGGATTAGGAATTCAAAAACAACTCAGTTCAGAGACCTTGGCTCTGGATCCCTCATGAGGTGTAACCAGGATGTTAGCAGTGGCTGCGATTATCAGAAGGCTTGACTGACTGAGGCTGGAAGAGTAGCTTCTGACATGTATCGCTGGACCTTTCCACTGACAACTTGAATGTCTTCCGTACAAGGCAGCTGAACTCAACTACGGAAGTGACTTAAGAGACAGTGAACAAGAACCTGTCATGACTTCTAAAACCTACGCACCATATGCCATTCCTTATCATATGCCATTCACTCTGAGACTAAATACAGACAACACTTAAGGGAAGAGAGACTTATCAGAGAATTTGCACACATTCAAAAACATCACAAGACCCAATATTAGCACAAAGTGAAACATAAGTGTACAGGGAAAGTCACATATATGGGGTGAGATGGGAATATCTCTCAGATAACATCCAAATCTCAAAAGCACTTATCTCTGAGAATGGGAATATAAGAATTTATAAAAATTTCATTTTGCTTTTTTTTCTACTATTCCTCTAAACCAGTGGTTCTCAACCTTTCTAATGTCATGACCCTCTAATACAGTTACTCATATTGTGGTGACCCCCCCATCATAAAATTATTTTCGTTGATACTTCATAACTGTAATTTTGCTACTGTTATGAATAGGGCGCCCCCTATGAAAGGGTCGCTCGACCCGCAAAGGGGTCACGACCCACCGGTTGAGAACCACTGCTCTAAACAAACATGTTTCCTTTGCAATAAAAGAAAGGAACGTTTTACTAGTTTGAAAGGTTTATAATACTGGATGTTTGTGTTCAATGTGTTAACGCTGTATTTACTCAACACATCAACTTAGATAGAATTGACATCTTTAAACTATTTATAGTTTTCATTCATAAATATATTACTTCTCTCAATGTATTCATGTTCTCTCTAATATTTCTTAATTGTTATCATTTCTCTTTAAAAAATTGTGCGCACCCTTGGTTGAATTTGTTTCTAAACATTTATATTCTCCAAAATTATCATACATTGTCTTCTTTTTAATTATGTCTAATTTTCATCATGGCTATAGAGAAATTAATATATTTAATTTTTTTTTTGCTTAGCTAGCTCCCTAAACTCTCTTATTACTTCTTACATTTCATCTTAGATTCTTTTAGATTTCCTATATAAATAACTTTATCATCTAAAATAATGGCAGTTTTATTGCATCCTTTTCAAGTTAGATATCTCTCTTTTTTTCTCATTTCTTCGTTTTAGAGGTTGATAATTCCAGTACAGTGTTAAAAAGAACTCATGGTCATGGCCACTTTTAGTTTCTGAGTGAGATGGGAATGCTTCCACTCTTTCCTCATTAATGAAAGTATTTGTTGTAGAGTATTTAATGAGCTTTGTCAGTTTATGAAAATTATCTTCTGGTTTTTAATTTAAAAGTAATTATTATTAAGAATTTAATATTATCAAATCGTTATTCTTCTTTACCTAGTAAAATAATCATATGGTATTAATGTTATCAACAACATTTATAATTTTTTAAAAATGAAACCATCCCTTTCCCCTTGGAATACATATTTTTTATAGTCATACTGTTAGACTCAATTTGCCAGCACTTCGTGTAAAAGCGGAGGCAGAGGAAGAGCACTGGACAGTTTTTATGAGCGAAAGGCAATCGAGGTAAATACTGCTTTTTACACAATTCTTCAATAACAGAGATCTACAAGTATATGCTTGAATAGACACACAGGTTTAGCAAGTGTGGAAGAAAGAGTGGGCATACACCTACAATTACATAGACAGATGACAGAAAATTTGCCTGTGTGTATTTACTTTTGCTGCAAATACATCCACGAATGTGGTGGAGCATATGCAGGGCAATGTTAGGCAAACTTCTTGCACACAACCAAACACCTGGTGGGAAGGAAAAAGTCACTTAGCATGGGACTCAGGATCTTAGTCTCAGGGACACAAGAATCAATTAGCAAAACATCCTTCACCAAGAAAGTGCTCTACATCCTATTTTGGTGTGTAGCAACCAGTCTCTTAAACTTTGCTAATGCCATCCAAAGAGCGACTGTTAGTCTCTCCTGGTTCAGAGGAAAGAAGAGTGCTGAAAATCGAATGACGCATGGAAATAGTTCATCTAATAGAATCAAGGACCACACAATGATCAGTCTCCACAGCCCTGAGACCAAAAGAGTGAGATGGTATCCAGCGACCACTACCAATGGCTCTGAGAAGGATCACACAGCAAGGTCCTCGGAGAGTACAGCACTGTGGAACAGAGCTCCTGATGAAGAAAGAGGCCAAGCTTACTGCTCAGACAGAGACTGTGTGGAACTCCCAGGAATGTGGCCCTTGGTCACCCTTTGGGGCTGGCACTGACTCAGACAAACATTCGACCTATGAGGGGAACAGTAATGTGGTGTGGACAGGTAGAATATTCAACCATTTAAGATCAACACGGGAGCATGGCCGGAGTTAGGAAGCAGAGCGCACGGAGGAAGAATGGATTGCAATAGATAAGATGAAATGAAATATTCATGAATAGTTGATTGGAAAATCAGTGATCTGTTCTGATCTTCGCCCCGTTCCCCAATTAAGTAAAGAAAGTCTCCCTTGGTCTGAGAGTCCGGATGAACTTCCCTTCTTCACTCCGGATAACCTATCAGTCCAAAGCCCTTCTTCTCTGGAAGTCTCCTTTTCAGAAACTTCACCAGGGAACATTCGTCGAAAGCATACTCCGTCAACAAGTCTGCCAATTCAGGAGGCAAGTTTCTTTCCTTTGGGTTTGTTTTCTTCCGAATCCTTCCATTTCCATTGAAGAAAGGTTAAAAAAAACAAACCTCATTGCCATCGACTCAATGCTGACTCTTGGCGACCTTTCAGGACGGCGGGGTAGAGCTGCCCCTGTGAGTTCCCAAGACTATTTCCCAGAGAAGCAAACCTCGGGTCCGGACTATGCAGCCTTCTCTCTGCCACAGAAGCCTGGGGACGGGGAGGAGGTGGCAAGACAAACAGTATTCCATGGGGACTGGAGGGTACTGGGTTCTCATCCAGGAACAGGGCCTGCCAAAGAGTAATGGGCTTGACCTTCGACAGAAATGGGGCTAGAGAGCAGAACCATCTGGGTGTGTTTCCTGGGTAGGAAAAGCTGGGCAGCCGGTGGAAGGTGGAGGGAAGGATGGAAACCAGCGTGGAGCATCGCCGCGCTGCGAGGAAGGTGCATTTGGCCGGACAAACGCCGGGGGTGGGGGGACCACTACTGGCGGCTCGGGGGTGGAGCCCCGCCCGGAGGCCAGCTGCCCCTGCAGAGCCCGCAGCCCAGCGGGAGGGGAGGGTGCAGGAGAGGCTGGTCCTGGGAGAGTCCAGACCCAGTCCTGGGAATCTTCCTTTCCCTGCCCAGGAGCACAGCGCAGCCATGAATTACCCGGGACAGCTGCAGGTGCCGCCGCTGCAGGTAAACCCAGCGACGGAAGCATGTTTTGCGATCAAATCCCTTCCAGTGTCACCCTGGGGGCTTGCTGAGGACTGTGACGATCTCTCTCGGGGTGAGAAGAGGGGGAGTTGGGGGAAAAAAAGTTTTGCCTTGATCTGAGGTTTTTTTCTTAGCAGGCATTTTCCGCTGATCCTTTGAATTACACAAACCCACATCATTGCTGGTCCCAGATCATGTATTTTGGGATTGCATGGAGCAATCCTGACCTTGGGGTAGCTAACATTTTAGGATGGAGTTTGTGGGCAAAGCGCTCTGTACTTCCTACGCTGCCACTTTATGATTCTCCTCGTAATTACTTTATTATTGAATTGTGACTGTGACTAACGTTGTGTGTGTTAAGCATCCAGCACTGCACATTTGGCTGGCGCGGGTCTGATTTTTTGAGGTAATATATATTTGTCTAATAGCCATTATATCCGTCGAAACAGAGAGGGCTAGATGACAGAGAGGGGCTCATTTCTGAACCTGATCATCAAAGGAAACCTTGTCGTCAGTCGGCTGCTATTTTTAATGTTGTCAACTCCATCATAGGATCAGGCATAATTGGTAAGTGGTTTTTGTTTCCTTTTTTTTTTTTTTTTTGTAAAAAGGCCAAGTGTAACAAGGTTCTTATTATGCGGGTGTTGTCCAGTTGTTATTTGTTCTTTAATTAAAAAAAAAAAGCACATGGCAAAATCCGTGCTTTTCCTCATAAAGATCTTCCTTTTTTAAAACATGGTGACAGCCTCAGTCTCTCTTACGCAGAAAATGGGATTGTGATTCACCTCTTCCTTGTCTGGGAACACTTCTCCACATACAGAGAAATTAAGCTGGAGTTCACAGTGTAGGAATTACGGATTGTCTGTTCTTAGGCTCTTAGGTCAGTTGGTGGTGGCTGTTGTTTGCCGATGTGGACCTTAGTGTAAGACTCAGTGACCCCTGACAACGGAGCGAAAATGCTCTATCCGGGTTCCTACACATCGGCTAGCAGGGGAAGGGGTGCGTAGGAGCAATCTCCGCACTTGCACCTCCCACCTTAGAGGAAGCTTGAGGTGGTTCATCAGGGCCCCCTTGGATTTAAGTAGGGTGCCTTCTGTCTTCCCTCACAATGCCTCTGATCCTAGGCAGTAATCTTTGAGAACAGATCTGGGCTGTGATCTTTGAGAACAGATCTAGGCTGTAATCTTTGAGAGAGCCGGGTGGTCAGCAGCTTAAGTGGAGCTCCTGGGTGGGTCTGACCTGTCAGCTTTGGTGCTTGCAGCCTAGTGCTTAACCGGTGCGACAATAGGGCTTGGTCAAGCGATGGTATCACTTACTCTGTGTTTCTTCTCTTCTTCCTCCTCAAGTGTCCACCATTACTTGAATCCCCATTCTTCCATCTTATCCAAGTGGAAAGCCTCCAGAGATTTGGAAATGCTCAAGGAACAAATCCTTAATGTAAAAACTGACATGTGAAAAATTAAGTCCATACAGTATTTCCATTGCCATCTTTCTGCTGATAAGTTTAAAAGTACAAACTTATTTTGATACATTAATTTTGAGCTTCATTCAGTCAATAAGTACAATTTTATTCCTTGAAAGTGCACATGAATGTTAACCCTCCACAATGGAAAGAAATGAACAGCTTAATATTTTTTTCTCCAAATTTTTGGAAGCAAGGGGAAAACTCCAACAACAGCAACAACAAAATAATAATTAAGCATATTTCATTACAGTGACAAAGACATTTATGCTTTTCTGTGCTTAGTATTTTTGTCACTTGGGGAAAAATATCATGGTTCTAAAAGTAAAAGAAAAACGAATCCCTGCCAACAGAAGTCTTCTTTGAGGAGGTAACTTTTACGGCACGCTTTACCACTTTAAGCAAGATTAAACATGGATCTGAGTTACTTTTCTTACCCTTCATAAGTAAAGGCCCTGCTTGATTTTTTATGTTTCCATGCATAGAACCTTTCTCCCTTTCCCCCTCAAAGTGGTACCTGAAACAGAGGTAGCTCAAGCAAAGTAGAAACAAGTTGGGGCAGAGACTGACTGAATGTCAGCCTCCATGGACGAGGAAAGAGGCAGGCTACTCTGCAGGATTCCAAAATCCATGACTGATGTGAACACCTTCAATGGATGTATGTTGGCCACATTTCAAAGTATCTCTTCATTGCACATTAGAGATTTTCATTATAAAGGAAGTTCTTCTGGGAGAATAAAGCTTCTGGGTGAGAATATTTTAAACTTGTTTTATTCTAAATATTTTATTGCTCATAACCAAAGACTATTCCCTGGGAAAAAATCAAATAATATACTTGTCTATGTCCCCAGCTTTTAGAAAATGCTTTTGCTTTATTCATTTTTTCTGGCCTTTGCCTATATCTCTCTGTCCCATTTTTGAAACAATATTTTCTTATATGCCATAATCCCACTGTTCCCCTCTCTGTTTTCCCAGTTAACAAATAGGAAGGATTTGGGGTCACAGTGGTGGCTGTCCTGTGCCCTCGAGCCAGTTCTGACTCAGCAACACTTTGTCCAACAGAACAAAACCCGACTCGGTGGTCCTGGCACCATTGTCCGAGCTCATCGTTGCAGCCCCTGTGCCGATCATCTTGTTGAGGGCCTTCCTCTTTTTTGCTGCCCCTCCATTTTACCAAGGATGGTGTCCTTCTCCAAGCACTGCTAGCTCCTGACAGCAGGGCCAAAGTGGATGAGACCAAGTCTCATCATCCTTGCTTCCAAGGAGCACCGGTGCTGTACTTCTTCCGAGACAGATTTGTTTGTTCTGTCCACGGTCCATCATACTTGCAATAATTCTCACCAGCACCATCATTCAAATGCATAGGGTCTTCTTCACTCTTCCTTATTCAATGGCCAAACTTTCACATGCATAAGAGGTGACTGAAAATGCCATGGCTTAGGCATAGGGTTGCTATGAGTCAGCATCGACTCAATGGCAGTGAGTTTGTTTTTTCAGTTTGGGTCAGGTTCACCTTCAGTCCTTTGAGCCACACCCTTGCTTTTCAACACTTTAAAGAGGAAGCATCAGCCTGGGATCATTGTTGGTAGATCCAGATATGCTAGGACTTCTCCTCTCTAACACTGAAACTTATTTATATGATAGGACATCTATTTCTATTTTCTACTTTTTAATTTTTATCCCACCACCTAATAAACTTGCTCCATCAACCATTAACATGTTATATTAAAATAAATATTAATATGCTAAGTAACATTTAATTGTAATATTGTCATATGCACTATTACTATGTGACAGTATTACTATGTGATATAATTATATAAGTTTACTTAACCAAGGAGACTTGGTGGCATAGAGGGCTATGCTCTGGACTGCTAGCTGCAAGATTGATAGTTAGAAACCACCAAATGCTCCACAGGAGAAAGATGAGGCTTTCTACTCCTAAAATGAGTTACATTCTTGAAACTGTGAATTTGAATTCATACTTGGGGCAGGGGAGCAGTTCTACCCTGTCCTATAGGGTCACTATGACTCGGTAAGTTTGGTTTGGAGAGTTTTATTTACAGGCAGGAGAGAGCCCCGGTGGCAGAGTGGGCTGTAAAGGGATCTCCTAACCACAAGTTCAGCTATTTTGAATCCCCACCTACTCGGAGGGAGAAAGATGAGGTGGTCTGCTTCCAGAAAAATGTAAATTCTCAGAAACCCCAAAAGGCAGTTCTATCTGCCCTATAGGGTAGCAATGAGTCAGAATCAACTTCTTGGCCATAACTTGCGTTTGGATTTTATATATATTATGTGTATGTGTGTGTTATAGGAAATGTCATTTTTCTATATCATTAATTGAGGGATGGGACATTTTGTGTTTTTTAGGATTGCCTTATTCAATGAAGCAGGCTGGCTTTCCCCTGGGAATATTGCTTTTATTCTGGGTTTCACTTGTGACAGGTAGGCTATTTCATCATGGCTTATGTCTGCAACTGAAGCTGTAAATGCCTGTTTCACACGCACACTCTACAGTTGAATTTCCAATTAATTAAAAGGGGTATCCAAGAATTCTGACGTATTTAGGCATGTATGTCTGAGGGGATTTATATTTCGCACTAATCCTTTGAACAGATTAGAAAAAGTGAAAAGAGCATTATATATTACCAGGCTTAAATCCCTTTCATGTGCCTTCTTCGCTTCATGCTGAAAGTGCCAGATCGATGGGGTCATGTGAAGGGCTGAGTGGAGGCGAAGAGAAGACTGTGCTGGACACGGTAGAGGGCAGGGTTTTCTTCCTCACACAAGTCATCAGTCACTCCAAAAACACACCCCTTTTCAACAGTGTTGTGTAGAAAACCATGGCTCCTTGCCTCAGCCATGCCCATCGACTAGATTATAAGCAAGGCTTATAACCATAGAGTGCAGTGATGCAGTGCATCCACCAATTCTTCTCTTCGGGTTCCACTTCTTCATGGACCATATGTGCTCATCCCCACATTTCTCTACTCCTTCATCTAAAGGTAAGCTTATAGCCCACGATCATTCTCTCTTCCCATTGTCCTCATCCCTGCCCAATCATGACACCATGCCATCTCATGGCACACATGAAACCTTTCCTGTGCTGTAAGATCCCTGCAAAGACCCAGCAATCATCAAAGGCTACCACCTCTGGTCATTCCCACTACAGGGTTGGCTGTGTGTGGGTTCATGGATGTCCGTGAACCAACCAGCACAAAGTACTTCCCTTGCCTCCTTCTCCAGAACTAGCCTAAACCTCAAGGGAGCCACTATCCCTGCTCCTATGATCTTCAGGTCCCTTTCCCATCTCACTCAGCCAATGGCTGACAAAAATACAAAGGCCTGTCCCCTGTCTTTGAGGCAGGACCAGTGTGTGGTGCCGTTTGCACTCTAGGACTCCACTAAGGGACCAGATTGCAGTGAGCTCACCTGAGATATCATCCCAGCTGAGCTGTCTCTTTGGCCATATCCTCCCACTCCTCTTCCCCAGAGAGCATCCATCAAACACATCCATAAGTTCCTTACCCAAGAAGCTCTATCTCCTCTCCGCTTTGGGGGACCATGACCTATGCCTTACAAATCTCAAGCTTCAAAGACCAGCCCATAACACTGCTCTTACCCTCAGGCTCAAAAACAGACAGTAAAGCATATATGCTGTTGCTATCAAGTTGATTCTGACTCATGGGACCCATTAGGACAGAGTAGAACTTCCCTACAGTGTTTCCAAGCCTGCAATCTTAATAGACGCCCACTGTCACATCTTTCTCCTGTGCAGTGGCTGGTGGCTTCACACCACTTGTGTTAGGCCTGGTTGACTAGAGAAACAAATCCAATGACATTCATACATGTATAAGAAAGAGCTTTATATCAAAGAGCAATTGTATGTTAGCATCCCAGGCCGGTCCAAATCAAGTCCGTAAGTCCAATATTAGCCCATAAGTCAAATACTAGTCCATAAATCCCCTTTAGACTCACACAGCACCTGCAATGATGCAAATTACAGGAAGATCACAGGCCAGTGGGTGCAAATACCGTGGAGCCAGTGGCGGTGGAAGCATCCCAAGGGATCTTGCATGTCTCAGCATGGCTCCACACACAATCTAGCATACCACTGATCTTTCAGTTAACAGCCAAGCATTTAATCACCATGGCTCTTTAAACCTAAAATACCAAATTCACTATCACGGAATCCGCTCTGATTTACCGTATGTATAGTAAAGCATATGAGCACACTGTCCTTGAGTTGACTCTGCTACTGTCGCCATAGATAGGATTTCAGTGGCTGTAAATGTGTTCCTGGGTCAATGGCTTCATTTTTCTCCCTTTGAGAAGCTGGTGGGTGTTTAGCCATCAACCTTGCTATGAGCAGCCCAGTACATAGCCAGAAACACCTCCAGGACTTCTTAGTTAAGCATGTAAAAACCCAAAACCACGCCAATCGAGTTAAATCCAACTCAGAGAGATCCAATAAGACATAGTAGAACTGACCCTTTCAGTTTCTCGCACTTTAAATCTGAATCTGAGACTTTAAAGTTATGGTAATAGCTTCAACTTTTTCCCTCTGGCGGGTTTGAAATACTGACCCTGCACTGACAATTTCTTCCCAGTTAAAATAACCATGGCTTATTTAAGTGCATTTTAAGTATTTAAGTATGTTTCAAATCAGATAGGTAAACACCTCACCACCATCAAGTCAATTCTGATGAACAGTGGCCCTACAGAACATAATATGGAGCCCCTAGTGGCTTAGTGGTTACACGTTGGGCTTTGAACCACAAGGTCGGCCATTCTAAACCACCATGTTCTCCGTGGGAGAAAGATGAGGCTTTCTATTTTCATAAAGGGTTACAGTCTTGGAAACTCAGAGACAGTTCTACTCAGTCCTATACAGTTGCTATGAGTGAGAATCAACCCAATGGCAGTGAGTTTGTTTATTGGGAGAACAGGGTAAAATTTCCCCTGTGGGTTTCCATGGCTGTAACTCTTTTTTTTTTTTAAGTCATTTTATTGGGGGCTCTTACAGCTCTTGTCACCATACATACATACATTGTGTCCAGCACATTTGTACATATGTTGCCATCATCATTTTCAAAACATTTTCTTTCTACTTGAGCCCTTGATATCAGCTCCTTATTTCTCCCCTCCCCCATCCTCCATCTCTCGTGACCCCTTGATAATTCATAAATTCTGTTCTCCCATATGTCTTACACCAACTGCTGTCTCTCTTCACCCACTTTTTGGTGTCCATCCCCCTAGGAAGGAGTTATATATAGACCACTGTGATTGGCTCCCCCTCTCTCCCCCCACCTTCCCTTTCCCCTCCTGGTATCTATTCTCATTATTGATCCTGAGGGGGGTTATCAGTCCTGGATTCCCTGTGTTTCAAGCTCCCTGTAACAGTGTACATGCTCTGGTCTAATCAGGTTTGTAAGGTAGAATTGAGGTCATGATAGTGGGGGGTGGGGGAGCATTAAAAACTAGAGGAAAGTTTTGTTTCATTGGTGCTACATTGCACTCTGATTGGCTTGTCTCTTCCTTATGACCCTTCTGTAAGAGGATGTCCAATTGTCTATAGATGGGCTTTGGGTCTCCATTCTGTACTTCCCCTCATTCACATGGATATGATTTTTTGTTCTGGGTCTTTGATACCTGATACCTGATCTCTGGTCCTATGGACACCTCATGATCACACAGGCC
>NW_022103900.1:9770892-9783151 GCF_000313985.2 Echinops telfairi
GACCCAGCCGCTCTGCATCCTCCAGGTCTTAGTTTGTAGCTTAGGACCCACTGCTTTGTGAACTGCGGTCCCTAACTGCGAGTCTATGGAGCTACTGGTGTTTAAAGGTTCCATCTTCATTAAAGCGTGTATCACCATAAACATCTCATTCAAAGATGTACCCTTGTCTTTTTTAACTTCCTGTTTCCTAGTCAATCAGTGCTGATATACAATTTCCCCCCAGGTTTATAACCATAGCTTATTTAAGTGCACTGCAAATATTTAAGTATGATGAAAACAGATATGGAAAAAATTAAAACATATGCATCATCTCTGGACTCCGTGCCAATGAAAATGACCAGTTTACTAAACCAAATTTATATTCTAAATAATTTGTAATATTAATAACTTTTCAACCAGTGATATATAAAGTTACAATGACTATGAACAGTCCCTCTTTATGTTTTAAAAAAGTGGAAATTGATAACTTTTATTATATTAGTTCCATAATCCAAATTCTTAAATAATATTAACTAATAAACTATGCATAAGGAAAAGCTCTCTCTCTCTCTAACGAGCTCTCTCTATATATATGTGTGTGTGTGTGTACACACACATACACAATGATTCATTTAGTTTCTTCATTTTTAAAAAATAATTTTTACTGGTGTCTCTTACAGCTCTTATAACAATTCATACATCCATCCATTGTGTCAAGCACATTTATACATATGTTGCCATCCTCACTTTCTAAACATTTTCTTTCTATTCAAGCTCTTGATATCAGCTCCTCATTTTTGTCTCTCCTTCCCTTCTTAAACCTTAATAATTTATCTTTTTTTTTTCATGGATTCATTTAGTTTCTTCATTAGGCTTTAAAAGGAAAACTCACTCTGATCATCCTTCATTGCACCAATCAAAATATCTGAAGACTCTATAATAATGGAAAAAACGACTGCCTTCAAATCTCTTTCGGCGCTTGACTACAGCTTACATTCTTACTCTCATCTCTACCCTCTATGTCTCACCTACCACCAGCATTACATCACGTGTGGGCCTTCTGCCTGAGCCATCCTGGCCTCTCCTAATCCACCTCCAGACTGTGCGGTCATGCTGCTTTCCCATCAGTGCACCTGACCCAACATTTCATTTTTCTTTAACTCGTAAGAAATTCTTCTATGTAAATTTCCTTACTTTCAAGTAAAGAAGTGAACCAATTGCTACCTCCTTTATGTTTGCAAGATGCCTGGTGTGGCTGTGGGTTAGGTGCTGGGTTGCTGTCAGGTCAGTGGTTCAAACTCATGGTTCAAATCTACTTGGCTCTCAGCGAAAGGGTTATTACTATGAGTCAGAACCATGCATTGTATTTATTTCAATTCCATTTCCAATTCCTTTCCATTCCATGTTCTAGTATTATGGGAAAGGAAATCAAGCCTTTCATATGTAAGTTCAGCTTGAAGCTGAAGAAAATTAAAAATAAGCCCACAGATCCGAGTTATGACCTAGTCTATCCCCTCAGAATTTTGAGAGCACCTCAAAACCAGATTGGACACATTGGACAGTAATGATAGAACACCTCATGAGCTGCAGGACCACTTCAAGACCATCCTCCATGAAGAAAGCAAGAGGTCATAAAAAGACAGGCAAGAAAGAAAAGATCAAAGTGGATGTCAGAAAAGACTCTGAAACTGGCTCTTACTCATAGAGTAGATAAAGCAATTGAAAGAAACGATGAAGTCAATGAGCCAAACAAAACTTTCAAAGGGCAACTTCAGAAGAGAAAGTAAAATATTATCATGAAATGTGCAAAGACCTAGTGCCAGGAGACCAAAAATGAAGAATGCACCAGCCTCTTAAACTCTGGAAGAACTCAAGAAAATATTCCAGGTTTCAGTTGCAATATACAAAGAGTCTATGGCAAAATATTCAGTGATGTAGGCAGCATCGAAGGAAAACGGAAAGAATACACAGAATCACGGTCCCAAAAAGAGCTAGTCAACACTTAACCATTTCAAGAGTTACCATATGAGCAAGAACCAATGGTAGTGAATTAAGAGGTCTGAGCTACACTGGAAGCATTAACCAAAACCAATTCTCTAGGAATTAATGAAACACCAACTGAAAATTTCAACAAGCTGATGAAGCACTAGAAGCATTCACTCATCTGTGCCAAGAAATGTGAAGAGCTGCTTGGCTGCTTGGCCAACTGAATGAAATAGATCAATATCCGTACCCATTCCCAAGAAAGGTGACTCAACAGAATGGCCAAATGATAGGACAATATCATTGAGATCACATGCAATTTAAATTTTGCTGAAGATCATCTAACATAGACTGCAGCAGTACATTGATAAGGAGCTGATAGAGGTTCAGGCCAGATTCAGAAGAGTGCATGGAACAAGGAATATCTTTGCTGATGTCAAATGGAGCTTGGCTAAAAGTGGAGAATACCAGAAAGATGTTTGTTTTCAATACTCTTTAGAGTACTGTAAAACAAGCATGTTACTTTGAGGACTACAGTGCGCCTGACCCAAGCCATGGTATTTTCCATTGCCTCACATGCATGTGAAAGTTAGACATTGAATAAGAAAAATTGAAGAAAACTACATCCATATGCATTGTGGTGCTGGCAAAGAACATTGGACATACCATGGACTGCCAAAAGAACAAAGAGATCTCTTGCAAGTACAACCAGAATGCTCCTTAGAGGCAAGGATGGTGAGGCTTCCTCTCACATACTTCAGACATGTTATCAGGAGACATCAGTCCCTGGAGAAGGAAGTCACGCTTGCTAAGGTGGAGGGGTAGTGTAAAAGAGGAAGGCCTTCAGTAAGATGGATTGACACAGTGGCTGAAACAAAGGGCTCAAACATCTGAACCATCATGAGGATGCTCCAGGACCTGGCTGTGCTTCATTGTGTTGTCCATAGGTTCACTATGAGTCTGAACCAACTTGATGGCACCTAACAACACCCTTACAGGTTGGCACATTGCCCTAATTTGACAGATGAGAGTCAGAAGAGCCAAATGCTTCTCCCAAGTTCATTATACTTTTCTATCTCTCGTAAAGGAAAACCTCATAGAGAATCCTCTTAGGAACTTGACGCAGAAGAGAGACATGATCAGATTAATGCCGAAGTCAGATACTTAAAGGAAAGGGAGTAATGTTGAGAACACCTTTTTTATGGAGAAGATATAAAAACTATTTTTACTGAGGGACAGAGGCATGGATAAGACAACTACTAGGAGTAAATAGCAGCAAGCCAGGAGAGAAATGGTAAAGTCCTGAGACATAAAATAATGGGATTTAATCAAACAATGTATGTGATCCAATAGTTGATATACAAAAGAAATATAGATGATAGAAAATGAAAAGTCTAGGGCAATATTTAACATTCTGCTTGAAATATATGAATGTGAAACCAGGTTCCATGGGAAATTCGGAAAAGAATGAAACCGTATCATACTGTATACATAGTTGTGCATCCAATTCAATTCCAGTGCCTTTCACTGAAACAAAAACAAAACCCTCACTGCCGTTGAATCAATTCCAACTCACTGCGACCCTATAGGTAGACATAGGATAGAACTCCTTTTGTGGATTCCCACATGTGAATCTCCACAGGGCAGAAATCCTTCTCTCTCTCCTGCGAATGACTGGTAGATTCAAATTCTGGACCTTGAGGTTAGCAGGCAAATGCATAACCCACCATGTCACCAATTGGGGTGTTGTGTGTGTGTGACATGATATTTTAATGATCTTATTTCGACATATTGTGTCTTCTGTTTCATCTCTGATACAGGAACTGAAAAGTAAATTTCAAAAGGTCTGACACTGCTTTCTTAACTAATAATTATAGCAGTGGTTCTCAACCTGCCTAATGCTGCGACCCTATAATACAGATCCTCATGTTGTGGTGACCCCCTTTGAAAGGGTCGCTCCACCCCCAAGGGGGTCATGACCCACAGGTTGCAAACCGCTGGATTATAGAATAGTTACCAGTTATGCTTTGTTATAGAACAAATGCTCAGATTTTCCTGACTATGTTGTCTGCAGATTCATAAAGCAGGTGTGTACCATGCTAGCTAGGGTAGGAAAGGGAAATGTAACACTGCCCCTTCGACTCTTAGTATCTGTAACCCCCTTCTGTCCAGCTAATTGTATAAATTAGTTAAGTAAATGTCAATCTAGATAGAAAAATCATTAACTGGAAACAGTACTGCTTCATGAAAAGAAAAGATTCTTGTCACAATGCTGCAGTGCTTTTACACTCTTCTTTAAAATGTACCTGTTGCTCGATGTTAAGTAAGTCATGAGAGACCTTTGCATTAAATGTAATCTGCATGTTTAAACTTTGTTATTTTTGCCACAGACTTTTCTCTTGTTTTATTGATAAAAGGAGGGACCCTCTCTGGAACAGATACTTACCAATCTTTGGTCAATAAAACGTTTGGCTTTCCGGGATATCTTCTCCTCTCTGTTCTACAATTCCTGTATCCTTTTATAGGTAAGATAATAGTAAGGGGAAATATTGAAGTTATTTGTGTATGTGTTTGCATATATATCTATATATGTAGATATATGTAGATATACCAGTTTCTGAATAAAACAGTTTTCATTGCCATTAAATAGTCATTAAGGAAAATGACCACTACATATTTTCCAAATTGGTTACTACATTAACCACTTCCTTGCTTTTTTATTATTCTTATTTTTTAATGAGGATGATATTCCTTGGGTTAAAGCACAACTTCCTTAGCATGATGTAAAAGTGAATGAAAATAATAGATTTCTTCTTAAGCTTAAGACATTCTTTGGAAGCCTAAGCATTTTTGGAAGTCGTGTGCAAACTCACCATACTATTTACAGGATTCCTCAGGGCATAGAGGACATTCCTCTTCATAAAGACTCCGTAGGAGGGGGCGCACTGCCCCTCTGGGTGGCTGAGACTTTCCATCTTTACCAAAGCAGGCAGCCTCCTCTTTCTCCAGGGGAGAAGCGGGGGCCTTCAATCTGAGTGGTCCACCACGTCACCAGGCCTCCCAAAGTTTGTGTTGTGACAGCAAAAATATTACTGAGTTGTTAAATAGATAAAATGTTAATATTCTTCAATAACTGAATTGACTTCATCTGAAAAATCAGAAAGTACCACAGAAGCCATTATTCAAACCACTCGTTCTTTATGTCCTCACAAAGTCTAATATATTTCCCCTCAAAAGCCATGTTTTTCCAGTGGAGGGAATAGTTTAGGGCCTTCACAATTTTCTGTTATTATTATTCCATTATACTTGGAAAAGTGCATAAAAGCTTAACCCTAGCAACAAAATAATATTTGAAATGACACCTTCATTACTTAAAGATACTCTAAGTGAATCAGATTACAAATTGACAATATTTTTGTAATACAAATTAGTACTCTCCTTTAAGTCTATTGTCTAGTTATTCTTTTAAATGGTACATATTGGTAATCACAATATATATTTGAAGGTAGTAAGATTGTGCCAATATTTGGGAGGTGATAACTGATTACTTTTCAAAATATTCTGCAAATATGCACTTACTTGTGACTATTATTTTAATCATAACTATTTCTTTTAGCCATGATAAGTTACAACATAATAACTGGAGACACTTTGAGTAAAGTTTTTCAAAGAATCCCAGGAGGTAAGTCCAAATGAAATTTTGAGTATTTAAACATTTATTGTATTAATTTTATTTGTTTTTACTTTGAGAAAAATTTTCAGAGTTTTTAGAGAACATTGAACAGAGATCTATACACTTGCATAACACTATATAAATCTATAATGTGCATCTTTTTAAGATTTAATTTTTGAAGTTATCAAAAACCATTTTGTTATTTTTATTGATTTACAATTATACAAATAGTCTCTAAAAGGGTGTATATATACATATACACACTTCATCAAAGTGAAAACATCATAGATAAGGCTAAAGCTTCCTATGAAATATCCAACCTGCTAATTAATTTTATAATCATCGAAATGATTTTTTAAAGTGAAATCACATAAACAAAAAACACGACTTTGTTTGTGTCAGTGTTTCTTCCCTCTCGGTAACTGTGATGGTGTAGAATGCATGCTTTTATTTTCTGTCTTCTTAGGGATCATATGATGCCAGAATACTTGTTAGCAGTGGATAAAATCCTCCATTCTTCCTTTCTCTATGAAATACATCACGAATGTCTTAGGCCGGCAAACGGACAGTTGTTTATATGTACCTTTCCCAGTTAATTAAAGTCCTGGTTATTGATATAAAACAAAATACTGAGAAATGGGGTGAACAGTGAGGTATTAGATTATTTACATTTTTGCAATGTGGTCACTCTACTTTACTTTGTTTTGAACATTTAAAATTCTTATTAAAATGTATCTTTGTTTGAATATCCATTTAAGTAATAAAAAGAACCAAACCCATTGCTATCATGTTGACTCCAACGCATGGTGGCCCTTTGTATTTGCAGAGGACAACTGCTCCCTGGGGACACATCTGGCTGTGCAGAAGCTGCGATTTTATGGCACCATTGAGTGGACTTGAACTGCTCCTCTTTAGCTTAGTAGTGCAGTGAAAACGGCTTGTTCCTCCCACGTGTCCTCATTAGATCACCAGGGAAAATGCGAATGGGGATCTCATTCTTCTAGTCTCACTGGTGTTGATGTTCTTCTACCTGCTGCTGTCAGTCCGCTGGGACTCAGCACTCCTCTAAGACAGCATTTCCCAGGCCGCACATCTGTCAGCGAACAGACAGCCCCGCCTTCCTTCCACAGAGCATCTTGTGAGCTGACTCAGTGACCATAGCTCCTCCTTCGCAGCCCTGTGCCTAACCCACAGCCCCACACGTGTCCTTCATGGTTTTCTAGTTTTATCATTTTCCCAGTGAAAGAAAAATATATTTTCTACTAAAATTATCAGGAGAGAATCAAGGGGTTGGGAACTTGAGATTCCGTTTCCTAGTTTAGTGCTTAGTTCTGGCTGAGTTAAACAACACCCATGATTAATCTCATTCAGTCTTCTTCTATGGGAGTGACACACTGATGACATTTTCATAGGGCTGTCTTCGTCTTTTGCAATGAGCTTATGAGCCTTGTCCAGAGACTTGTCTGGTTCAAAGTTAAAGTTCTCTCTCTTTTCTTGAACCACAATTACTTATTTGACAGACTTGGGTTCTATAACTTCAGACTTCCTAGAATTGGCTCCCAGAGATCAGATACAGCTGAGGAAGTTAAAAAATAATAATAACATGATATCTGAAAACCTCAGTAAATCAAACAATAATGTCGTCATTGGACAATATATATAATCTTAAGTGAATATTTGGATGAGTACGATTTTTGCAGTTTATAAATATCGTTACTTTCTTTTAAATTTTCTGTTAGTACATAATTACTTTTAAAATACATTTTTAATGATAGCCTCCAATTGCTGAGCAAGCTAACATTAACACAAACTAAAAATTTCCGCATTGATTCTAAAATCTCTAGGGCAATAAAGGATCTCCTGTGTCAGGTTCCCAAGCTGACTTTCCTCTTTCTTGTTAGAAAAGCACTGAGACACTGGAAGCTTCGACAGTTAAATTATTCTTATAAGTAAATATCTTATGAGAGTTGGTTTTCCTCACCACAGTCCACAGAGCTAATAAGGTGTACTGTTGCCTTAAACAGTTCAAAGGGAGAAAATATTTATATTTAGATAGTTATTAAATTAATTGTAATAAACTTATTTAACCCCAAAGTAATTATATTCCTGAAACTTTTTAATAGGAAATTAAAAATTAAGTACAGTTACAAATAATATATGCCAGTTCATTAAAAGTATCTCAAGTGAACTCCTAAAATTATTTAAACATTCAGACTTTAATCACAGAGCATAACATTTCAGTTAGCAAATAAATACAGTACATTTTTTATCTAATCAGGGCAGATCTTAGTGAGTATCAGTTACATAAGTAATTTTTTGTTCCCTATGAGTTTCTGAGGCAATCTGACAAAAATTATCTCACAAATTGGATTTGTTTTATTCATAGCCTGAAAGCAATGGGTTTTTTGAAATATCTGTTGACTTTTCCCAATTTTGTGATTTGAAATTATATTCAGTTGATGAGTATTGGAAATACAGTGTCTACATGAGACGTCTCTATTCAGTCGACACTTATTAAGGAAAACAAGCACAAGGGCAAGTGGCCCTATCACCCAGCTGATGGGCAACTGCTGTTTCTTTCGTTCATAACTCGAGAGATAGAAGTTGACGAGGAAAATCAATGGTTCTCTATTCATACTGTTAGATATTAAAAATATAAACACAGTCTTTGTGTATATTCTAAAATATCTTTAAAAGAAATATAAGAAAACAGTTAGCTATTAGTTTACTCTTCCTAGAATCAAACAATAAACTAAATATATATTCTTATGGTTAAGTATAATAAAATGTATAATATAGTGCAATATTTCCCATCTCCAAATATGAACCTCTATGACTCTACCATCCATCTAGATAAATCCAAATTTCTTAGCAAGATAATAAATCCCTTTATGATATGCCCCTCTCCAAGTTATTTCTACCACTTAATCTCCTAACACCCAGCAATGCAGCCATAAGAATTATAATGGTCACCACTCGTTGGACATCTATGGGAGCAGACACACATCACAATTTCAGTCAACCTGCAAAACTCCTAAATTATTCTCTTGCAACCATTGAGATTCTCAGTCTCAGAGTTCTCTAATTAATAACTCAACGCTCCATATCCAACAAGCAGTGGATGTACGATTCAGCCCATCATGGCTCTTTCTGCCTCCACATCATTTCATACACTTTTCCAATCCTTCCCTTTAATTCATCCAATTTGCATATGCCTTAAAGAACTCAAACCAGCTTGAAGGCCTTACGCCCTACTGTCACCTCTTCCCTGCCCTCACATTGACATATGGATCATATGTCCCTAAAGACTGAGGTGGTTATTGGTTGGCCTGTGGGAGCCTGTCTCTGCTTCCTATTGACCAGAAAGTACAGACTATACGAGAGAGGCAATCACGATCAAATAAATACAGGTTTTCTGAGGTTACAAGGTGAACTACACGTGATAATCAATTATAAATTATTCATAATACTTGGAACTTAACAATTCTAAAAACAATGGCATAAAAACCCCAAGGGGGGAAAAAAAACCTTCTTTTGAGAGAGTAATTTAAGACAGTGAAAGAAAATTATAGGCTTAGCTCTAAATCCCATTGTTAATTAGATATTTACTCTTTTGAACCTTTATGTATGTCTTATATAAATAATTCATATGTAAATTAAACTGGGTATCAAATGACTGTGAGATGAGATTTTGAGAGAAAATATTCTATAACAAATTGTCTAATAGTTACCAAGCACTTAATTATGTTGGTTAATAAAAACTACTTTTTATATACCCAAAAGACAAGAAAACAAGTACCCACACAAAACTCAGTACTTGAATGTATAGTGGGATTGTTTGCAATAGCCAAAAGATAGAAACTCAACCCAAATGCCTATGAACAAGCAAATGGTGAAGCAAAATGTAATATACCCATTTATATAATGAAATATTATTTGACGTTAAAATAGAAATACTGATAGACACTACAACATGGATGAATCTTGAAACCGTTATGCTAAGCGAAAGAAAACAAATTGCAAAATGATTTTTAAAAGAAACCATCGCAAAGGGCCACCTTCTATATGATGCCCATTCACATGAAATGTTCAGAGTGAGGACATCCATAGAGACAGACATGAATTGGTGGTGATGGAGAGCTTGGGAGAGAACGAGGTAGACCGAGAGATGACCCCCAACAGCACAGGACAGATCTTAAATATAGGACTATCCAAGACTGGATAGCAGTGGTTCTCAACCTTCCTAATGCCACGACCCTTTAATGCAGCTCCTCATGTTGTGATGACCCCCAGCCATCAAATTATTTTCGTTGCTACTTCATAACTGTAATTTTGCTACTGTTATGAATCGGGTAACTCTTGGGAAAGGGGCGTTCGATCCCCAAAGGGGTCGCGACTCACAGGCTGAGAACCACGGCTCTATCGGGTATTCCACCTTGCAGCAGCTTCCAAGTTGCTTCTGCCGACTTTCCTTCAGAGAAAACACTTCTTTCTTGACAAAAGAGTAGAAATATAATAAACATTTCATCTAAACCTTTGATTTTGGAAATTTCACTCAAGTTTATTGCCCTGGGTTTTAGAATACAGTACCAAAAACTCAAACTCATTGCCATCAAGTTGACACCAAGTCACGGTGACCCTCTCCCACAGGGTGGAACTGGCCCTGTGAGTTTCTGAAACTGCAGCTGCAGGAGGAGAAAGGAGGAGAACTCTCCATCTGCCCCCCATGGAGCCACTGGTGGTTTCCGCCTGCAGCCAGCACGGAGCCCCCACAGCACCAGGGCAGTGCTCTGTCCTCATGCAGCTAGGGCTCTCACAAGGGCATTGTCATTGCCATTGAACATGAGCTCTGATAACAGTCTGACTGAGAAGTGTATTTTAAGAGGACAGTGGAAGGAAGAAGCAGAACAATGATTACAATGATTGGGTTTTCTCTGTTTTATTCTGTTGTGGTTGTTGGGTTGTTTCGGGGGAGAGATGTTTTGATTTTGTATGTTTGTCTGTCTATGGAATCCATGATAGGTAAATCTATAGCGAAAGCAACTGCATTAGCAATGTCCAAGGGGCGTGGCAGGGGCTAGCTGGGGGGAAAGGGGAAGCTAACAATAATGAGGACAAGAAGAAAAAATGTCCTAAATTGGATTGTGGTGATGATCACAAAACTCTTTTGAATTGAACTATTGAAATGTAGGATATGGGAAGTATATGTCAATAAAACTTGTAAAAAATAAATAAAATAATTGGAATATAGTATATTAAAACATGATTTGAAGTATTGGGTCACTTTTGAAAGTTTCTGTAAGTACATAGTTTTACATCATTTTATGTAAGTTATTTAATACTCTAGGTGGTATTTAGTGTGGTTTGGGTCACTTCGATAATGAGCCATGGGCTGTTTGGGGCTTGTTACTGAAGCGGTCCTTATCCCTGTAAATGTGTCTGATCCTTACTGTGTTCCAGTTGACCCTGGGAACGTGTTTATTGGTCGCCACTTCATCATTGTGCTTTCCATGGTTGCCTTTAATCTGCCTTTGTCATTGTACCGCGATATAGCAAAGCTGGGAAAGGTAATTGTTACTTTTATTTTTTTTAAGTAAATCATTTTATGGGGGGCTCTTACAGCTCTTATAACAAACCTTACATCAATTGTATCAAGTACATTTGTACATATATTGCCATCATTATTTTCAAAACATTTTCTTTCTATTTGAGCCCTTGGAATCAACTCCTTTTCCTCCCTCCCCTACTCTTCCACCCTCGTGAACCCTTGATACATTATAAATTATTATTATTTTCATACCTTGCACCATCTGCTGTCTCCTTCCACCCACGTTTCTATTGTTTGTCCTGGGGGGGGGGGCAGGGGGCAAGGGAAAGGGTGTTAATACATTGACCCTTGTGAATCATTTCCCCCTTTCACAGCATTGCTCCTTGTTATGTGAATTATATCTCCATATTTGTTGAATTCCTGCCAATATGACAAAGTCTGAATTACAGCATTTATTTTCACTTCAGGTGATTTCTTATTATGTTAGCCTAGAGGATGTTGACTCAGTTGCTTGTTTTTTGGAACAGATGGTTAACTAGTTGGAGGGGAAAAATGAGGACCTAATACCGGGGGCTTAAGTGGAGAGGAAATGTTTTGAGAATGATGAGGGCAATGAATGCACAAATGCGCTTTACACAATTGATGTATGTATGGATTGTGATAAGAGTTGTATGAGCCCCTAATAAAATGATTTTTAAAAATTAATTAATTTAAAAAAAATTTTAAATAAAAGGAAGACTCGGTGCACTCAGAAAGCGCATTTTCAATTTAAAAAATAAAAAGAATTAGAAAGCCAATCTAATCTATTGGTGAAAATTCCACTCTTCTTTATAGTAGTGTAAAATCAAACGAACTCCAAGCAGTAGAGATGAATCACTTCACAGAGTTCCAAAGTTTTTATGATGAATTATAAGGTCTATTGCTTTTCTTTTCATCCAATGAATTTACAGGTCAGTGAACTGACTATTAAGAATTTATTTAACAATTATGATTTTTGTTGCAAAAGAGAAATGTTGAACTTTTGCTAAAACAACCAAATAATTATATAGACCACCATATGTTTATTTTCACAGGTT
>NW_022103900.1:9784719-9791641 GCF_000313985.2 Echinops telfairi
GAGAGAACGTGTGTGAGTGTGTGTGTGTGTGTGTGTGTGTGTGTGTGTAAAAGATAGAGACGGGAGCATCTGTTATAGAAAAAGTGCAAGTCACCCCTTGTCTATTCTAAGCAGAAAGCCACTAAAACTTGACATCCAAGTTGCAAGATTACAATTGTTTTCTTATTTTTTGGCAGGGGGCAGGAACTAAGGTTCTGATGTGATATGAGGTTATATGCTGGAGATTATCAACACAAATTCATAAGAAAAAATACTAATTTGTTGAATTATAAAATCTATTAATAAATCCGTATCATGTAATTAATGAAGGGTCAAGTATTTTAAATAAGATCATCTATTTTCAATTGACAGTATCTTTCTATCTTCTTTTGCAGATATCATTTATTTCCACCATTTTAACAACTCTGATTCTCGGAATTGTAATGGCAAGGGCAGCTTCCTTGGGTCCACACATGTAAGTTTTATTTTTGCGTTTGTTGGTCTTCAATATAAACCTTCACGAAGACACTTAGATAGCATTATAAACGCAGGGATATAAAGTAATTGTATCAGATCCATCATTGTTCCTTAGCACTTGACAAAATGAAGTGAAATAATTGTAGCTTTGAAGACTTGAACTTTGCAGATGGACCTTGTTTATTTGATAAGATTAAAACCAAGTTTACTTATTATTTTAGTGGCCAGCCCTGAGAATTAGGATAAAGCAGAGAGGTCTTGAAAATTGAGAAATGGGGAAAAAAAGAAAAAGAAAATTGAGAAATGGGTATAAAGCAGCGTGCAAGAGGGAAAGTGGTAGGAGGATGGAATTTCTATATCTCCCCTGGAAATGGGATTCTTTCGTAATAAAATGTTACTGGTTTAGGCCTAAATACATGTAAATCACACTATGGATATTATTCTCCAATAATCTAAATGCATTGTTTTTTACTATGTTTTAAGTATATTTCAATACTCTTCTAAGGCCCCTACTGGTATTGAGTCAATTCCAACTCATAAAGAGGCTCAGAGGATGTAAATCTGTCAGGAAGCAGTTAGCTCCATTGGTCTCGCACAGAGTGACTCGTGGGTTTGAATTGCCAAGCTTACCATTAGCAGTTCTAAGCTTACCCAACAGTGTCACCAAGGGTCTCTTCTAAGATTCACCTCATTGCCATCAGTTCATCACAACTCATAGTGGCTCTGGAGGACATAGACTGTGTGGGTTTTGAGACTGTAACTCTTTACAAGAGTAGGAAGCCTCATTTTTCTTCTGAGGAGTGACTGGTGGTTTTGAACTGCTGACCTTGCAGTTGGCACCCCATCACATAACCCACTAGGCCACCAAGGCTCCCCCTTCTAAGAGTATATTCTTTAATTATTTGTGTTAAAACATTTTCATTTGTAAATTGATAGTGATAGCTGACAGCAGTATTTGCTTGTTCTTAATACCATTATTTGGCCAAATAAAATGTTTACAATTTGTTATTGGCACTCTGTCCTTTTTTTAAAGTGTGGGCACAACTGATCAAAACTCTAGCTTTCACACATTTATTATAAATCAACCAAATAAGGACTGGACAGGCTTGAGAAAATGCTGAAATGACACTAGCTGAAAATGATTCTAAGCACACAATACATATTTTCTGAGTACATATATTAATCATGATGGAATGTTCATGGTACCTTAAATATTTTCTCTATCCTAAATAAGACAAGTCAAGTTCACTCACGACATAATTTCTGGAACAGTGCCAGCGACATGAGAGTCATCAATGAATGGTTCCTATGTGAGGAAAACTAGGCACATAGCTATACTTGATCCTGCAGTTCCCAAATTGATTGTTGTTATGCAAATTGTGTCATTGTTTGCTGTATATACTTATGCCAAACTAATTAATTTACCAGGAAAATATCCAAAATACATGTAAAGATCATTTAGAAGTAAATTTGAAATATCTAGTCTATTTGAACTTGAAATGGCCTTTCCCTTAAAAAAAACTATTTTAAAAGTATACAAATAGAGCAAAGTTAAATATCTGTCATATTCATGTTAATTTATATCCTCAACTAACTTGACCCTTTCATCCTGGCCCTTAGGGTCTTGTTATTGCATCTGGTTCCCTCTGGTGGAGACACGCGTCCTTTCTTTGAGCACAAGTTTACCGCGTGCCTGTTTTCGGCAACTTTCTGTGCCTTGGGCTGGAAAGGTTTGAGTCTGTACTGGTTTACCCAAAGCTGCAATTGTTCACAACCAAAGTAGGTAGAAGGGACTTAATTTTTTTAAAGCAAAGTAGAGTATCAAGGAGGGACAAGGACAGGGGCAGAGCCCAAGAAACCTGCACTTAATGGTCCAGATCCAAGAGCGCTTTTTGCACAAGACAAATATGATCTGGATATTATAGAAGATGTGTAGTATTTTTCCAGATAGACCCTGTGGTAAAAGGCAAGGCAGCCATGGGAAAGCTAAACACTAAAGCACAGAGACAACATATGTACAAATATGCTGGACACAATGGATGTAGGTGTGGACTGTGATAAGGGCTGTACAAGCCCCCAATAAAAGGAGTAAAAGAATTATGTAAACCAAAAAAAAAAAGCACAGAAGCATGTATTCAGTTCTATTATTAATGTTTACTTTGGTGGTACTGTTGGGTAAGCGATGGGCCACACCAGTCAGTCTGTGGAAGAGAGATAAGACTGTCTGCCCCCCTAAAAATGTACAGTTTTGGAAACCCTATATCATATTGTTATGATTAGAATTCCTTAATAGCAATGCGATTGATTTGATTTGGGAGTAGATCTCTGGTTATTAAATGCTGAATTCACAGTAGCCAAAAGCTAATTAAAGAAGGAGCCCTGATGGCATAGTGGGTTATGCCTGGGCTGCTAACAACAAGGTCACCAGCCACTCCATGGAAGAAAGACGAGGCTTTCTACTCCCATGAAGAGTTACAGAAACTCACAGGGGCAATTCTACCCTGTAGGTTACCACGAGTCATCATTAAGCGGCTGGCAGAGAGAGAGAGCAGTTAATAGGTGTCCTGAAAAGAATACAATATGTAATGAGATTTGGCAATAATTTTGATTGTATAAGACCAAACTATTTTCATTGAAGCATTTTCTAAATGAAAAATGATTCTGGGAAATAATTCATTAGTTTTAATTTTTAAAAAGCTTTATAAATATGGTTCATTTAGTGCAAATAAAGCGACACTGAAGACAAAAAAACAAATAAGCTGAAAGAGTGAGGTAGATAAATTAATCATGAGTTGTGCTCCAGTAGAAAAAAATTAAAGCACTCAAAGCAATGGTTTCCAATGCTTAGTTGACATTAGAATCACCTGGGTTACTTAAAAATAAAATCATCTATGGAGTTTCTGCCAGCATTGATCTAGGGGTCAGCTACGACCCACGTGTGCAAAAAGGTTAAAGAGCCTCTTGGTTTCAAAAAATTAAAATCATAAGTATACATTTTTAATTTACACCTTGTTTCTAATATTGGGTAATGATATGTTTCTAATATTAAACAAGGAGATATTTTTGGTTATAGTAGTTTGATTATTTTATATAATTCATTCTCCACTCATTTTGGGGGAATATCTTCAATATACAGAATGCTTTGTGAGCAATTATCATGGACACAAGAGATATAGAATATCTCTGTTAATTGGGGTTTCTAGTTTACTGGAAAAGACAAAGCTGTACAGATGCTGACCATAGAAGGCAGCATTTCTTGATACAAAGGAAAGAGGAAGAGGAGTCTCTTCCTGGTGGGTTAAAAGAATGAATTTTATAACCAGAGTCCTTTACTTCTGTTACAAACAGAACGTGGCTTGTATCTGCTCGCCCTTCCTCTCTGGTGATACGTTTTCTCTGAGACTGAAATTTTCTAATAACAGGAATTGTTTATGTAACCCTTTCAGTATTTAAATGTTAAATGGACTTAAAAAATACCGTGCCATCTTTTATCTGTTTGAATACTACTATAAACAACTTCTGTTTGTTCACATGCACGATCGCATTAATCAAATCCCATGATCATTGGTTGGCATAGTAGCTAGTCAGGCAGGCTGCTTTCTGAAAATACGACAGCCATGAATGCTTCTAATACATAACACATGAGAAATTCAATAACCCACATGTATTTTTCTTCATTTTTGTTCCAATGGATGATCAGAAAAGCTGGATTTTTCATAGAGCTTTTAAAGTGGCATTTGATAAAGAGCTCTAAACCCACTATCAGGAAAGAGGACTGTCTGTGACGGCTACTGGTATTGACCTTGTTACTATGGAAACACCTTTTATTGGTTGTGCTTTAAAAAGAAAGCACACAATTCAATTTCCTTTTCCATAACTCACAGCTCCATGAATCCTGCTTCTTGATATGACTTCAAATATCTCACGGCCCAATAACTTTCTCTTTTTGGAAATAATGTTCAGTTTTATTGTATTTTCTAACCTTTTGCTTTCTAAAAACTGAAGTGGCAAGGCAATTTAATTGCTTTGCAGAAAGTGTGCTAGTCTAAAAACGCAATAACACAGCTCTCCCCTTTTTTCTAATATCTTCCCAACTAGAATCTGATGCATTACCATTGTGAAAGCCTTCATTCTGTGCCTTATTAGTATTCAATACTTTATATTCAGAAAGGAAATAATAGCACCATACTCCAAATTTATAACAATTTTAACTTTAGCTGATATATCTTTTATTCTATTTTAGTCATTAATGTGGTATTCTAAGCACAATTCTAAAATGTGTGTATGCTTTTGAATAATATTTATGCATAGAAGTGTGTCTTCCTCAAGAATCTCAATACATATTTTTTATACTTTATCTCTTTAATCTTGAAATAATGTAATTTTTATGCTATCCATAAAAAGGAACCAAAAGGGATTAAAGACATGGTCATAAAAATTAGTAAAGCCAGAAGAATGGTGAAAGGAATGATAAATTGTATCAAATACTAGTTAATAGATTATTTGTTCAAGTGTAAGTTGTTGCACTTTTTGTTTTAAATGGCAATAGTCACAGAACCTAAACCAGCTGAACAATAACAACCACTACCCTGTTTCCCCGAAAATAAGACAGGGTCTTATGTTAATTTTTGCTCCCAAAGATGCGGTAGGTCTTATTTTCAGGGGATGTCTTATTTTTCCATGAAGAAGAATACGGTACACATTTATTGTTTATTGTTTTATTAAAAGAGACCTCGCACTTCCTGTCTGCTCCGGCTGCGCTGTGGCCAACAGTGAGCTGTGCGGCGGTGCCCTCCGCTGGTCCAGAGTCCAGAGTTATGGTAGCTTCGGGGAGCCTTATTTTCAGGGGATGCCTTATATCTCAGCGAGAGGCAAAACTGTAAGTAGGTCCTATTTTCAGGGGATGTCTTACTTTCAGGGAAACAGGGTATCGACTCATACAGTCAAGTAGTTCAAGGTCAGGTCTGTCATCAAGTACTGTGAATTTAAGAAGTCAATCAGTGAGACAATTTGTCATTCATTCATCCCTTGACACATTTTCCTATTTTAGCTCTAGATTCTGAAAGACTTTTCTCTTGTGTTGGCAAGATGCATGTTGTCTGCTAGTCATCTGGGCCCAAGCAATAAAAAGAAAGAGAACTTTTTTAAGGGTTCCTCAAACCTCATAGCCATATTAAATCTAGTTGACTCTAATGAGGACCCATGACCATCCTGACTCCGTAATTGCAGCTGGTGTTGGAGAAAACAACAGAGGCAACCCCACTAAGCACAAGACTTTCTCTGATGCCCACAGAAGGGAAGGCTGCTGATGTCTAGTGAAAACAGTAGATATCCATTCCAGGTGACAGGGACCTTCACGCACTTACATCATATATGGTATATGGGATAGCTGAAGACAGGTTACAAAGAATTAAGAAGTGAGTGACCAATAGAGAAAGGACTTGGGCCCCTAGGACTGTTTTAGGAGAATGTCAATGAATGGAAGTAGCCTGACATGATTGTAGTTTGAGGAAACAAAAGCACTAAAAATACTTTTGCTCTAGGAAATAATGAGCACATTGTAGACGAAGATAAAAGACAGAACTGAAAATCACCCACAAGATCTTGAAAGGGAAGGAGTTCGGATCTAGTTAGGGGGTAATCCTTAGAAAGAAGGTGGTGTGCTCCTTCCTCTCAATGGGAGAGGAACATGCAGAAGGAAAGAGGAAGGAAAAAAGTCCGAGGACCGTTGGAAGAAAACATTCACACCCAGGAACTTCTAGTTTTTTCAGAGTTGAGGTCGTTATCCAGAGGAGGATAGGCGGTGTAAATACACTTGAAAATGTGTGATTTAAATGTTGTGTTTTCTCTAGGGGAAGTGAGAAGGGATCAACACAGATATTTTTAATGATGATATTTGTTAAATTCAGTAGCTCTGGTGGCATAATGGTTACATGCTAGGCTGCTAACTCTATGGTCAGCAGTTTGAAACCACCAGCCGCTCCTCAGGAGAAAGATGGGATTTCTACTCCCATAGAGAGTTACAGTCTTGAGAATCCACAGGTGTTGGTCTGCCTTCTCCTATAGGGTCACTGTCAGGGAAAATTGACTTAGTGGCAGTGATTTTGAGGTTTTTAAATTTTTTTATTTGTTAAATTATCACTTTTCTTTTATGTATTTTCTTAAAATGTATTTATTTTGTTTTCTTATTGTTGTTGTTAGCTCCACAAGAATAGAGCCTGCCATTTGGACATCCACTTATGGAAGGGTCGTGGGGAGGAGACGAGCCAGTCAGGGTGCAGTGTAGCAATAATGAAACATACAACTTTCCTCTAGTTCCTAAATGCTTAGTCCCTTCCCCCATCATGATCCCAATTCTACCTTACAAATCTGGCTGGACCAGAGGATGTACACTGGTACAGATAGGATATGGAAACACAGGGAATTCAAGACAGATGATTCCTTCAGGGCCAGTGGTGAGAGTGGC
>NW_022103900.1:9792341-9794697 GCF_000313985.2 Echinops telfairi
AATTTTAATAAATCATTTTATTGAGGGCTTGTACAGCTCTTTTAACAATCCATACAAATGATACTTATTCTTAAGATTGCTTCCTTATTGGTAAACTCCACAACTCATTCCCTAAAATGCCATTAGACTCCTCCTACCCTTAGGGTTTTGAGTTAGAATCAACTCAAAGGCAGCAGGTTTGGGTTGAGATTCTTAGGGGGACAACACAGGGCTGCTAACCATAAAGTCAGCAGTTTGAACCCACCAGCAGATCCATGGGAGAAAAATGAGGCTGTCTCTACCCCTAAAGACTTATAGCCTTAGAAACCATAAGAAATGGCTCTACTCTCTGTCTTATAGGGTCACTATTAATAAGAATAGATTAGATGGCAATGGATTTGAATTTGGAGTTGGATTCATAGGGCTGCATTGCTTACAAAAAGCAACAACATAATTGGAAAAAGTCTGCAAGACAATAAAGTTTAAAAGACAATTACTTAATCCTGTGACTCTAAATGTCATGGAACTGTAGGAAGGCCTAGACTATTAAATATTAAGTCTTCATTCCACTGATCAGAATTTTTGAAAAATAAATGACAGTCTTAATAAAATCTCCTACTTGTCTGCTATTCCAGTTATAAGCCACAATGATCACTACTATAAATCCACAACCAAAAAGCAAACTAGAATAATCTATTATTATAGCCACTAAACTTTATTAAATGTCTACAAATGCCAGTCAATCCTCTGAGGTTACCAGAATGAAGAAAGTACAATCCCTGACCTCGGATTCCTATAGCTCATGGACAGAGAGGGGAATAAACCTTTGACAGAACGTCTTATGTAATCATAACAGAGTTAAAGGCAGGGTGCTGTGGAAACAGAAGAACCCCTATCCCAAACTGTGCAGAAAGGTGATGTATCAGGAAGAGATAATAGATGATCTGAAAATTAGTGCGCATTACAGGAGTCAAAAAGGGACAAGTGGAAGCTATTTGTTAGCAAAAGTTTGTGAGGCCCAGAGGTGATGTGTATGCGATGTAACACATAATCTTTAATGATTAAGAGAGTTTAAGGTTTTCACATATGGAAAGACTTGAAAGGCAAGGGCACTTTGCCAATAGTTGAAGGGCCTACTATATAAAACTAAAAGATGTCTTCTTTGACAATTCTTTTTCTTTTCTTTTTTTAACTTTTTATTATGAATCGTGTGAAAGTTTACAGAGTAGATCAATTTCCATTCAATAATTCATATGCATTTTGTTTCATGTCATTGATTGCAATACCCACAGGAAAACTATTTCCCTTCTTTACTAACCTTTCTCCGGAGGTAAATGCTGCCTGTTTGATCTCAAATGGTTGATTATTCTAAAATGTGTGTGTCTCTCTCTGGTGTTATTGTTCCCCATATAGACTTGTCTACTGTTTGGCTAAAATTGAGCCACAGGAGTGGATTCATTTCCAGACCTGAGGGGTGACTACAGCCATAAACTTGGGGGTTCCACCAGTCTCTGTCTTGTAACTTGTTTTCATAGTGTTTCTCTAATATTTAATTTTACCATCGTTTTAGCATTTGTCATGTTTTCATTTTGTCTTTTCTGAAAAACTACTGGAAGAAAAAAAACCCTCCTCACGCAGTCAAGACCAGCTGTGTGATTTCTTTGTTTAGGAAATGACTAGAGTTTGAATGATGTTGAACTAACAGTTCAACTAGCTTATGAAAGGAAATGAGTCCAGAGAGGTTGGCCACAACAAAGATGGGAGGAAGACTTTATGTGCAGTGCTAAGAAACTTGGATTTGTTCTTGAGTCGATGGGGCACTGAACGTTCTTCAGAAAGAGAGCAGGCCTGCTTTCTAACTGGACTTGTCTTGCTGTGGAGGCAGAGATAAATCAGGGGTTCCTAGGAAAAAGCTCTAGCAGGTGATGGCAAAGCTGGGAGAAATGAGGCCAGAGGAAATTCATGTGGTTTTAAGCTGATAAATCAGTAGGACTTAGTGACTGCATGAGGACAATGAGACAGCAGGCATTGTGGCACCAAAGTTTCCAGCTTGGTTAGAGAGTCAAGAACTGAACTACAAAAGGAAGCAAATGCTAATCAGTCAGTAAGCAACTCCTAAATGTCTACTGGGGTCAGTCACTCACCTAGGTACTGGTGCTTCAAAGATAAATATATATCCCCAAACCCCTTTCTGCTGAAGTCCTACATCTGATGGGGTGAGAGCGGGCATATGCGGAGAACCACATAAAAGTAATCACAATAAAATAACTCATCAATAAAATGTTTAGCAGAACGCTATGGAAACATACAGGAACATCAATTTCTTTAAAGTTAGTGACAGAATTGGAAAATAAGCAAATCTGGTAGAACTATCACG
>NW_022103900.1:9795983-9803163 GCF_000313985.2 Echinops telfairi
TAAGAATGATGAAGTCAACATATGTACTAAAGTGCTGGACACAGATGCCGTATGTACAGATTGTGATGAGTTGTATGAGCCCCTAATAAAATGATTATTTAATTTAAAAAAAAGAGGCTGGTGTCTCAAATGGCAGAAAGGCAGTATCTGTGATGTTTGAGATGCCAGGGACCACACATATAAAAAATTATGTCGATGACAATCAATATAAAATGTTTGCTAAATTGTTAGGTCAAGATCAGCTTCTTTTTTTTTTTAAAGTGTATTCTAAAATAATAGATCCATTCTATTATGTGAGTGATTTCTAGGATTTTTTCTGAATCACTTTAATATTTTCATGTGAACCAGTAGAACGAATCAAAATGGAGCGAGCTGGGAGCTAGGAAGCAGCAGAGAGCTGTCATCTCTTGACAGAGCCAGGGGAAGCGGGGAGGTCTGTGCCATTAATGGCTTGTGGTGTGACAGGCAATGCTGAGCCTTTGTTTGTCTGCCAGCCAGAGCACTCAACTCTTGGATGTGTCTAGTTGAAGAGGTTAATACGTGAGGCGCTCTTAGCGAAAACGCGGGCTTTGCCGAGAGTGTATGCTTTGGAAGGTGTCTGTGTTTAGCAGGAGAGCGTTTGGGCAGGTGCCATGGAGAGATATAATGTTGGTTGATCCTCCTGAGCCAGAGGCCTGCTGTTCTGAGGACGAGAAGCAATCACGCTGAAGCTTGTTTTCATAAGTCTGTGAAGACAGGAGATAGATTTGGGAAGGCTTGCTTCTTACTGTTTTGCCTTATTTCTACTCAGCTGTTGTAAGAATAAGGAGGAGGTTGTCTTTCAAAACAGGATGAAATGCCAGAATCCAAGAATCCCAATTGAGAAAATTTGACAAAATGCATTTAACTGCTCAGCCACCCCTGCTTCCAAAGGTTTCTCACAAGTGTTTAACTAAATATTCATCTAAACGTTAAGGACAGGGAACCTTTGTTCTGCGAGTTTCACCCCACCCCCCGCCCCCCCGGCATTTGGATATGGATAACATCATTCACACATTTCATTAACTCACCCCTAACTTGATGGCTGAAACAGCTTCTCCTTGGGGAGAGTGGGATGTCAGCTGCTATGAGTGATTTCACAGGCCTCATATGGCCGACAGGCTAGACAGTCCCTGTCCTTGCGATGTGTCAGCATAAGAAAAGTGTTCATTCTTTTTTTAAAAGTATTTGTCAGAGTCAGGAAATAAAGGACTTGGTGAAGACAGCAAAGCGGTCCGTATGAAATTTTTATCAACAATACACTGTGCTATTAAAAATTTTTTTAAGTCTATTTATTTCCTTTTCCCAGATATTTCTTTTTTTTAATCTTTAAAATTCATTTTATGGGGGCTCTCACAGCTCTTATAACATTCCATACATCAATTTTATCAAACATATTTGTATATATGTTGCCATCATCATTTTCTAAACATTTACTTTGTATTTGAACCCTTGGTATCAGCTCCTTTTTTTTCCCTCCTCCCACCCTCATGACCCCTTGATAAATTATAAATTTTTATTGCTTTCATATCTTACACTAACCACTGTCTCCCTTAACCCACGTTTCTGTTGTTCATCCCCCCTGGGGAGGGGGAGGAATTATGCATCAATCACTGTGATCAGTTCCCCTTTTCCCCCCTAGCCTCCTGGTATCACTACTCCCATTTTTTTTGCTGAGGGGTTTATCTGACCTGGATTCCATGTGTCGTGAGCTCTTATTTTAAAAAAATCATTTTATTAGGGGCTCATACAACTCTTATCACAATCCATACATACATCAATTGTGTAAAGCGCATTTGTACATTCATTGCCCTCATCATTCTCAAAACATTTTCTCTCCACTTAAACCCCCAGCATTAGGTCCTCATTTTCCCCCTCCCTCTCCGCTCTCCCCTCCCTCATGAGCCCTTGATAGTTTATAAATTGTTATTTTGTCATATCTTGCCCTGTCCGACGTCTCCCTTCACCCACTGTTGTCCGTACCCCAGGGAGGAGGTCACATATAGTTCCTTGTAATCAGTTCCCTCTTTCCTACCCACTCTCCCTCTACCCTCCCTGTTTCACCACTCACACCACTGGTCCTGTAGGGCTCATCCGCCCTGGATTCCCTGTATTTTCAGTTCCTATCTGTACCAGTGTACATCCTCTGGTCTAGCCAGACTTGCAAGGTTGAATTCGAGTCATGGTAGTAGGAGCGGGCAGGAAACATTTAGGAACTAGAAGAAAGTTGTATTTTTCATCATTGTTACATCGCACCCTGACTGGCTCATCTCCTCCCCAAGACCCCTCTGCAAGGGGATCTCCAGTGGCCTACTGATGGGCTTTGGGTCTCCACTCCGCACTCCCCCCATCATTCACTATGGTAAGATTTTTTGTTCTGATGATGCCTTATACCTGATCCCTTTGACACCTCATGGTTGCAGAGGCTGGTGTGCTTCTTCCATGTGGGCTTTGTTGCTTCTGAGCTTGATGGCCACTTGATTACCTTCAAGCCTTTAAGACCCCAGACGCTATACTTTTTGATAGCCGGGCACCATCAGCTTTCTTCGCCACTTGCTTATGCACCCATTTGTCTTCAGTGATCCGTTCGATACCTAGTGATCACACAGGCTGATATGTTGTTCGATGTGGGCTTTGTTGCTTCTGAGCTAGATGGCCGCTTGTTTACCTTCAAGCTTTTAAGACTCCAGACCAGATATTTCTATTACATATTTTGGCGCCTCAAGTGCTAGGCTTGTTTCAGGTTATATTTAACCTGCTGATTCAAAAATGGGACCAGTTGTCCCCTATCAGCTCCAGTTTTGAGTTAGTTTTATGGCATATACTGATCTTCACTCTACTCACCCATAAAAAAATCAGGAGATTTGAATGTAATGTTAGCTAGCCTGACTAGAGAGGATGTGCATGCTGGCTTTGTTCAAAGTTGTTTGTTCTGTACTAAATATTTAGGTCAAGTTATACTTCACATGATGTCTTTTGACCCAAAGATACATATAAACAGTGCAAATTACATGAACTTGGAGATTTCCCCAAGTATTACTTCACCTTTATTGAGAACTGAGTAGCAAGCAGTTCCAATTTGTTATCTCAAAAAGAGGCCAGAAATAATTTACTGTGCAATAAATAAGGTGCCCCTATGTCATTTATGTGTTTGACTGTCAACCACAAGTTCAGCTATTTGAGCTCAGCCACCACTCTGCCAGAGAAAGATGAGGCTTCTGCTCCCTAAGATGCACAGTCTGAGAACCCCCAGGAGAAGTTCCACTCTGTGCAGGACACATTTATAGGTGATTCAACCATGGGGATGGAAAACTCTCTAAAACTGATATGGTAGTGATTGTACGAGTCTCCTTGATATGATTGAACAATTGAGCTACTGGATTGTATGATACGTAAATTGTATGCCAATAACTGAAACTTTTTTTAAAAAAAAGAATTGAGGGCTGATGTGGCCTATCTAATTATGAATCAAGACCCCCAAAGAACCCAGGGAGTAGACCTAAAAGCCAAGATGCAAAAAAATATCTTGTGTTGTTTTTAGGCAGTGTTGTCACATTTAGTACTCTTACCAGTCTGACACTGTCTAAACCACTTCCATCATTGAATATTATCCGTGTTTCTACTTTTTTAGCAATCAAGATCTTGGATTATATGTAGATTGGATTATAAGTATAGTTATTAGTTACCTAATAGAAAAAAAGTTGAGTATTTTTGTCACTTAACAAAAAAGTTCCTCTCTGTCTTGTGGAGTCTCCAAGGCGCATTATCAGTGAATGACTGGGTGCGAGTTTGGTACAACAGATAGAGCTGCCGATGGTGCGAAGCCCAGAAGGGGTCTGTCAAAGCTCAACCCCCTTCCTTAACAGGAAAACGTTCCAGTTGTGTTATAAGACGGCACAGCTTCCCCACCTGGGCACCAAAAAGTCTTTAAAGAGAAGTCAGAACGTTTCTTATCAAGAAGCTTGCAGTCGACCTCACCTCTGAAACATGTAACAGAAAGTATCCATTGACCTGTAGATATTAAATTGTGTTCTGGAAGTTTACTGCATACTTTGAAGAAAAATGGAGATCTTCCAAAGATTTTGTGAAATTGATATGAAGCCTTGCATTTTCAACACTCTGAATTGCCCTCACACCTTCCATAGTGTGCGTTTCTGATTCGCTTTTTTTCTGTGCCACCCTCCTCATGCTAGGTCTGGCTTTGCAGAATCCAGCTTGTAGTCTCTGTCGATATTGCACGGCCTGCCACCCCACTGCCATCCAACTCACAGCGACCCTACAGGACAGAGAAGAACCGCCCCTTTGGGTGTAACCAGCCTATAAATCTTTTAAAGGTTGCAGAGTGAGTGATGGGCTCGGAACAATGCCCTTACGGCGGGCTGCTCAGTGTGTAAGCAAGCAGCACTGTGGTTCACCTGCCGCTTCCCCTGGAGGTCCCTCAACACCGCATTCTTTTGCAAATATTTCTTACCTTACTTATCCTGTCATTTGTGGGTCTTCATTCTTCTCATATTTAAAACTAGGATTATAAATTACAAATTAGTATAACTTGGTAGCTGAAAATGTGGTGGAGCACCATATCGAAGAGACTAGAGCAGATGGGCCTATCCAGTGCACTTTCTAAATCAGTGCCTCAAATAACCCCAGGAGTAGGCCTAAATAATGTGGAGATGAAGAAAAGAAATTTTTGTTTGGCTGTATTCATATTGTTATAGTCATTTATTGATGTTGCTTTGAATCATTCTTGTACATTCGTTTGTATTTTTATTATGCACTTATGTATTGAAACAATAATACAGTATTGACTAGTATGATTGCAAAATATACCTAACTTTTTAACTTTTCAACTTTGATATTAGGGGCAAAGTGCTCTTGTTTGTGGATTGTATTTTGATATCCCTAATTATCAAAACTATCTGCTCCTGGACATGTTGTGGGAGAGGCCAGTCCCTGGAAAGGACAGTCTGCTTGGTAAAGCAGAGGGGCAGTGAAGTGGAAGGCCCTGGAGAGCATGGGTTGAAACAGTGGCTGGAACAATGGGCTCAAACATGAGAAAAGTTGTGAGGCCGCAGAGGACCGGGGCTGGTTCTCTCTGTTGTCTGGAGGAAGGCCCGGTGTCGGCACAGACTCCATGGCGCCCACCACACAGCATCTTCTCAGGAAAGAGCTGCAGCACAGCAAGCCACCTGTAGGGTCTCTCTGCATCGGAATTGACTAGATGGCAGTGGGTTTTGTTTTTTAAACTCTCAAAGAAGGTGATCAACAATTTTGAATATTGAACCTACACACAGTGTACATTTTTAGCATCAGTGTTTTAAGTCAGAACAGACTGAATTTGCTTTCTTATTCAGCCTCACTATCAATGTGACAGCAAGCTCATAAAATATACAAGAGCGTTCTCGTTTTCTTCTGGGGAACTAGTTGTTTGGGGAATTGCTTATTTCTCTAACTCAATCCAGGCTATTTTAAAAAATGATCAGAAAGCCATAGTCAATATCGCTTTGCCTATATTTGGACACATGCTTTTTCTTACCTGTTACATCTCTTTTTAGTCACTTTCCATCTTTAAAAGTCACCTTTTAACACAAACAAAGAAAAGCCAAACTTATATCTAGGTACCTTTTCACATTCCATTTTTATCTAGTCATATAAGTAAGGAATCAAATGGGGGACAAAATGTAATAAAAATGAAATTCCTACATTTTTATTATTATCTAAGATCTGAAAAATAGAGCACTGTCCCAAGCTGTACTCAGGAGGAAAAATAAAACACACACAAGATCCTTCATGCGCAAAATCCCCAAGAGGAAAAGCATATGAAACCTATACAAAAGATGACAATCTTCACATCTCCACAAATGCTAGTGCTGCCTGATCTAAATGACTTTTTAAGGATTATGGAAAAAATGCGTTGTCCATATGGACAGGAGGCTTGCTAGCTTCTCATCCTCACTGCAGTAAGAGGGGAAGAGGCAGCAGGTGGCAGCAGCTTCCACTCAAAAACCTGTAGGAATGGAAGCATGCCTCCCTGGAACTAACCTCCCTGGAAGCCAACCTCCCTGGAAGCTAACCTCCCTGGAAGACTAACCTCCTCTGTAGCACTCTTTCATCTATGAAAAAGACGACCTAATGCATAAGCATTACAAATTTTGACCAGAAAATAAAAGGCACTGTTTTGTAGCTTTGTAAGTGGAGAATGAATAACAAACCTATGAAATAAGCTGGTTTAAATCTTTAGATTTTCTCATTTGTATTTTAAGCACCCAGTGCCTCATGCTTCCTAGAATCCTTATTCTGTCCCCCTTCCGTGTTGATGCATTCTTTGGGGTTCATAATGTTATTATGACATACTTATTAACACCAATGTTAATGTATACTATTCTCACTCAGACTAATAGCGACCCTAGAGGACAAGGTAGAACGGCCCCTCTGAGTTTCCAAAATTATAATTCTCTACAAGAGTAGAAAGCCTCTTCTTTCTCTCAAGGAGAAGCTGGTGGTTTTGAACTGTTGACCTTGCAGTTATCAGCCCAACGCATAACCACTTCACCACCAGGGCTCCTAAGTTAAGTGCTTTCTTCCCAATTTTGACGCATAGTGATGTAGGCACCACAGAGCAAAACACCACCAGTCCTGTACCACCCTCACAGGTGTTGCTATGCTGGAGCTCATTGCTGCAGCCACTGTATCAAGTCTTCTTACGGAGAGTCTTCTCTTTCATTGACCCTCTCCTTTACTAAGCATGGCGTCCTTCTCCAGAGACTGACCCCCTGGAGAACATGTCCACAGCTCATGAGACAGTCTCAGCACCCACACTTCAAAGGGACATTCTGTTTGTACTCTTCTAACATAAACGTGTTTGTTCTTTCATGTATCAAGCTCTCTTCCAAAGAGTTGACATATTAACCTGATTTATATCACACAGTAGCTCAATGAATGAAGTAATAATATTGTTATCCCCCCACAGTGAATGGCTACATCCTCAAAAGCTAACTTAAAGATAAACAGTTTGAGGGCAGCAAAGGCTCTGGGAGAAAAATGTGGCAGTCTATTTCCATAAAGATGACAACCTGGGAAGGAGGATGTCGGACAGGGCAAGATAGGACAAAATAATAATTTATAAATTATCAAGGGTTCATGGAGGGGGGAGGGGGAGGGAGGG
>NW_022103900.1:9803985-9806321 GCF_000313985.2 Echinops telfairi
CTGTGAAAGGGTCGTTCGACCCCCAAAGGGGTCGCGACCCACAGGTTAAGAACTGCTGCTCTAGAGCTTGTCTTTGCTCACGTGCTAAGACTTAGTGACTGTAGTGCCCAAGTGCTGGCTATGAATTTCTCTGACATAAGGGGACTCTGGAAGGTGGAGTTAGAGAGGAATAAATGAGTTAGAGGGGAACAGAGGGTGGTTTATTTGGAAAGAATATGAGTATCCCAACTGGTAAGTGCATAACAAATATTTATTGTTAACTTGATGAGTAAATAAACACACTTATAAAAAGAGTCAGTAAGCACTGTACATATGTACAAACAGGGCCTTTGACATGCATTTTAAAGGATAAGGGTAAAGAGATAATACTGATATTCTTAGGAAACTTGTATAAATTAAATCAAATTAATGAGGGATCCTCATTTCGATTAAATATCATTTAAAAGATACTCAATTTAAATGTGTGCCCTTGTTTAGTTGTTATGTTCTCTGCTGTACTTGTGTTTGCATCTTTTTAATTATTCACCAAATTAACCGATTTTTCTTCTAGACCGAAAACAGAAGATGCCTGGGTATTTGCAAAGTCGAATGCTATTCAGGCTGTTGGTGTTATGTCCTTTGGTAAGTATGTGATTTCAAAGGCCCCTTGTTCAACACGAAGACGTGCGTAACCTGAAAGAGTGCTGTGTTTGTGTCTGACTAGCAGATGTCCTCGTTTTAGACTTCCTATTGGTAGCAGATGATCTAGTCAGTGCCAACATAAAATCAAGCTCAAGTTTTTCTCACTCATCACTAAAATTGCTTCCAGTTTGGACAACCCTCCTTCTTGCACAGAAAACTCATTACAGACGTCTTGTTCCTTCACTTGGAAGTCTAGCAAGTGTTAGGGAGTTCTTCAAAACCTAGCACAGAAAGTGTTACTAATTGGCCAGATGTCGAAAGCTACCACTCGGTTACATCCAAGAATGCATAGAAGCTCTTGGCTGCAAAGATGGTGTCGCTGAGCTGTCCCTTAAGACGGGAAGGGCCACTCAGAAAAGGAAAAGGAGCGAGCTGAATAGGCCTGGTTCACATCTAGGAGACAGGCCTGGGCCACATAAATCTGACGGGAATAAATTCTTTCATTTTAGAGCTGTTAGAAAATTTTTCTAACCTCTTTAGTAGATTTGGCATGCCGACATAATGCACCTCCCTGAGAAAATTTCAGAACTGAAAAAGAAAACCCTGCTGCTTGCTTTAATAATGCTGTTTTTCTTTCCTTCCTTCCTTTTTTTTATTTTGTATTGTAGCATTTATTTGCCACCATAATTGCTTCTTAGTTTACGGCTCTTTGGAAGAACCCACCGTAGCTAAGTGGTCTCGTATCATCCATGTGTCCGTCTTGGTTTCTGTAGTGATCAGTGTGCTTTTTGCTACCAGTGGATATTTGACCTTCACGGGCTTCACACAAGGTAATTAAGAGATTCAATCCCATTGTATCATTGGACATTCTTGTGGACGATGTTTCATGAACTTTGGATACAAGTAGACCCTTTGTTGTAGAGCAGCTCTGTTGGCGTAGTGGTTACAGATTGGCTACACTCTGGGAGGAAAGCGGTTCAAAACCACCAGCCACATGAAGGGGGAATGACCAGGCTCTCTACTCCCATAAAGAGTGACAGTCTCCGAAACCTACAGGGGCAGCTCCACCCTGTCCCCAAGGGTCGCTATGGGTAGGCGTCAACTCAAGGGCTGTGAGTTTGATTTTGGGTCCCCAATGTTGGACTTGTCTCTTCTAAGAGTCCACTGTACAACTTTCCTTATCTCCTCCTACCCCAGAGACTAAATCTGAACATATTTCTGTAATTCATACTCTTTCCTTTCATCCGACCACACTTTCGCTTCCAAACACATGAAGCTAGCTTCTCTGCTATTCCACCTCAGCCTCTCGGTCTCCACAGCTACTCACCTTCTTTTTGATTCTAATTGTCCTGAATTTCTCTGAGGCACCATATATCACTACTGAACATGCTTCCTGTGCTTGCTTAGAAGGAAAACATCATGGTTATTCTTTCTCTTCCAGTGTTTTATTTCTCTCTCTCTCTCTTCCAAGTGATCCCACTTTTGTTCCCGCCTTCCCATCCCACCCCGACTTCCATTCGCTACTCAAGCAAGCGGACTGCTTTTCTCCACAAATTCCCTGGAAACGGTTTTAAGCCTAGTCCAGACCTGTTTCTTACATGATTAGCCTCTTTCCTTGAGCACAAAAGGTCATCTTTCCCACAAAACCAGTCCCTGCCTCCCCACCACCTTGCTCGCACTAAACTTTAGTCTCTCTTCTTGAGTTTACCCAGGAT
>NW_022103900.1:9807605-9809224 GCF_000313985.2 Echinops telfairi
AGAAAGGTGCCGGCCCGTTTCTCAGGGGAGAGGTTCGTGAATGGGGACTGCTGTTCTTTATTTCCCAGATTGCTGCCATCTTTTCAATCCACCTTCAAGCAGGATTCTGCCAATTGTGCTTCATTTTTTAATCTCCGTTTGCCCCAAAGGGACCCTGGAGAATAATCTACATTTGCCCTAGGCGATGGGTTGGAGGGGATGTGGGAGCGGTGAGCAAGAAATGGTGACTCTCAGTCTCAGGAAGGGCCAGCTTATTTGGTATATTCCACTTTTTAATGGGAAGGGAAAAAATAGTCCAGAGGCCTTGTTGCTTTGCTTCCGTGTTTTTAAACAGAGCAGTTGTATGTGACTTTGATCCCATGTTCCTTTTGGTTTCGGTGAAAAGGGGGCCCAAGCTCCTCAAATGTAAGCATGTCCTACTGAGGAAATAAACAAGGTCCGGCACTCGTTGTTCTCACGTTGGGAAACTGTCTGTTGCTGCGGCCATGCCTCCTGGGCCCTCATTCTCAAGGCCATCGGGTCAAAACCAGCTCATGGCAGCCTCCGGGGGTCCCGGAGGACCGGGGTACCAGCAAGTTTTCGATGGCAAGGTTTTCAGAAGTACGTAACCAGGCTTTTCTTCGGACGGACTTCAAGGTGAATGCAAACCTCTCACCTCCTAGCTCGCAGCCAAGCATGCTAACCATTGGCTCCACACAAAAATGCCTCCCCTCATTAACTCACTGCCATCAAGTTCACGCGGACTCATATTAGATCCCTGCATTTCGTCCACGTTTTCTAAGTAGCTGGCTAAGGTCTCTAAATAAGAATAGAAGAACTGGTTCAAGGTGCACATGGTCTGTCCTTTAGCTCGAGGCGAATTCAATAGATTGTCCTTCTTGGAAAAGAGCCATATTTTCCATCTCAAATCAATGCTTTGGCACTAACGTTCATCAGATGCCATGAAAGATACTGTGTGCTTGGAACTCCCTGCTGTGGTCTTGGGTTTATGATTAAACCCTATAGCCTGGTGTGCAGGAAATTCAGCTCCCCCAGATGTATTATTGGTCTAATCTTCCTTTGAGTATTGTCCTTGATCTAAGAATAGCATTTCAAAAGGAAACGTGTTTATTTTAATAGACTTTCTATTTTTTTTTAATACTGAAGTCACAAAGGCCAGTGCAAGTTTACAAAGGCAATGCAACAATTTGGGGAGTTGGTTCTGCTATGAGGACACAATGTCTAAAATATTTTTTCTGAAGTTGATATAAATTTGTAGTAAACCAGCAAAAATAAATAATAAGAGAATGAACAGAGATGACCAGTGAATTGATATTGAAGTGGGACATGTACTGGTTTGAATATCAGTGAAAAACTTTTTTGTTGTTTTTTATTTGTTCTAAACCATTTTATTATACAGATATAATGTCATTCTATAGTTCAATCACACCAAGCAGGATTATACAATTGCTACCACAATCAGTTTCAAAACATTCTTTTCCTTCTTGACCTCCCTGACATCAGCTCCCTTTTACTCCCTGCACCCACCACCGCCACCACTGTACCCCCAGAAACCTGTATTCTACTTGCTGTCCCTATAGGTTCATCAGTGAATAACTTACAGTATTAATTAAAACAAA
>NW_022103900.1:9810020-9839692 GCF_000313985.2 Echinops telfairi
CTTGTTTATCTTCAAGCCTTTGAGATCTCAGACATTATATCTTTTGATAGCCAGGCACCATCAGCTTTCCTCACCATATTTGCTTAAGAACTCGCTTTGTCTTCAGCAATCATGTCAGGAAGGTGAGCATCATGGAATCCCAGTTTAATAGAACAAAGTGTTCTTGGATTGAGGGAGTATTTCAGTAGAGGTCCATCTGCTACATTAATACTAAACCTATAAATATGTGCACATAAATCTATTTCCCCATCATCATATATAAATATATTTACATATGTACAAACCTGTGTTTAGACCTCTATAAATGCCCTTTGCCTCCTAGTTCTTTCTTCTATTTCCTTTTACTTTCCTCTTGTCCCACTATCATGTTCGGCCTCTCAGTTACATTGTCCTTGATCAAGCCGTACCAGGCCTCCTACACCCTCCCCACCATTGATTTTAGATGACTTGCTGTTCCCTTGTCCCTGGGTTTGTTAACACCTACTTCCTCTCCCCACCCCGCCGTATCCCCACTCTGGAACCACCACTCCCATTGTGTTCTCCTCCAGATTGTTTATCCCACCTATCTTATCTAGATAGACGTGCACAAATAATAATTTGCACAAAAACAAAGAGCAAAACAAAGCAACAAATAAAAACAAAACAACAACTAACAACCAAAATGACCAGAAAAAAGAAAAGCCTATAAATAATTCAAGGTCTGTTTGTTGACCTTTACAAGTGTTTTCCTGTCGAGTCTGATGGGGTGCCACGCCCTGGTCCCAAAGCCTATTTTTGGTATTTATTGCTCTGCTCCCCTTGCTGTTCTGTTGCACACCCTTAGTATTTCACCTCAGTGTGGTGGGGTCAGATGGGGCACAACTTCTGCACTGTGTCTCCAGTGTTTTCCCCCCTTCGCGCTATGGGTCAGTGAGGGACATCATGTCTCATAGTAGGGCTGGCCCTATGGTCCTCTCTGTGCATTGGCTGCTCTGAGCAGGTATATCCACCTCAGGGCTTGCTGGGCCAGGATGTGCTCCACTGTCTATTCCTACCCCTTTGTTTGCTCCTGTGTGCTCTGATCAGACATGTACCTCTCCCTGAGCTGTAGCTTCAGGGCTGTCCTCTGAAGTGAATTCTTCTGGGGGGAGGGGGGCTGTCCACATAATTGGGATTGGTTCCCTGCGTCATACCAGCGTGTTGCATTCACGTCTTGGAGCACCGGGTTGAAGTCTGAATAACTCTCTTTTTTATTATGATCTAGGAGACTTGTTTGAAAACTATTGCAGAAATGATGACCTGGTAACATTTGGAAGGTTCTGCTATGGAATCACTGTCATTTTGACCTACCCCATTGAATGCTTTGTAACGAGAGAGGTAAGCGTAATGCCTCTGCAACACTTGACTCAGATGGTCTTGCTACTACGTTGCATGATTTGTTAAATAACTCAATTCTGAAATCTCTCAAATGCATGACAGTTAGCATAACGTATAAAAGTGTTGTTGTTTTTCAATTACAAAATGTTGGAGTTGAAAGGTACATTTATGTTTAGATTTTTATAAGATAAACTTTTTCACAAGTTAAAGTTGAAAATCTTGTTTGGTGGTTTAGTTTATATTAACATGAGCACAAGTATTTAACTTTAGATATCAATATATCAAAGTGAGATCAACTAAACTATGTTTGTTTATTTTTAAATAATTCTTATAAAAAATAAGTGCCAAGATTTAAGACATATTTTATAAAATCTTTTCTTTCTACTTGGTTTAAAATATGTATATCTATATTCTAATCACTTCTGTTAAGATTTTTAATTAAAATATCTTATTTTCCATTGAAAATAAAAATTTGTTATAACTTAGTTTACTCAGCTTTACTCAGCTGCTCTTTCTACTCTGTTTGCTGTAATTCAATTCTTCACATTCCCAAATGTATAACAAGTAAAACAATGATTGAATTTTTCTTTTTAAACTATGAAATATCAAAGTTGAGAGATAAAGTTATGTTTAGATGTTTATAAAATGAGTATAATCATAATCCATAATGTTCTAGATATCAAAATATCTTACATATAAACTGTACCTATTTACATAGACTATTAATGTAATTTGTTATTTACTTTATATGATATATTTAAATATGGATAATACATGACACATGCACATATTTTATGTGACATGTATGCTTATGAGTTAAGAAGAAGGTTAACTACAAATTATGTGATGTGCTCCACCTAGATACATGGAGAAAGACTAGCTGAAAGAGAACTGATTCTTTTCTTTCTGTGTAAAACTGGACAGCGTGGCGGGTCAGGGGTCCCTTATGCAGTCAGCTAACGTATCCACTGTGCAGTTAGTGGGAAAACCTGATGGGGCTTCACAGTGGTTCTTTCAGGAATCACACTGAAAAGGGCACAGTCTCAGGATCTAATCCTAGAGGCTGTTTTCCCAGCACCCCGTGTGAATGGGTCTAATGTGTAAAGGGAAAAGTCCACGGAGCTTTCAATACACTCACCCATCCACAGGCTTCTAGAGGCAAGCCAACGCTTACCTGATGCCAATGCTGGGCAGAAGAAATTGCCCAAAGGGGGTGTGGGGTAATGAAATGTTTGTTGATGCCCTTTACAACGAGCAGTGTTCCTTGTCTTCAGTCTGTTCTCCACAGGTCATTCTCCACTTTGAATACAAGGGGGACACAGCCTGAACAAATGCTTCCTGGATAGAGGTGGTTTGGGTTTGGGGGAGATTTTTGGTGGTTGTTTTTGAGAGCCTTTCCAAACTAGGCTAACTATTGTTCGGTGTGGGAAATGGTTTTGTTTTAGCTTCGACTCAGTGCTTCAGGCTCAGATTTGATCTGTGGATGAGCAGGAACAGATAGTACCGTCCCCTGTGGGTTTGGGGTGATCTGTCTGTGGACACTGTGAATCACTCCACCAGTACAGTTTGTGTCTGAGTACTTCCCAGTTTGTGGTTCCTTCTGAGTCACGACAGGAAGACAGACTGAAATCAAGATCCCTGCCACGATGGCCAATAACCAGCAGCAGAGCCTCATTTATATCTAACTCACTTATTTCCTGTCTTTTTATCGCCCTTACACACGCGCGCACACATGCACAAGTGCACAAACAGCATGGCACAGACATAATCAAATCCATGTCTTTCTATAAAGACTGTCTGCCCCAATGCCATGTTTTTCATCTAAGGCTCCCACGTGCATAAAATAAGCATAAGAAACTAACACACATAGGGTTTGTGCAGTTTGTGAAAATATATAATGGGCACATTATTTGCATAAAAAGCATCCCTCACTAGGCTGAGTCACTAACTGATTTTCCACCATCACAACTGTATCTCAGATAATTCTATAAACATTTGTGTTATGTAAGTTAGTATTTTAAAGGGCCCTATACAGTATAAACCCATAAAGGAGTATATGCCATTCGTACCACCATTAAATATAAGTGAAGTGACTGCAGGTCTAGGGGGGATGCGACTTATATAAAGTAACACAGTTTCAGGGGCTGGCATCTATGAAGCCCACCACCATCTGAGCCTCTAACCATTCCCAACTCTTGGCTCACTGTTCTTTGGACAGAGCCCACACCATCTTCAAACGGCCCTCTCTGATCTCTGTGGTCATTATTCCTGGTCTTGCCTGTTTGTTCTTTTTCCCACATTGCTGCATCAGCCTGGATTTCTGTTCCTCCTTGTCCAAATGTGATCCTTGTTTTAAACCCCATCTCAAGCCAAGGTAGGACAAGCACGGGTTCCTTAATCTATTGGAGATAGCTCCGACAACTAAAACTATTTCTAAACCTATATTCTATTTAATCTTTTTCCCTCCTTATCTTACGTCGATCTCTTTGTTTCATTACATATATTGATTTGCATTTCTCTAATTAGGAAGCTAAAACCTGACAATAGGAATCATCTTCTAGACATTTTCTCCTCGCACGTCATGTTACAGAGTGGGATATGTTAAATACGTGATGCTTATTGCTCCACTGATTTGACTCTCTTGGAACATATCGACCAACTCCTCTACTTTTTGTTGAGAAAAGGCAAGAAAAAGTAGAATTAAATGGAAACAAAATTTACACGTTTTAGTTAAAAAGCAACTCCTACTAAATGTAAAGCGTCAAGAGGCCCAGGTGGTGTGACAGTTAAGTGCTTGGCTACAGGTGGAAAGATTGGGAGTCCAAGTGCACTCAGTGACTTCCCAAGAGAAAGGCCTGGAAATCTATTTCCATAAAGATTGCAGCCTAGGGTCCTTAGGGGGCTCTACGCGACCATTTGAAGTCACACAGGATCAAAATACATGGAAGGCACCTGACAACGAAGGGCATTACGCATATATCCTGGGAAGGCCTGCCCTCCAGGTTGGTCAAATCGTCTAAATGTCATCTGTAGGCTGTTCTGGTAGTAATCTTGTTGGGATCCGTTATCCAAGGGATAACGTAGTCTTTAAGTTCTCCCTTCTTCCAGAGTAATCGTCATAGAAACATTTCTATACCATATTTGAATCCACTCACTGCCTAATATTTTAAAAAATCATTTCATTGTGGGTTCTTACAGCTCTTATAACATTCCACACATCATTTGTATCAAGCACTTTTGTACATATGTTGCCATTATAATTTCCAAAACATTTTCTTTCTACTTGAGCCCTTTGTACAAGCTCCTGCCTAATATTTTTTCAAAGAATGCTCCTTTCTGTTAAGTGTCCACATGTAAGTACTCTGGGGAAGACAGAACATTCACAGGGACTGGAGATTTGATAAATCACCATGCTAGTGTTCTGACTTGATGGCAATGAGTTTGCGTTTTAAGTTTGGGGAAGTACTCTAATAAGAAATGTTTTATAAGGAAGACCTGAATGCTCCTGAATAGTCCTCACTAAATATTTTGCTTACTTGACAGGTAATTGCCAATGTGTTTTTTGGCGGGAGCCTTTCAACCACTTTCCACGTTATCATAACAGTGGTTATCACTATTGTGGCCACACTTGTGTCTTTGCTGATTGACTGCCTTGGAATCGTTTTAGAGCTCAATGTAAGTACTTTTAAAGGTTCACTCCTTCCATTTTAAAGCCCCTTTAAAAAGGCACTGTTGACATTTAACGTAAGATATACTTCCTTTCCTGGTCTGAAAATGATGATGGCAACAAATGTACAAATGTGCTTGACATGGTGGCTGGATGGATTGTGAAAAAGTTGTACAAGTCCCCAATTAAATGATTCAAAAATAAAAATAAAATAAAGAGTAGGGGGGCAAAAGATATATTTCCTTTCATAAAAGTGTCACCAAAAAAATGTCCCATAAAATGTTCATACATAGTAGTAAATATGTTGACAGGTATGATGATGTTGTGCGCTGTATAGGGCTCTATATACTTTTAGAGAAGTGGTTCTCAACTGGGAAGGCCCTCACAAAAGTGAACATCTGGTAGTAGCTGGACACTTCTTGGTTGTCACAACTAGGGAAGGGGTTTATGGGTATCTAGTGAATAGAGACCAGGGATGCTACCCAAAAGCATCCCACGGTGTACAAGACAGCCCCCCCCCACTAATTAGCTCAAGATTTCAATAGTGTTGAGTTTTAGAAATACTGTTTTTAATGATATTTACATATATCATGTAGTATAATACATATATATTACCTCAAAAACCCTATGAATTAAATGGAGCTGAAATTTTCTTTGTCAAGTAAAAAGAACTCCAGAGAAATTCATTTAAAAATGTGTGCATGACCTTCTCACAGTTGTCAAAAGGTGGAAACAGCCTAAATATCTATCAACTGATGAATGGATGAATCAAATGTGGCATATGCATACATACAATGAAATATTTCTCAGCCATAAAATGAAACGACATCCTAATATATGATAAGATATGCTACAACCTGGATGAACTTTGAAGACAATATATTGAGTGAAATAAGTCAATCACAATCCTTAGACTGTGTAAGGATTTAGTAAATCCCTGGATTTACTAAAACATATAGCACTTGGCACTTACAATTCATGTAACGCAGAGAGGACAGCATTTTCCAGTTCCCCTGTCAATTCTCCTTTCCTCGTTCCCCGTAGAGTTGAAGAAGGGATTGAAGATATTATTGTCCTTACCCAATTCACTCTTCCTTCCGGATGCCATTTCGATTTGAAGTCCCCAATCTCTAACGGGGACTCAGTTAGAGATTCTGTCCCAAGCACAGTCTTGGGAATTTTCGTACAGCAGATTAAACGGACTTTGGGAAGCAGGCAGGGTCCAACAAGTAGACAGCTTTCTAAAACTTTAGGGGCTGGGGAATGACCTACGTTAGGAACAATGGAGAGAAAGCTGGAGAGGTGGACAAGTGTCAAGGTTTATTTAGCTACTTCCCAATTTCGCATAGCCTAAAGGCCAGGAAAACTCAAAACTCATCGGCATCGAGTAAGTGCTGACTCAGCATTCCCCTGTGAGTCTCTGGGACTATGGCACCAGAAAGCCAAGTCTTTCTCCTGTGGAGCTGCTGGCGATTTCAAACTGCCAACCATATAGGCTGCAACCCAATGCATAGACCATTACACCATCAGGTATAGCTACTCGAGTTCATTGTATATACCAAACTTGATTTGTGCAAATGGATGCCTGCTACCTCAAGTCATTATCTTTCGTTATTTATTATTTAATATCATGTGCTTCTTGGACAATCTATCACTTACCTACCAAATTACATGAAGAGCAGAACAGTAGCTTCTTCCATCCTCCATGGTGTCGGTCGTGGTGCTGGACCCAGCGTGCTCCACGCAGAACCCGTTTCTCCTAGATATAAAAGGTGTTCTTGAGTGTGGCCTCGGGAAAGCCAGTTTGACACAACCTCGTTGACTTTGGCATTAATAGTGATGTCAACTATGCCCTGAAAACGGCTGTTGTTGTTGTTGTTAGGTGGCTCGAGTCAGTTCCCACCCATGGTAACCCTGTGCACAACAGAACGAAACCCAGCCCAGCCCTGCACCATCCTCACGGAGTTCCTACGTGTGAGCCCATTGTTGCAGCCGTGTGTCGATCCATCTCAGTGAGGGCTTCTTCGTTTTCACTGCCCTTCCACGTTATCTAGCCTAGCGTCCTTCTCCAGGGACTGGTCTCTCCTGATAGTATGTCCTCATATGTAAGACGAAGTCTCGCCACCCTTGTGTCTAAGGGCACTGTAGCCATATGTCTTGCAAGAAGGTAGATGGTAGACACAATCATTCCCTGCCCCGTTATTTCTTATTACATAAATCGTCTCATTTCAATTCACTTTTTTTATTGTCATACTTTATTGTGAGAAGAATGTGTTTATCAACTTTCTCAGGATAAGACAGAATTCTGCTATTGTAATCAGAAAAGAACATTTTGTATTTTTTATTAAGTCAAAGCTAAACTAGTTATGGAGGACTATTAAAACTGTGATACTTAGGAAATCTGGTTAGGAAGACAGTATAACTTACTCATACATCTCTTCTCTGTCAGACTACCTGGACATAGGTCGTTCCCATCAACAAACACCTTCTGGAATTGACAATGACATATGTAGGTTTTTGCACCACTCCCTTTGCATGGGAATCTACTATGTCTAATGGAGCCAAAGGAAACAGCATTACTGTCAGAATCAAATGCATGCTGGGGTCATACAACATATTAGCAGTAATTAAAGCATGCTCTGCCCCAAATCATAATGCTAATGACAGTTAGCAGAGTGCTTGCTCTGTGCCAAATGGTTTGCATGGATCATCTCACTGAGTGTTGGCAAGGGCCTCAAGCACAGTACGGTTCCGAGGATGGCCAAGACCTGGCAGTGTTTTGTCCTGTTGTGCACGCGGCCACTAGGAGTCAGAAACAATACAGCCTCATGAGAGGAGGAAAGTTTTCTAACAACCTGAGATTGGCAGGTGGCATAACCTTGCTTTCTGAAAATGAGGAGGACTTAAATCACTTGCTGGTTAAGAACAGGGATTACAATCTTCAGTACAAATTATAACTCAGTGTAAAGTAAACAAAAATCCTCACAACTGGACCAGGGGGTAACATCATGATAAATGAAGAAAAAAAGAATTGAAGCTATCAAAGATTTCATACTATTGGATGCACCATCGATGCTCATGGAAGTAACAGGCAAGAGATCCAGACATGCACTGCATTGAGTAACTGTGCTGCATGAAACTTCTTTAAATTGTTGAAAAGCAAGGATGTGACTTTGAGGACTGAGGTGCACCTGACCCAAGCCACGGTACTTTCAATAGCATCATATGCAGGCGAAAGTTAGACACTGAATAAGGAAGGCTGAGGAAGAATCGATGCATTTGAATTATGATGCTGGTGAAGAATACGGAAAGTACCACAGGCTGCCAAAAGAACAAACATCATTCAGTCCACCCTTTTGGGTTAGGCACGAGCGGAGCGATGCAAGCATGCTCAAGTTCCCCATTTACACTGTGTAGACCACATCACTGCAAAGATGGTCAATGCACCTAAAACCCACAGGACTTTCTGTAAGAAATGCGCAAGCATCAACCTCACAAAGTGACCCAGTAGATGAAGGGCAATGATTCTTTTCCGGAAGACTGTGGGGAGGCTGAAGTGTGTTGAGCCCAATTACAGGTCCAAGAGGATGCTGGCCACTAAGAGATGCAAGCATTTTGAACTGGGAAGTGATAGGAAGAGAAAGGTCCAAGTGATCCAGTTCAAAGCATTGTTTTATCTTTTTAATTTGAAAAAGAGTTGAGTCAATAAAAGACTTACCTGTAAGAAAATACAATGATGTTCTTACTTGGGAAAGAGAAAGAAAGAGAGAGAGAGAGAAAGAAAGAAAGAAAGAAAACAAAAAAGCTCTGTCTCGGAAGAAGTACAGCCAGAACGGTCCTCAGAAGCAAGGATGATGAGACTCATACTTAGGTCCTGTTGTCAGGAGAGACCACCCCCTTGCAAAGGACATCAGATGTGATAAGGTAGGGGAACAGCAACAAAGAGGAAGGTCCTTGACAAGGTGCATTGACACCAGTAGCTGCAACAATAGGCTCAGGCTTAAGAACAGGGCTTCATTCGTTATACGGCACATGGGGTGGCTGTGGGCTGGGACCTATTCCACGGCACCTAACAACAACAGCAACAGCAACACACCTCCCTAGCTCCATATGAAGCTGGCAGATAAAACAGGGGCAAGAATGACTAAATAAATAGTTTGAGGCCACACAACTTGTAGTGGTAGAATCAAGATTTGAAAACAAGTATTCAGATATTGTTGATCACATTGTTTATCATTATGTTATTCTGGGAATTCCTAAGCATAAGGCTTTGAGTTTTATAAAATAGTTGTGTTCATTTCTCTATCCATTTTTTAACGCTGGCAATTGGTGCATTGGACTTAGTTAGAAGTGAAGTTAAGAGTAATCCTTATACAATTAAGGATTCCTTAAACTACTAATGGATAGACTTTAAAACTAGATGAAAATAAATACTAAGAATTGAGATCAAATGGAACTAAAAGTTTTTCAGCCTTATCATAATTTTTTGTTAATAACTTCCACCTTAGTTAATCATTGTAGTACTTTAGGAATTCTTTTGATTCTCTTATTATTGTGGTCCTGAATTTATATATATATATATATTTTTTTTTTCCCCCCTTCGGTCATCTTTATTAATTAAAATTATTTAGGAATTTGGATTGTGCAACTAATATAAGTTTTGAATTTCCACTTTTTAAAATGTAAATAGGGACTACTCCCAGTCACTGTTGTAACCTTATATAGTACCAGTTGAAAAGTTATTAATATTACAAATTATTTAGAATATAAATTTGGTTTAGTAAACGGGTCATTTTCCTCGGCACTGAGTCCAGAGATGATGCATATGTTTTCATTTTTTCCCTGTTTTCATCATACTTAAATATTTGCAGTGCACTTAAATAAGCTATGGTTATAAACCTGGGGGGAAATTGTATGTCAACGCTGATTGACTAGGAAACAGGAAGTTTTAAAAAGACAAGGGTACATCTTTGAATGAGATGTTTAAGGTGATGCACGCTTTAATGAAGATGGAACCTTTAAACACCAGTAGCTCCACAGACTCACAGTTAGGGACCCCAGTTCACAAAGCAGTGGGTCCTAAGCTACAAACTAAGACCTGGAGGATGCAGAGCGGCTGGGTCGTGGGGCTGTGGGAAGAGAGCAGACGGTAGAAAGGCCTATGCCGCTGCAGTGCTGAATTGGGCACCGAGAACGTGCTTTACGAGTGAGCCCTGGCCGTGCAGTCATTGCATTCAGCTGTGATCCTCATGGTCAGCAGCTGTCGAAACCATCAGCCGCTCTGCGGGAGAAAGACTGGACTTTTTACTCCTGTAAAGAGTTACAGTCTCAGAGACCCACAGGGGTCACTATGAGTCAGCATTGGCTGCATGGCAGTAAGTTTGAGGAAATTGTAAGAGACTCATCTTCACAGATACAATGTATAATAGAGTCGGGTCTTTCATTTGCAAACTTAGGCAAATGCTGTTATATAGGATAACTAATATAATATAAATTATCTGGGGCTTTTCAATACATAGTAAAACAGTGTTTAGACCTTTACTTCCCTTTTATTTCTTTAATTTCATGACATATTTTTCCAAAACAAAAAGGTTCTCATTTTTAAAAGGATTCATTGGAGAACTAAATAAAACAAATTTAAGTTCCATTCTTAGTAATACTTGGCACTGGTGTCCATGTTAGAGAGAATTGGTATCTGCAGGGATCAGGCCTGATGGATTTCTACTTGGAGCAGTGCAAATTTTAAAAGATAAAGCAGCTAGTGCCTGTGGCCGGTATAACTGGCTCAAGAAGCACTATGGGCAGCTCACAATGGCAGGAGAAAAAGCCAACCACTTAGCAAGTCTGATAGAGAAATACCAATCATTAGGGTGAGCAAACGGGTGGTCCAAGTTGCCAAAGACATCCTGAGCTAGAGATTGTTTCTTTGTAAGGTACAGAAATAAATTTCCTGAGTCTAGACTTCTAGATTTACTACAAAATAGAGATTTGGACCATGTGGACATATTGTGTAATTTAGTTTTCTAGTTCTTAGCATCATTTGAGAGCTTTCCAGCCAGATAGGAGGATTTTCTGGTCTCTATTGCTGGGAAAATTTTCCAATACTTCTATTTTTTCCTACTGCAAACTGCAAAGTGTCCTGGGGTAGAAAAATCAAATTTCCACTTTACTTTCATTCTATTCCAGCTGCAGGACTTTCTCTGACCCCATCCACCCAGAGAGAGACCAGATCTCACACGTGTAAGGATATAATTCTCAAAACAATGTCTAGCCACGACGTCAGACTCCAGCCATGAGCTTTGAAGTCCACCCAACTGCCTCACTTCTGTCCTGCTAGCAGAAAATTCAGAAATGTGCTCTATCCTCCAGGATGCAAGCCATAAACTCAGGGGTCCCCTGCTCACTCCATTGTGACTTGCTAGCTCCCACTACCCCTTTTGTTCACTAACTCACTAGGATCGAAACATACAGACAGATATTTAACGGTTACCAAGAGGAGAAAACCCAAGGTCGGTGCAAAGAAAAGAATGACCGTGTACCCTGGGAGAGTCCACCACATGGCGCTTCTGTGCCCCCCAAAGTACCCATCACTCTCTACGCAAGGAAGCCCACGGACCTTATTTGATGGAGGGGGGGTGTCCTCAAGATGTAGGTATTGGTGACTAATTCCCTGAGGTTTGGCTGATAATCACCAAGTGTCCTTTCTGACTTGGCCGGTTCCCACCCAAAGGGCGGTGTCATCTGGAAGTCTCATGGAAAACATTGCAATATCTGGAGTGATTCTAAGGTTTTTGAAGTTATCTCTCAAGAACTAAAAACAAACATCAAATTCTTTAGGAAACGCAAATGCTGAGCATCAACGAATAGTGTTCTCTGCCTTTATAAATAAGATTACATTTTATTGTCTCTGTAATAAGCACTTATGATAGTCACATTCTGCCAAGTAAATTCATCCTTAAGCAAGGCTACAATAAGTAGATCCGATAAAGTGGGTTTGCATCACTGCAAAGCTTATAGGGACTAAAGAACTCACTGCCCAAGACTCCATTCTGATTCCCAGCGACCTGGGCTAGTGTTTCCACAGCTGCGGATCTTTACCGGAGCAGGATCGTCTCCACTTTCTTCTGAGGAGCAAACCTGAGAGGGCCATCAGGGCTCCTTCCACGGGGACTAACTAGGTCAGGTGGAATCTCATGATCATTTTAATGATGAGTTCAGGTCCATCGGCAAACAACCCCCGAGTTTTCAAATGCGGGCAGCAGAACTGCTAACCACTACTGGTCCCACTAGGACTCCTTCACTATGTCACCAGGGCTCCTCATAACACTACAGCCCGGCTTTCAGTCTGACATTCCTTTTCAGGTTGGGTTTACCTGTAAACTCACAATAGGGTCGGGGAGGGGGGATTGGAGACCCACTCACGGTTCTGCTGTCAATTTTCAGGTGTAATGGGTCTAGTTTTTTTGAAAGAAGATTTAGAAATGCTATTTCAGATTGAATACCTTTGGGGCTATTAGTTTTCCTCTCTCATTCATATAGGTTTCTACTTTCATCTAACCTCAAGTAAAGAGAGAAAGCAATACTCCTTATATTAAAAAAATATATCCTCTTTTATCCAAATTATAGTCAGCTAGGATTTGAACAGCATAGCATATACACTGTTGTTGGCAATGAAGGAAAATTATAAGGAAATATGATACAAATGGAAACATGGGGAATCTCAAGAGGTTGCCGAAGTTGCTTTTTACCATCTTCTCATTTCCTGCTCCTCTTTTAAGTCTGGTATACTGTTATGTTATTTTGTACTTTTGGTTTGTTTGCAAATAGACCATCAGGAAAGGAAAAAGCTGTTGCTGAGCCTTTCTTCAAGTGCTTTGCCTTTCTTTGTTGCAACTGGACTTGTTAGAGTTTATAATCCATGCAATAGCAAATGAATTTTCAAAATCTGTCCAAAGAATGTTGCTGTCTGATGAAATTATCTCCTTTCTTGTTTTCAACACACAGGGTGTGCTCTGTGCAGCTCCTCTGATTTTTATCATCCCATCAGCATGTTATCTAAAGCTGTCGGAAGAGCCAAGGACACACGCAGATAAGATTATGTCCTGTGTCATGCTTCTTATGGGCCTCGTGGTGATGGCTGTTGGATTCGTCATGGCTATTGCACATCCTCAAGACTGCACCCACGGACAGGAAATGTTCTACTGCTTTCCTGAAAACGTCTCCTTCACAAATATCTCAGTTTCTCACTTTCAACTGACAACACAACTTTCCATTTTAAACGTCAGTACCTTTCACTGAGCTGACTGGTTTAAGCGATCTACACATTTTTCTAGATGCCTAGGACACATGGTAACATGCACATACATATTAGTCTTTACTTATAAATTTACCATGTTTGTATGTACTAAGCCATGGTTTTCTGCCTTGATTAGCGAAATAGAAGAGATTGAATGCATTTGATCTTAAAAGGGAACAAAACCACTGTTTCTGTTCAGTGACTGGGCTCATGTTCCGGGTAGAAAGAAAAGTGTTGCCTAGGACATTGATTACCACCAGCGCCCCAGGAAGCATTGCTTCTGAATTTAATATGTAAGCCCACATGCTTGTCTGTTTTTTCCAAAATAAGTAGCCAATTTGTGGATTAGAATGTTATGTGTGTCTTTCAAGAAAGGGGAGAGGATATTTTTCAGTTCATAGAATTGAAGGGAATTGGAAACTAAAAGATGAAAAGGAATCGAACTGGGAAGTAAATTTACAGATATTGTGATCAAAGCAAGGACACTCCTCCTCCTCGGGCACCCCATGTGAACTTGCTGCTGTGAAACAAAGCAGGAACTTGAGAAGCTTTATCCAATCTGTTGGCTAAGCATCTCGGCGTGGGTTTTACAGATTTAAGAAACAAAAGGGTAATTCAAAGGAGAATGAGAAGAGCTCATCAGGTTGACTAACTGTATCCTGAGCATTCTTGAACCTGAATTGTAACCTGCTATTTTCCTAATAAACCATAACTATCATTATGGTTTGCAAGTTCTTTATGGCCATTATAATGAATTATTGGGTCCAGCAGAGAAATAGTCCTGTGGGAGAGAAAGTTGGTGTCTGAATGTGTGCCTCCACCTCATAAGGATTAGCTTTGATTATCCTCCTCACCTGATAAAGTTATTTTTACAAGTAGACACCCTAAGAGAAGGAGATGCTTCCATGAGAATTTCAGTCAAATGTCTTGCTTAGAGAACAGTGAGTCCCTTGAGAAATGCGCAAGTGCTCATTTCCCATGTTGGGAAGCATGAATAATTGCCAGCATCTACAACCAAAGGTGTGAGAAGTCAGAATTAACCCACTAATTTGAGCCCGTGGGAGTACCATCCAGTGCCATTTCATAAGCAATAAAATGCAGGGAACACACATGCACACACACGAGTTGCTCTGCGGCATAAGCTTCAAGGACCAGTTATGCATTGTATTTGGACCTGTTGGATTTGAAATGTTGGGACGTACACCATGGATGTCTCAGAGTAGCAGCTTGGAAGAAGATTCAGGGCTATGGAAGAGGCATTCTCACTCCTCTGGGGACTCCTCGGAGAGATCCTTAGGAGCACTCACTGGCTGGGTTCTAAAGCAGACCCTAAAGGGACGGTGGGTATGCAGAGAAGCCATTCAGTATCATAGGTCATGGCTGAGCATGGGAAGGTGGACTCCACAGAGGAAGAAGCACAGCTGCCACGCATGCAGACAAACTCTCCTCAAACCCACAGGGAGCTCTTAAGCATGTACAGCCCATCAGAGTTGTCCCTATTCCAGCAAATAGTTCTATTTCTCTTTAGACATGGGTGTCTACAAGGACAAGCTCGTAGGCACGGTAAAGCATTGCATTTTAGCAAACCCAGAAGGAACTGAGAGCTGGGGCTCTGTGACCACACCCGGGACACATTGTTCCTTTTAGGGGCTACGGGAGGCACATCTCTTTCTAACACAGAAGCTGACAGCTCTTAGTGAAGACTTTCAACTTTCATGTTTGTATACCTTTGACAATTTTTTAAAAATTAACGGAGAGAACTAGGAGGGAAAGGACAGTTATAGAGATCTAAATACAGGCATGTACATATGTAAATATATTTATATATAACAAAGTATTAAGGCAGCAGACAGACATTGGGCCTCCACTCAAGTACTCCTTCAATGCAAGAACACTTTGCTCTAATAACCTGGCACTTTATGATGCTCGCCTTCCCTGACAGGAATGCTAAAGACAAATGGGTGCATAAGCAAATGTGGTGAGGAAAGCTGATGGTGCCCTGCTATCAAAAGATATAGCGTCTGGGGTCTTAAAAGCTTGAAGATAAACAAGCTGCCATCTAGCTCCGAAGCAACCAAGCCCACATGGAAGAGCACATCAGCCTGTTGATCATGAGTTATTGATGGGATCAGGTATCGGGCATCAAAGACCCAAAACAAAAAATCATATTGAGGTGAATGAGGGGGAGGGTGGAGTAGAGACCCAAAGCCCATCTGTAGACAAGTAGACATTCCCTTACAGAAGGGTCGCAAGGAAGAAACGAGTTAGTCGGGGTGCAGTATAGCACCGATGAAATATACAACTTTCTTCTAGTTCTTTAATGCTCCTCTTCCACAACCCCCAACATGACCCCAATTCTACTTTACAAATTCTGCTAGATCAGAGCATATACACTGGTACAGGTAAGAGCTCCCAACAGAGGGAATCCAGGACAGATAAACCCCTCAGGACCAATGAGAGTAGGGATACCAGGAAAGTAAGTGGAAGGTGGGGGGAAGAAGGGGGAACCGATCACAATGATCGGCATATAACCCCTTCCCAGGGACAGACAACAGAAAAGTGGGTGGAGGGAGACAGCGGTTGGTGTAAGACATGAAAAAAAATTTATAAATGATCAAGGGTTCATGAGGGAGAGTGGGGGAGGGGAAGAAAAAAATGAGTTCATAACAAGGGCTCAAGTAGAAAGAAAATTAGTTTTGTTGTTTTGTTGGTTTTTTTCTTTACATAAGAAAAAGCTTTATATAAAAGAGCAATTATACATTGAGAAACATCCCAGCCCAGTCCACATCAAGTTCTTAAGTCCAATATTAGCCCATAGGTCAATACTAGTCCATAAATTCCTCTAGGCGTATGCAGCCATGCAATAATGCCGAATGCAGGAAGATCACAGACCAGTAGGTGGAAAGTCTTGTGGATCCAGTGGTGGTAGAGGCATCTCAGCGCTGGCCTGGGTCTCCACATGGCTCCTCCAGCTCCAGGGTTCTGGCTGCATCAGCATAACTCCATGTGACTTGTCAATAAAGATGTCTTACAGAGAGTGAGTCAAGCAAATGTTTTGAAAATGATGATGGCAACTTATGCACAAATGTGCTTGACACAATGGATGGATGGATTATGATAAGAGGTGTAAGAGCCCCCAATAAAATGATTTTTTAAAAATTAATGGTAACAGGGATTAAAATGGCCAATGCTTTGCTATATGAATCTTTTTAAAAAGTAGCAATATTTGGGACCTTCTGTGTAGCCATGGTATATCAAATAGTGCCCAGGTTTTCATTGTCAACCTTTCCATTTATATTTACAAATGATCTCTAGTGCTTTTTTTTTTTTTTGCCAACTCATGAGAAAGTCTCACAGGCCAACTTAATACATAAATGATGTATTTACCCAGATGACATAAAAAAAATTTAACACCCCACAGGAAGTGCATAAGGATTAATTTCAGAGCTAACAATGAATACAAGGACGAGTAAATATCCTGAATTAATAGTGGTGATGATTGCACAACTCTTAGGAATGTGGGTGACCTATGAAATGTGTATGAATTGTACATCAATGAACCATTCAAAAATAAATTAAAGAAAAAGAGAACAGTTTCAGCATAGTTTCAATACCCTGCTTCCCCCAAAATAAGACAGTGTCTTATATTAATTTTTGCTCCCAAAGATGCGCTAGGTCTTATTTTCAGGGGATGTCTTATTTTTCCATGAAGAAGAACATGATACACATTTATTGTTTACTGTTTTATTGTTTTACTAAAAGAGACCTCACACATCCTGTCTGCTCTGGCTGCACTGTGGCCAAAAGTGAGCTGCGCAGAGGCACCCACTGCTATGGTCCAGAGTCCAGAGTTACGGTAGCTTCAGGGGGTCTTATTTTCGGGGAGGTCTTATTTGGGGGGGGATCCCTTATATTTCAGCGAGAGGTAAAACTGTAAGTAGGTCTTATTTTCGAGGGATGTCTTACTTTTGGGGAAGCAGGGTAGAGAGGTCATTCAAGCAAAATTTTAAAAGTAAGTAAATAAACAAAGCCGATTGGATCCAAAGGGGCCTGCAACTTGGCAGGCAGGCAGAGCCATGCTGATGTTTTGAACGGTGAGTTTTGTTTCCATAATACATCAGCCATGTCTCTGAATTGATTTAAATCCCATTGCTTATCTAGCTTCTCTGTACGTAATTTGTAAACTTGGTTTTTTTCATAGCTACTTAAGAATCAGGACATGGAACAGTATGTGTCTCTTGCTTGAGTTGTACCTATTCAAGTCAAAGCATATAAGTAGTCCAACTTTTCATTCGGTACTGAGGAATTGTTGCAGCAGTCCGTCCCTATATTGCTCAAGACCGAGAAATACTGACCTATGTAGTTGTTAGATAAAGTCATGAGAGATGAGATGTCCAAGGAAACATAGATAGAGAAGCACATCAAAGGTAAATAACAGAACTTGGCACATTACTCTCTGTAACTGTACTGCTTCAGATGCAGTAACCTTGACTCAGAGGACAGAAATCATGCTCTGAGGGAATGAGAGCAGCATTGATACCTAGTAAATTTGTGTTTGGTTTTTAAGCCAACCCTAGAAGACGGCTGCCTTTTGCTCAGTTACTAGCTGCATGAATCAATTATCAACATCGTTCAAATTCTTCCGAGAGGAACATGCATACTTGCAAGAAACACCACCGCCCCCCCAATCTACTTTCTACTTCAGTTTAATGAGATATTAGCACTGAAATTTTTTCTTGCCTCTAGCGTAGCAACTTGAAGACTTTCAATTGTTTTTGAATCCACCATTATACATTTCCACTGACAGAAGTCTTTCATAATAGAAGAAATAAAAGATACTGTCTTTTCACACTAATGCAGAAATCTAGCAATGTATTTCTTATAATGATAGATTTTATGGAATCTGAGTAGCTTACCAACTGCATCCTTGCCTGCATATAAGAAAATATTTCACCTCAATCCTAATATGAACCATCTTGAAAAATCAGACCATAAAAGGTTGATTTGCCCATGGGCAATTTCCATTGATGTCAAGCAATGACTGTTGTCTCCCATCTTTCCAAAAAGGATTCTGAAATCCAGGCTTTCCAATTAAGAAGACCTTAATTAATACATATCCCCTTAATTAAAGATTTAGTTGACAGGAGCAGGCCTTTTTTTTTTTTCTTCTCTGTTCTTTTTTTTTTTTTTAACATTTTATTAGGGGCTCATACAACCGTTATCGCAATCCATACACACATCAATTGTGTAAAGCGCACTTGTACATCATTCTCAAAACATTTTCTCTCCACTTAAACCCCCGACATTAGGTCCTCATTGTTCCCCTCCCTCCCCGCTCCCCCTCCCTCGTGAGCCCTGATAGTTTATAAATGGGTGTTTTGTCAGTAGCAGGCCTTTTCCAGGTTTACCTGCCATATACCTGGGTACATAAACAGTGCCGCTCTGTTTTGAAGGAGGGCTGGCTACGTACTGATTAGAGCTGGTCGTGTCAAGCATGGACCAGCTGAAGGACCAGGAGGTAGGCTGCCCATAAGTACTTTACCAACTGTGGGGGATAATAATTAGCTACCTCAATCAGATAAGCACCGTTAAGAAATCATACGCATTCCAAAACTATCTAAAGGATCTGCCAAGATAACAGAATAGAGACACCACGAGATTGAAAAGCACAGAGGCCTGGAAAGGATAAAAAATACAGCGATTCCTAGAACAGTGGTTCTCCATTTTCTGCACACACCAGAATTTCCTGGAGAACTTAGTAAAACCGATTGTTGAGCCTCACCCCACCCCCACCCGCACCCCCAGTGTCTGACTCAGTAAGTCCAGAGTGGGGCATGAGAATTTGCATTGCTAACAAGTTCCCATGTAATGTTTATGCTGGTCAGTTCTGTTTGGAGATTGGACATGAGAGATATTTGGTGGAGCCTTCTATTCATTTAGAAGCAAGGGCAGAAACCCGGAAATACTATGCAGATATTTAGGGAAAGGCCTGAGCCTGGAGACCCAGTAGAGAGAGAACTACAGACACTTCTCAAATATGTACCCTATAGGTCTTGGAAAAATCATGTAGAGAAGCTTGCAAAAGGGTGAGAGGAAGAAACCGATGACGACAGTAGCATCAATAAAGACTACTAAGAAGGCAGGGCTCCCGGGATAGCGGAAAGACTTGACCCCCTCCACTGATCACCACAAGCTTAGTGGTTCATGTCCACACAGAGGTACCTTGGAAGAAAGACTTGGTGGTATATTTACTCAGAAAGGAAGAGCTATTAAAAAGCCTATGGAGCACAGTCCTACTCTGACACACATGCGGTCACCATGTCAAGATCCACTCAGTGGTCACTGGTTTGTAGTAAATAAGGAGGGGAAGGAGAGTTAAGGTCAAAGGAGAAAACAGGAATTTGGACCGAATGTCAACACAGCTGTAGTAGTTATACTGAAAAGCTGGTTCCCAGCCTATCGGTATTCAGGGAAGATTGCCTGAACTTCATAGCTGTCACTGTGGGAAGGAAGAACATGTGCTATTTCCTTACAACTACACTAAGTTTTGCCTCTGTAGGTTTCCAAGACTGGAACTCTTTACAGGAGTAGAAAACTTCATCGTTTTTCCCACAGACGGGCTGGTGGTTTTGAACAGCTGATCTTGCAGTTAGCAACCCAATTCGTAGACTCAACTCAACTGCCATCGAGTCCATGCTGGCTTGTAGGCATACAATGGGACAGGGTAGAACTGCCCCTGTGGGTATCCAGGACAGTAACTCTTCATGGGAAGAGAAGTTCTGTCTTTCTCCTAAGGAGCTGCTGGTGCTTTCGAACTGCTGACCTTTTGGTTAGCAGCCCAACCCATAGCCACTACTCAATCAAGGCTCCTCCAACACATATAGGACACTATTATTCCATTAAGGAGCCCTGGTGGCATTGTTGGGTAAGCATTGGACTAGAAACTGCAAGGTCAGGGATTCAAACCCACCTGTGCTTTTGCAGGAGAAAGTTGAGTCTACCTGGTCTCATAAAGATTTACCACTCAGAAACTCTATCTAGAGTTGCTATGAGTCAGAATCACAGGATGGCAATGGGTTTGATACTTTCAGATCATTCTATTCAGGAAAGTTTCAACTAACAATAATTGTGCCATGGATAGCTCTCATTGGCTATGATTTTGCCACTGTGCCTTGCTTGCTGAAAATGAGGAGGACTTGAAGCACTTGCTGATGAAGATCAATAATTGCAGCCTTCAATATGGATTACACTCAATGCAAAGAAGACCAAAATTCTCACAACTGGACCGGTAGGTAACATCATGATAAATGGAGAAAAGTTTGCAGTTGTCAAAGATTTTGTTTTGCTTGGATCCAGGATCAATGCTCATGGAAGCAGCAGTCAAAAATCCAAGACACATCACATTAGGTAAAATTGTTGCACAAGACATCTGTAGAGTGTTCAAAAAAAGAATTGTGGTAGTTATACAATTTCATTTTTACTTGATAAATATGATTGAAGGAAAAAAAATATGATTGAAGGGGTGGAGTCTAGCCTGTCAATCAGGTCACAGCCTGGTGATCCCTCCTTGTGGGCATGGCCTTCTCATGAGGATTCTGGGACTTGTTCTCTTCCTCCCTGGAGGCAGGACACAGTTTCTCTTTGCTTCTCCTTCCTGTTGACAAGTCACATTCAGCCACACTGATGGCAGTTAGAGCTTTAGAGATGCTTCCACTGCCACTGGATCCACAAGACTTTCTGCCCACTGGCCTGTGATCTTCCTGCATTCAGCATCATTGGATGTGCTGTGTGAGTCTAAAGAGGAATTTATGGACTAGTATCAGATATATGACCTAATATCAAACTTATGAACTTGATCAGGACCGGGCTAGAATGTTTTCTCAGTATATAATTTCTCTTTCATATAAAGCTGTCTCTTACACACATATGAGCATCTCTGGATTTATTTCCCTAGTCAACCCAGAATAACACAAAGATGTTCCTCTGAAGACGAAGGTTTACCTGAATCAAGCCATGGTATTTTCAATTGCCTCCTATGCATGTGAAAGTTGGACACTGAATAAGGAAAACTGAAGAAGAATCGATACATCTGAATTATTTGCTGGTGAAGAATATTGAAAGTACCTTGCCCTACTACAAGGACAAACCACTCCATCTTGGAAGAAGTACAACCAGAATGCTCCTTAGAGGCAAGGATAGCAAGGCTCCATCTTGTATAATTTGGATGTATTGTCAGGAGAGACCAGTCCCTAGAGAAGGGTGTCATGCTTGCTAAAGTAGAGGGGCAGTGAACTAAAGGAAGGTCTTCACCTCACTGAGCTGGATCGGCTTGTGAGGGGGCAGAGGACAGTGTTTCTTTCTGTGAGTCAGAACTGACTTGATGGTCCCTAACAACAACACCCATTAAGGAGCCCTAGTGGCGCAGGGGGTGAAGCATTCAGCTGCTGACCTTCCTGTCCATGGTTCAAATCCACCAGCCATTTGGTGGGAGAAAAACCAGGTTGTCTCCTGCCCTAAAGGCAGACAGTTTCCAAAACTGGAAGAAGCATATCTACTGTGTCCTATGTAGGGTTGCAACGCATAAAAAACAACTTGATGGCAATGGGTTATCTTTCTATCAATGCTTATTCATTGACAACAGAGATTATCAATACATTTAGCTTTGTAATTTTTACTATTCATCTTCATTGGGGGGGTGTGGTGGTGGTGGTGGTAATGTTTAGCTTCTCCTCTTTTTCTAATTTCTCCCGGATTCTGGTCCTTACCAACTCATGCCAATACAGGGCTTCCAATTGCCCTCTCCAAGGTAATTGGTGCATCCCTCTTAAACAGATGATTTGATTTAAAACAAAAACAAAAAGGCTTGCTCAAAATCTTTCCATGAAACTCTTTTGCTTATAGGACAAAATACCAACTCATCACCTATATTAACATATTTTCAAATTTGGCCCCAGGGTGCCATTCTGGATCTACCTGCCAAGCCTGCGAGGAGGACTCGTTCCTTCTAGCATACGCCTTCTAAGACTGCCCTCTCCTCGCTCCACAGCCCACTCACTTCTCTCCCTTTCTTTACCTCCATCAAAACCAATCCATCGTTCAGCCTCTTCCATGTGCTATCCTTGACAATCCTGGGAGGCAATTTGTTCTTCCTCCTTTGGAATGCTATAATTCTAGTAGTTGTAGGAAAGAAACTTGTCTGGTCAACCAAATTAAAATTCCCGAAGGATAGAGAGTATGACGCAAGTCCTCTTCCTCTTCTTTGTGCAAATTATTTTATTGAGATTTTTGCAGCTATGATGATTGTTGTTTCGGAAAATATCAATTTAACATGATAGAATCCTTCATTCAACAAGCTGATTTAGAATATCAAGTTTGCTTCACTGTACAGATCTACCTTCTGAAAAATGAGCTACAATATTCCTGGGGAAAAAAAACAACCCTCCGCATTCCCATCAGCACAGATAGTTCCGCTTGTTTGAACTATTAAGTAAACATTTACTTCTTTCTTAACTATAACCTACTAAAGACCTGGGACCATGTCATATTTAGTTTTCTTTTGCCAACATATGCTCACATACATATTCATCCAATATAATCCACAAGCATTTAATGACTTAGATTTTTGTAACTTACTAGATATATTTAACCTGTACTTAAACCTAGGAAATGTTTACATTAACCCCTTTCTTTTAATACTATTTCTAAAGAAATGAAACATGAACCAAAAATGTGTTTGTGGCTTAGGTACAATTATCACCTTGCTTCGCCCCAGCAGGCAGCTCAGTAATTTGATACAGCTCTGGAAAAGGAAGTGGTTTAGGGACAAGCCGGCGACAATTTAAGAAAAGCATCTCAGACGACATGTCAGCTTGCAATGAAGAATTTGGACAATTGGATTTCCAAGGCACAGGGACAGATCTGTATTTATCGTCTTTTAATAGTTCTAGAAAAAAAAGACTCAGCCCAGTATGCTTTTAGTCAAGTTACAAAATGATATCATTCCTTAATTCCTAGGTTCTGTGAGAGAAAATGGTACTCCTGGGAAGTAAATAAATCAATCAATAACATTCATATACAGTATATCATTTGAAGCATTCATGGAGTGGGGGTCATGCTGCTCTGGGCTGCTAACCTCAAGGTCAGTGGTTCGAAACCTGGAAACCACCATCCACTCTGCTGGACAAGGACAAGGCTCCCTGCACGTTTAAAGATCAGAGACTCCGAAACCCGCAGAGGCTGCTCTCCTCTGTCCTTCAGGCTCACCGTGAGTCAGAATCGACTTGGTAACCGTGAGTGTTTAAATTTATAAATGTGTGGGATTTCTTTTAAACAAAATTTGGCATTCCTGTAAAGAATTGTTTTCTAGGTTATAACTTTTAACTAGATTTCCCCAATGTGAGAGATGTAGACAGACTGGAAATTGAGTAATGTCACCTTGTGCTTTATATGCTCTGTGTCTCAGAGCATTTCAAAGTGAATCTGATGTTTAAAATAGAAGAGGCAAGGGAAGAAGTGCCATTTAAACACGTGGAAAACTAGGACGCAGAAAGCCCTCTGACTTTGTAAAAGGGCTATTGGTTTACACAAATGCGACGGGAGTCTTCTAAAGGGTCAGCTGATTGTTCACTGTGGACATTTTAGAAGAGAACATTAGCAAATTTTAAAGTTATAGCTTCAGGAAGAAAGTTTTCTAGGAACTAAGGATTTTATACGTGAAACCTGGATGTCAACAAAGGATGCCTTACTACCAAGTGATCTGATTTAGCTTGATCTTAAAGCCCACACCACAGAGCAGAGCCTATACCAGCCCTTCTACAAATCCTGCTCCTTCCATCGCCTTGTGTCTGTTTGCTGCCGAAAACCAGTGGAGTCTTACTCTGGATCTGTAAAAGTCTATATGCTCCTCGACTTACCAAAGATGACCCCTTCTGAAATTTCCATTTTGGAAGGAGAAAGATGAGGTTTTCTACCCCCCTAAAGAGTTACAGTCTCAGAAACCCATGGGGGGTGGGGTGCAGTTCTACTCTGTCCCAGAAGGTCACTATGAGTCGGAATCAACTCAATAGCAGTGAGTTTGGGGATGTTTCCATTAAAAAAATCCACACCCATCAAACATTGTGTAAATGTTTCCTGCTGTTGAACCCTTCGAAGAGTTGGGGTGGTGGCCAGGATTAAGCACGTCCTGGGAATGGCCAGAGCGCAGGATTCCCATTCCACGCCCCGTCTCGCTCACTCCACGCCCCTCTCGCTCACTCCACGCCCCTCTCGCTCACTCCACGCCCCCTCTTGCTCCTGCAGACCTCTTCCCCCATCTCCCCCCTCATCCATGAGGAGATGCTCCCTTACCCACAACTTTTTGTATCTTTCCAAAATAGTGCCCTTCCCAAGGAGAACTGAGGGAGAAAGTAGTCATCCAGCGAAAGCTTCCCATTCACTTCCATAGTGCCCTGCCGTCTCTCGTCGGAATGATATCTCTGGAAATGTTGCTGCTGATGACAGAGAGGCCTAGAAAACGTCTGCCCTGTGTGGAATTAAAACGAGGTTTCGTGGCTTGAAATGGAGTAAGAGCAGGCAGGCCACTCTGTGGTCGTACACCAGAGTGGAGCCACATGACTAAACACTGTGCTTCCACGGACCTCGACTGCTTAACTCAGACATAATTTTTCATCCCCACACTGTACTGTTCTCCAAACAACAGCTGCGTGTCTGCCCTCTGGTAAATCTAGCCTTTCAAACTTGGATTAGAGCAGGAGGTCCAGATGTAGTGGGTGGAGCATCATCTGCTTTACAAGGGAGGGGAATCTGGAACATCTCTATTCCTGTTCTCAAATATCCTCTCAGGCATAACGCTGAGCTATCTGATGTGTTTATTGTTGCTATCTCTTGTGGACTTAACATAGAGATATCCCTGAACACCGCGCACAAATTAGAGGATCCTGAGAAGTGTGACTGAGAGTGAAAAACACTGTCCTTCTCTTCCCCTCCCTCACTTCCAAGTGACCTTAAGCTTCTGTCCTCTTGGAGGCCTTCCACAAAGCCTTAGGCATCCAGAAGGGAGCTTCCAGAAAAGTGTGGGGAAAAGGCATGACCATTTAATTCCAGCTTTCTGTGAACTGCTTGATGGCTCCTTATCCTTGACCCTCCATAGAAAGAATAATCCAATGAAAAGAACTCTGACCATCAGCATTGTGAGGTGGGGCGATGCTATCTGCCCTGAGACGTAATGAGCCTCAGGTACCAGGCAGATGTTTGACCAGAAGTTGCCAACACATTTTTGGTGTGGATAGGACCGGAATTTGAGGGTTAAGCTCTCCTTTAACCCAGAAATTCTAGTAGCTGCGTGCATTCTGTTGAAATAAAATACCAGTCCCCTATGGGATTCTGTTATTCATTCTTGCATGATTCTTTTTTCCTAACTGCTCAGTCCTTCTTGGTGCTCAGAGCGCCTAGCACAAAGTGAGTTTGTTGTTGTTTGTTTTTAAGACTGTGACAGAAAACATGACAGCTGACTTTAAAGAGGGAAGACGAAAGAAAAGGGAGATGGCAAATACAGAATAGCACCGTGGAGCACTTGACTTCTAGGATTTAGATCCAAAGAAAGAATTGAAGCTTGCTGGGAGTTGGACGACCCCTCGGGTCTACCCTCGGGAATTATTGCTCCCAGCGCTGCTGCTCCCTGAGACTGGTTCTCACGGATTGCCTTCTCATCCTCATTCATCAGGGTTGCTTTTCTAAACTTTAGGGAAAAGTAGAAAGACGTGAAAGAATCCCAGACCACACTAAACAAACTATATAATAATTGTCTAAATAAGATCCCAGAATTCTATTATTGCCTCCTGTGATCGGAGGAAATGCCTTAAAAGCAGAACAGGGCCTAATCATCAGCATGGTAAAGACAAATGCATCAAACTCGTCAGTGGGGTCTCAGATGTAGAGCTCTATTGGTGTCCCTTAAGTGCAGGGAAGCAGTTACAGGACCCTGGCCCACACATGGTCCTGTGGTTCTGCAGCACTGGGATCACGTGGGAGCTTGCATAACCGGTGACTAACCTACTGAAGCCCAATCTGCCTTTTAACAAGATCGCCAAATGATTTGTGTGCATGCCCAAGTGTGAGGAGCACTGGTGTAAAGAGGAGCAGTGTCCCTGGTTAAGAGGTCTCTCAGAAGGACCCAGTTAAATAAAAAACACCTCCTGGGGAGGTGCGCTCAGCTTGCAAGCCATTAGTACAGTGGCCTCTAGGACTGATGAGAATGTGCGATAAATTTACAGAAGTTTGGGAAGGAAACAGAGATTACAAATCACTAATCTTGGCCGAGAATCACTGATTCATGGCTGGGAGGTTTTAGTCTATTTCTGTTGGTTCTACTTGTAAAATCATGTAATCACACTCCTTTCTCCATCCGTACAATTGAAACACACCAGCTACACATCATCTTCAGATTATAGTGACATTTGGAAAACCAAACAAAAACCGTTAGGGTAAAACAATGGTGCAAATGAAGAAAACCTTATTAAAAGATATTGTGTTGGTTTCCTACCTTTTTCTACGCCACAGCACCAAAGTTAATGACCAATAGGGAACACTGCAATGGCAGGACCAAATGGTGCAAATACCATTTCCCACCACTAGGAAACTGGACGGTGAAAGTCCAGAAAGTCAAGAAACTCAAACCTGAATTACAAGCTTTTAAATATAATTTGTAGGCTTTCAAGGAACATGTTCAATGAAACACTGGGATGCAATCGGCAAGATCCAGCTTTTAAAAATTCTGCAGAGCCTCCAGCCTGTGTGATCATGAGGTGTCGAAGGGATTAGGGATCAGGCATCATCAGAACAAAAAATCTTATCATTGTGAATGAGGGGCATTGTGGAGTGGAGACCCAAAGCCCATCTGTAGGCAATCGGACATCCCCTTACAGAAAGGTCGAGGGGAGGAAACGAGCCAGTCAGGGTGCAGTGTAGCAACGATGAAACATACAACTTTCCTCTAGTTCTTAAATGCTTCCTGCCTCCCCACCCCCACTATCATGATCCCAATTCTACCTCACAAATCTGGCTAGACCAGAGGATGTACACTGGTACAGATAGGAACTGGAAACACACAGATTCCAGGGCAGATGACTCCTTCAGGACCATTGGTGAGAGTGGTGATACCGGGAGGGTCAAGGGAGGGTGAGGTAGAGAGGGGGAGCCAATTATAAGGATCTACATATAGACTCCTCCCTGGGGGACGGACAACAGAAAAGTGGGTGAAGGGAGACGTCAGACCGTGTAAGATATGACAAAATAATAATTTATAAATGATTAAGGGTTCATGAGGGAGGGGGGAAGAGGGAAAATGAGGCACTAATGCCAGGGGCTTAAGTGGAGAGCAAATGTTTTGAGAATGATGAGGGCAACGAATGTACAAGTGTGCTTTATATAATTGATGTATATATGGATTGTGATAAGAGTTGTATGAGCCCCTAATAAATGATTTAAAGAAAAAAAATTCTGCAGAGCAAATGGCTCATTTTCTTAAAAAATAAATTAGGGGGAAGGGATAAAAGACAACGAAAGAAAAAATTGGAAAGGGATAGAAACAGCTACTGGAATTCACTTAATACTTATTTTCTTGATTTAACAAAGTCATTAAAAGTAAAGATATCAAGTACATCTTATAATCTGGTATTTTACACTTAGGACAATAGTAAAAAAAAATCTAGTCTCTGACTACTTTACATATTAACAACATACATGTGTCAGTATTGAATACAAAGAGATGGGCAAGAGTAACTCTGACTTTGATGGTTAAAGTCATGTGTCAACTTGACTGGGTAAAGATTCTCAGTGGTTTGGCAGTTAGGCAATGATATAATTAGAAAATTATGTAATGATGCAATTCAGCAGTTAGACAATGAGGGAGTTATTCTCCATTTTACCATCTCATATGGTCATCATTCATTTTTGCATAATGCCAAATTTTGCATAATGCCAATTCTGCATAACAATCTAGTCTTTGGAATTTAACCAGATTGATGAGCAATGGGTGCCCTCTTCTTAAGTTTCAAGCCATTGAGTTGATTCTGACCCTTAAAACAGAGGAGATTATGCCTTAGGGTTTCTGAATCTGTAAACCTTTACAGGAATCTTCACAGCCTCATCTTTCTCCTGCAGAATGACTGGTGGGTTTGAACCACTGACCTGTGGTTAGCAGATCAAAACGTAACTAACTGTGCCTTTATTAGCTTTCTATTACTTCTTGTTTTAAATTAATCTGGAGTTTGCTAAAATTCCATTTATAATATAGTGAAAGAAAACAACCCTGAGGCAAATATGCCCTGCTTTTGAACAGGCCAGGATCTCCTGGCTCTGTTCAAACAACTGACCTTCGTAGATGTACGGGTTATGGATGAACCACGTGTTCTGGAATTCTCATTCTTCACAATGGTACCCAGAAGTTGTTACCATCTACACAGTCAAATGTCTTTGTATAGTCAATACAACACAGGTAAACCTCTTTCTAGTACGCTCTGCTTTCCGCCAAGGTTTTCCCTGACATCAGCAATGATAACCCTCCTTCCACAGCCTCCTCTGAATCCGGCTTGAATTTCTGACAGCTGCTGTGTAGACATAGAGACATAGGTACAGTTGCAACTATTTTTGAATAATCTTCAGCAAAATTAATCTTGTGTATGATATGAATGATATTGATAAAAAAATTTCTGCATTCTGTTGGGTCATTTTTGTTGCAATTTGCATCTTTTCCTGACAGCTGGCCAGAGAGATGTCTTCTCACTTTGTTAGCAGAGATCAGTGAGGACACTCAGTGCTGTATCTGGTTTGAAACCATCTCCATTGGTATTCAATGGAGCCGTTCCTGGAGCCTACTTTTTCCCCAGGCTTCAGTGCAGCCCAGCCATCTTTCCTCAGGACCACCAATTTTTTCTCATATGCTATGTCCTGAAATAGTTGGCCATTCACACACACACACACACACACACACACATCCTTTTGTTTTCTGTGCATTCCATTCTCCCTTCATATTTCAAGCATCATTCAGTATTTTGACCAAAGAGCCCTTTAATATCACTACTCCAGGCTTGATTTTCTTCCGTTGTTCTTTCACCTGAGACGTGCTGAGCATGTTCCTCCTCCCTGTTGGTTTTGTAGCTCCAGGTCTTTGAACATTGTGTGATAATACTTTGTCTTCTTAAGCCACCCTTTGGAATGTCCTGTTCATCTCCTTTACTACATTTCTTCCAGGCCCTTAAGGTTCACTATGCTCAGGAGCAATGTTCAGAGTTCCTTCGGGAATTCTCTTTGACCTTTTCTTTCTTTCTTTTTTTTAAATCATTTTATTAGGGGCTC